>NC_086444.1:1568760-1906260 GCF_028390025.1 Pseudophryne corroboree
CTCTGAGCTGCCCCTCCTGTGACTCTCTGAGCTGCCCCTCCTGTGACTCTCTGAGCTGCCCCTCCTGTGACTCTCTGAGCTGCCCCTCCTGTGACTCTCTGAGCTGCCCCTCCTGTGACTCTGAGTTGCCCCTCCTGTGACTCTCTGAGTTGCCCCTCCTGTGACTCTCTGAGCTGCCCCTCCTGTGACTCTCTGTGCTGCCCCTCCTGTGACTCTCTGAGCTGCCCCTCCTGTGACTCTCTGAGCTGCCCCTCCTGTGACTCTGAGCTGCCCCTCCTGTGACTCTCTGAGCTGCCCCTCCTGTGACTCTCTGAGCTGCCCCTCCTGTGACTCTCTGAGCTGCCCCTCCTGTGACTCTCTGAGCTGCCCCTCCTGTGACTCTCTGAGTTGCCCCTCCTGTGACTCTCTGAGCTGCCCCTTCTGTGACTCTCTGAGCTGCCCCTCCTGTGACTCTCTGAGCTGCCCCTCCTGTGAATCTCTGAGCTGCCCCTCCTGTGACTCTCTCTGAGCTGCCCCTCCTGTGACTCTCTGAGCTACCCCTCCTGTGACTCTCTGAGTTGCCCCTCCTGTGACTCTCTGAGCTGCCCCTCCTGTGACTCTCTGAGCTGCCCCTCCTGTGACTCTCTGAGCTGCCCCTCCTGTGACTCTCTGAGCTGCCCCTCCTGTGACTCTCTGAGCTGCCCCTCCTGTGCATCTCTGAGCTGCCCCTCCTGTGACTCTCTCTGAGCTGCCCCTCCTGTGACTCTCTGAGCTACCCCTCCTGTGACTCTCTGAGTTGCCCCTCCTGTGACTCTCTGAGCTGCGCCTCCTGTGACTCTCTGAGCTGCCCCTCCTGTGACTCTCTCTGAGCTGCCCCTCCTGTGACTCTCTGAGCTACCCCTCCTGTGACTCTCTGAGCTGCCCCTCCTGTGACTCTCTGAGCTGCCCCTCCTGTGACTCTCTCTGAGCTGCCCCTCCTGTGACTCTGAGCTGCCCCTCCTGTGACTCTCTGAGCTACCCCTCCTGTGACTCTCTGAGTTGCCCCTCCTGTGACTCTCTGAGCTGCCCCTCCTGTGACTCTCTGAGCTGCCCCTCCTGTGACTCTGAGCTTCCCCTCCTGTGACTCTGAGCTGCCCCTCCTGTGACTCTCTGAGCTGCCCCTCCTGTGACTCTCTGAGCTGCCCCTCCTGTGACTCTCTGAGCTGCCCCTCCTGTGACTCTCTGCGCTGCCCCTCCTGTGACTCTCTGAGCTGCCCCTCCTGTGACTCTCTGAGCTGACCCTCCTGTGACTCTCTGAGCTGACCCTCCTGTGCTGTGTTTGGAAAAAAAAAAATATATATATATTTTTAAAATACTCTCACTTAAGGCAATTATACAGGAAACACTTTACAATATATGTTTGGAAACTTACCTGCCAAGTCATGTGGCCCTAGCATGTCAGGTGTGTCTGTCCATTTGTGACACACGTGCCACCACCTCATAGATCACACAGACCATCGCTCACTCCTCTAGATCTGTATACTCCTCAGTCTCAGGGCGTGGCCCTCGAAGCATTCCAGTTCACAGCCCTTTTCTGCTTCAGGCGGGACATGAAGTCGTCCCAACTACATATGTTTATTGGTTTTGGGCAAAGGAGAGTAAATGAAATGTAAGTAAATGGGAAGAATACTTTTCTAACACAATTTGTGGTTTGTGTTGCTATAGGCAACCTCACTTTAAAAATGTTGTTGAATTCTTAGTTAAGACATACTATAGTGTTTGGCATTATGTACTTACCGTCTTCGGACTTCCTGAGGTGTGCGGACAATTGGGCCGACTTCATTAATCCGGTCAGTTATTTCTCTCCAGATACGGTCTTTGGCAGCAGCACCCATGTTTTTGTTACCAAAATGGATTTTATCAATGGCTTGTGGCACAAAAATACCCAACGCTCTCCTTGTGAATGGGGGGTGCTGCTTTCTCTTTTGGCTGCTGCCTATGAAGCCTCATCCTGCAAATTGTCGCCACCTTCCTTCAGTTTGTGGTAGTGATGTGCACCCGACATTTTTCGGGTTTTGTGTTTTGGTTTTGGATTCGGTTCCGCGGCCGTGTTTTGGATTCGGACGCGTTTTGGCAAAACCTCCCTGAAATTTTTTTGTCGGATTCGGGTGTGTTTTGGATTCGGGTGTTTTTTTACAAAAAACCCTCAAAAACAGCTTAAATCATAGAATTTGGGGGTCATTTTGATCCCATAGTATTATTATCCTCAATAACCATAATTTCCACTCATTTTCAGTCTATTCTGAACACCTCACAATATTATTTTTAGTCCTAAAATTTACACCGAGGTCGCTGGATGGCTAAGCTAAGCGACCCAAGTGGCCGACACAAACACCTGGCCCATCTAGGAGTGGCACTACAGTGTCAGGCAGGATGGCACTTCAAAAAAATAGTCCCCAAACAGCACATGATGCAAAGAAAAAAAGAGGCGCACCAAGGTCGCTGTGTGACTAAGCTAAGCGACACAAGTGGCCGACACAAACGCCTGGCCCATCAAGGAGTGGCACTGCAGTTTTCTAGCGAGAGGATGAGTGCTTCCATCCTCATGTGAAGCTGAACCACTAGCCATGAACATAGGCCAGGGCCTCAGTCGTTCCTTGTCACTCCGTGTCGTAAATGGCATATTGGCAAGTTTACGCTTCTCATCAGATGCTTTTAATTTAGATTTTTGGGTCATTTTACTGAACTTTTGTTTTTTGGACTTTACATGCTCTCTACTATGACATTGGGCATCGGCCTTGGCAGACGACGTTGATGGCATTTCATCGTCTCGGCCATGACTAGTGGCAGCAGCTTCAGCACGAGGTGGAAGTGGATCTTGATCTTTCCCTATTTTAACCTCCACATTTTTGTTCTCCATTTTTTAATGTGTGGAATTATATGCCAGTATCAATAGCAATGGCCTACTACTATATATACTGCGCACAACTGAAATGCACCACAGGTATGGATGGATAGTATACTTGACGACACAGAGGTAGGTAGAGCAGTGGACTACTGTACCGTACTGCTATATATATAGTTATACTGGTGGTCAGCAAAATTCTGCACTGTCCTCCTACTATATACTAGAGATGAGCGCCTGAAATTTTTCGGGTTTTGTGTTTTGGTTTTGGGTTCGGTTCCGCGGCCGTGTTTTGGGTTCGACCGCGTTTTGGCAAAACCTCACCGAATTTTTTTTGTCGGATTCGGGTGTGTTTTGGATTCGGGTGTTTTTTTCAAAAAACACTAAAAAACAGCTTAAATCATTGAATTTGCGGTCATTTTGATCCCATAGTATTATTAACCTCAATAACCATAATTTATACTCATTTTCAGTCTATTCTGAACACCTCACACCTCACAATATTATTTTTAGTCCTAAAATTTGCACTGAGGTCGCTGTGTGACTAAGATAAGCGACCCAAGTGGCCGACACAAACACCTGGCCCATCTAGGAGTGGCACTGCAGTGTCACGCAGGATGGCCCTTCAAAAAAATACTCCCCAAACAGCACATGACGCAAAGAAAAAAAGAGGCGCAATGAGGTAGCTGACTGTGTGAGTAAGACTAGCGACCCTAGTGGCCGACACAAACACCGGGCCCATCTAGGAGTGGCACTGCAGTGTCACGCAGGATGTCCCTTCCAAAAAACCCTCCCCAAACAGCACATGACGCAAAGAAAAAAAGAGGCGCAATGAGGTAGCTGACTGTGTGAGTAAGACTAGCGACCCTAGTGGCCGACACAAACACCGGGCCCATCTAGGAGTGGCACTGCAGTGTCACGCAGGATGGCCCTTCCAAAAAACCCTCCCCAAACAGCACATGACGCAAAGAAAAAAAGAGGCGCAATGAGGTAGCTGTGTGAGTAAGATAAGCGACCCTAGTGGCCGACACAAACACCTGGCCCATCTAGGAGTGGCACTGCAGTGTCACGCAGGATGTCCCTTCCAAAAAACCCTCCCCAAACAGCACATGACGCAAAGAAAAAAAGAGGCGCAATGAGGTAGCTGACTGTGTGAGTAAGATT
Source organism: Pseudophryne corroboree (assembly GCF_028390025.1). Taxonomy (NCBI): domain Eukaryota; kingdom Metazoa; phylum Chordata; class Amphibia; order Anura; family Myobatrachidae; genus Pseudophryne; species Pseudophryne corroboree. The sequence continues at coordinate 1,572,788 of NC_086444.1, forward strand.
AGCGACCCTAGTGGCCGACACAAACACCGGGCCCATCTAGGAGTGGCACTGCAGTGGCACGCAGGATGGCCCTTCCAAAAAACCCTCCCCAAACAGCACATGACGCAAAGAAAAAGAAAAGAAAAAAGAGGTGCAAGATGGAATTGTCCTTGGGCCCTCCCACCCACCCTTATGTTGTATAAACAGGACATGCACACTTTAACCAACCCATCATTTCAGTGACAGGGTCTGCCACACGACTGTGACTGATATGACGGGTTGGTTTGGACCCCCCCCAAAAAAGAATCAATTAATCTCTCCTTGCACAAACTGGCTCTACAGAGGCAAGATGTCCACCTCATCATCACCCTCCGATATATCACCGTGTACATCCCCCTCCTCACAGATTATCAATTCGTCCCCACTGGAATCCACCATCTCAGCTCCCTGTGTACTTTGTGGAGGCAATTGCTGCTGGTCAATGTCTCCACGGAGGAATTGATTATAATTCATTTTAATGAACATCATCTTCTCCACATTTTCTGGATGTAACCTCGTACGCCGATTGCTGACAAGGTGAGCGGCGGCACTAAACACTCTTTCGGAGTACACACTTGTGGGAGGGCAACTTAGGTAGAATAAAGCCAGTTTGTGCAAGGGCCTCCAAATTGCCTCTTTTTCCTGCCAGTATAAGTACGGACTGTGTGACGTGCCTACTTGGATGCGGTCACTCATATAATCCTCCACCATTCTATCAATGTTGAGAGAATCATATGCAGTGACAGTAGACGACATGTCCGTAATCGTTGTCAGGTCCTTCAGTCCGGACCAGATGTCAGCATCAGCAGTCGCTCCAGACTGCCCTGCATCACCGCCAGCGGGTGGGCTCGGAATTCTGAGCCTTTTCCTCGCACCCCCAGTTGCGGGAGAATGTGAAGGAGGAGATGTTGACAGGTCGCGTTCCGCTTGACTTGACAATTTTGTCACCAGCAGGTCTTTCAACCCCAGCAGACTTGTGTCTGCCGGAAAGAGAGATCCAAGGTAGGCTTTAAATCTAGGATCGAGCACGGTGGCCAAAATGTAGTGCTCTGATTTCAACAGATTGACCACCCGTGAATCCTTGTTAAGCGAATTAAGGGCTCCATCCACAAGTCCCACATGCCTAGCGGAATCGCTCCGTGTTAGCTCCTCCTTCAATGTCTCCAGCTTCTTCTGCAAAAGCCTGATGAGGGGAATGACCTGACTCAGGCTGGCAGTGTCTGAACTGACTTCACGTGTGGCAAGTTCAAAGGGCATCAGAACCTTGCACAACGTTGAAATCATTCTCCACTGCGCTTGAGACAGGTGCATTCCACCTACTATATCGTGCTCAATTGTATAGGCTTGAATGGCCTTTTGCTGCTCCTCCAACCTCTGAAGCATATAGAGGGTTGAATTCCACCTCGTTACCACTTCTTGCTTCAGATGATGGCAGGGCAGGTTCAGTAGTTTTTGGTGGTGCTCCAGTCTTCTGTACGTGGTGCCTGTACGCCGAAAGTGTCCCGCAATTCTTCTGGCCACCGACAGCATCTCTTGCACGCCCCTGTCGTTTTTTAAAAAATTCTGCACCACCAAATTCAAGGTATGTGCAAAACATGGGACGTGCTGGAATTTGCCCATATTTAATGCACACACAATATTGCTGGCGTTGTCCGATGCCACAAATCCACAGGAGAGTCCAATTGGGGTAAGCCATTCCGCGATGATCTTCCTCAGTTGCCGTAAGAGGTTTTCAGCTGTGTGCGTATTCTGGAAAGCGGTGATACAAAGCGTAGCCTGCCTAGGAAAGAGTTGGCGTTTGCGAGATGCTGCTACTGGTGCCGCCGCTGCTGTTCTTGCGGCGGGAGTCCATACATCTACCCAGTGGGCTGTCACAGTCATATAGTCCTGACCCTGCCCTGCTCCACTTGTCCACATGTCCGTGGTTAAGTGGACATTGGGTACAACTGCATTTTTTAGGACACTGGTGAGTCTTTTTCTGACGTCCGTGTACATTCTCGGTATCGCCTGCCTAGAGAAGTGGAACCTAGATGGTATTTGGTAACGGGGGCACACTGCCTCAATAAATTGTCTAGTTCCCTGTGAACTAACGGCGGATACCGGACGCACGTCTAACACCAACATAGTTGTCAAGGCCTCAGTTATCCGCTTTGCAGCAGGATGACTGCTGTGATATTTCATCTTCCTCGCAAAGGACTGTTGAACAGTCAATTGCTTACTGGAAGTAGTACAAGTGGGCTTACGACTTCCCCTCTGGGATGACCATCGACTCCCAGCAGCAACAACAGCAGCGCCAGCAGCAGTAGGCGTTACACGCAAGGATGCATCGGAGGAATCCCAGGCAGGAGAGGACTCGTCAGAATTGCCAGTGACATTGCCTGCAGGACTATTGGCATTCCTGGGGAAGGAGGAAATTGACACTGAGGGAGTTGGTGGGGTGGTTTGCGTGAGCTTGGTTACAAGAGGAAGGGATTTACTGGTCAGTGGACTGCTTCCGCTGTCACCCAAAGTTTTTGAACTTGTCACTGACTTATTATGAATGCGCTGCAGGTGACGTATAAGGGAGGATGTTCCGAGGTGGTTAACGTCCTTACCCCTACTTATTACAGCTTGACAAAGGGAACACACGGCTTGACACCTGTTGTCCGCATTTCTGGTGAAATACTTCCACACCGAAGAGCTGATTTTTTTGGTATTTTCACCAGGCATGTCAACGGCCATATTCCTACCACGGACAACAGGTGTCTCCCCGGGTGCCTGACTTAAACAAACCACCTCACCATCAGAATCCTCCTGGTCAATTTCCTCCCCAGCGCCAGCAACACCCATATCCTCCTCATCCTGGTGTACTTCAACACTGACATCTTCAATCTGACTATCAGGAACTGGACTGCGGGTGCTCCTTCCATCACTTGCAGGGGGCGTGCAAATGGTGGAAGGCGCATGCTCTTCACGTCCAGTGTTGGGAAGGTCAGGCATCGCAACCGACACAATTGGAGTCGGACTCTCCTTGTGGATTTGGGATTTCGAAGAACGCACAGTTCTTTGCGGTGCTACTGCTTTTGCCAGCTTTAGTCTTTTCATTTTTCTAGCGAGAGGCTGAGTGCTTCCATCCTCATGTGAAGCTGAACCACTAGCCATGAACATAGGCCAGGGCCTCAGCCGTTCCTTGCCACTCCGTGTGGTAAATGGCATATTGGCAAGTTTACGCTTCTCCTCCGACAATTTTATTTTAGGTTTTGGAGTCCTTTTTTTACTGATATTTGGTGTTTTGGATTTGACATGCTCTGTACTATGACATTGGGCATCGGCCTTGGCAGACGACGTTGCTGGCATTTCATCGTCTCGGCCATGACTAGTGGCAGCAGCTTCAGCACGAGGTGGAAGTGGATCTTGATCTTTCCCTAATTTTGGAACCTCAACATTTTTGTTCTCCATATTTTAATAGGCACAACTAAAAGGCACCTCAGGTAAACAATGGAGATGGATGGATTGGATACTAGTATACAATTATGGACGGGCTGCCGAGTGCCGACACAGAGGTAGCCACAGCCGTGAACTACCGCACTGTACTGTGTCTGCTGCTAATATATATTGACTGGTTGATAAAGAGATAGTATACTCGTAACTAGTATGTATGTATAAAGAAAGAAAAAAAAACCACGGTTAGGTGGTATATACAATTATGGACGGGCTGCCGAGTGCCGACACAGAGGTAGCCACAGCCGTGAACTACCGCACTGTACTGTGTCTGCTGCTAATATATAGACTGGTTGATAAAGAGATAGTATACTCGTAACTAGTATGTATGTATAAAGAAAGAAAAAAAACCCACGGTTAGGTGGTATATACAATTATGGACGGGCTGCCGAGTGCCGACACAGAGGTAGCCACAGCCGTGAACTACCGCACTGTACTGTGTCTGCTGCTAATATATAGACTGGTTGATAAAGAGATAGTATACTCGTAACTAGTATGTATGTATAAAGAAAGAAAAAAAAACCACGGTTAGGTGGTATATACAATTATGGACGGGCTGCCGAGTGCCGACACAGAGGTAGCCACAGCCGTTGTCACAACTGAGGGCCTGAGCTGACGGGAGGCAGCCTCAGTTGTAGGGGCTGAGATGTACCGGAACCTGGGAGGTTGTATCAGACCCCTGGACATGTAAGTAACATGAATAATAACTGCCCGAAGGCGTGACCACGACAACTTGGATAAAAGTCAATGATGTTTATTATGACAACTCCGCAACACAGCAGCAATAAAAGAAAACGTAAAAGTCAGCAAAGAATAAATACAGTTCCTGGGTACTACAGGATGGCAGGAGCCACAGGGCACTGGTAGTGTGAGATAGTTCTTATGATCTTCTAGATGGAAAGTCCTTACCAGGCCCGACTGTAGCAATGGAGATAACCCAGGATTGTGCCAGCTGGTGTTCCAGGAAAAGCTGGGTTGCTGAAGATAAAACAGCTGCTGTGGATACTGGCTGGAACCAGACTGTTGTTAGTACGGAGTGGATACTGGCTGGAACCAGTTAAATAATAAATGAACTTGGGAGCGATGAAATATGAACTGAAATGTAGAACTTGAGAGCGGAGAAATAATAATACCGGTGGAGAGTGGTAAAGTGTAGAAAGGACACCGGCCCTTTAAGAGAAGCTGTACTCTGCTGGAAGCTGAGCTGGAAGCAGGTAATGCTGTAGCTGGAAACAGATGAATCCACAATGGGTTGGAGAGTCAGGCTACACCGCAGGTGGAATGCTGGTGCGGGTCTCTATGGTGGAAGTCTTGAGACAGGAGCTGGAACCTGGAAGACAATCACAGGAGAGAGACAAACAGGAACTAGGTTTGACAACCAAAGCACTGACGCCTTCCTTGCTCAGGCACAGTGTATTTATACCTGCAGCAAGGAAGGGATTGGCTAGGCAATTATGCAGATTATCAATACTGAGAACAGATTGGTGGAAATGATCAGCTGACAGAATCCAAGATGGCTGCGCCCATGCAGACACTTGGAGGGAAGTTTGGTTTGTAATCCATGTGGTAATGAAAACAGTAATGGCGGCGCCGGCCACCGGAGACAGGAGGCGCCAGGCTGACAGATGCACATCCAACCACGCGGACACAGCGGAGGCCGCGGCTGACGTAATCGCCACTCAGACACTCTGCATGCAGAAGTTCAGGGACGGCGGCGGAGGCCGCGGGAGACGCCATGCCAGGTGTAATATGGCGTTTACTGTGACAGCGTCCCAGAGTGACAGGAGAGGATACAGGAATGTACACATCAGGATAACAGATGGAATCCGGTCCTGGAGCGCTGAGCCAGCCTTAGGAGGCATCTGATGGGTAAGAAATGGCGTCCAGATACCCGGATCGTGACAGCACCCCCCCCTTTAGGAGTGGCCCCAGGACACTTCTTTGGCTTTTGAGGAAACTTGGAATGGAATCTCCGGACCAAGGCAGGAGCATGGACATCAGAAGCATTGGTCCATGAACGTTCCTCAGGACCATAACCTTTCCAGTCAATAAGATATTGTAGTTGACCGTAACGGTGACGTGAGTCCAGGATCTTGGCCACTTCATACTCAACGCCTCGTTGAGTTTGGACTTTCGGAGTTGGAGGAAGTGAGGAATGAAACCGATTCAAGATCAGCGGTTTCAACAGGGAAACATGGAATGTCCTGGGTATTTTTAAGAAGGGAGGCAACTGGAGTCTGTAAGCAACAGGATTGATGACTTGTTCAATCTTGAAAGGACCGATATAGCGAGGTGCAAACTTCATACTGGGAACTCTTAACCTCAAATTCTTCGTGGATAACCATACCCGATCACCCACCTTGAGAGCAGGAACTGCTCGACGCTTCTTATCCGCAAACTTCTTGTACCTGAACGATGCCTTGAGCAGAGCTGATCGTACGCTCTTCCAGATATTGGCAAACTGATGCAAGGTGATATCCACTGCGGGAACAGAAGTTGCTGGAAGCGGTTGGAACTCAGGGACTTTAGGGTGGAATCCAAAGTTAGTGAAGAATGGTGTTGAAGCAGATGAAGAATGATACTGGTTGTTATGACAGAACTCGGCCCAGGGAAGTAATTGAACCCAGTCATCTTGAGAGGAGGACACATAGATGCGGAGGAAGGCCTCCAAGTCCTGATTCACCCTCTCGGTTTGACCATTGGTCTGAGGATGGTAAGCCGTGGAAAACTTTAGCTTGACTTGGAGGACTTGACATAAACTTCGCCAGAATTTGGCTGTGAATTGAACTCCTCGATCTGAGATAATTTCTTCAGGAAGACCGTGGAGTCGGAAGATCTCTTGTATGAATACTTGAGCCAACTTGGAAGCTGACGGAAGACCGGTGAGAGGAATGAAGTGTGCCATCTTGGTGAACCGGTCAACTACCACCCAGATGGTATTGAACTTGTTGCACATGGGTAAATCTGTAATAAAATCCATCGACAAATGGGTCCAAGGTCGACGGGGAACAGATAGTGGAACCAGTTGCCCCGCAGGCGACTGGCGGGATACCTTATGTTGAGCACACTTTGGGCAAGATGCAATAAACTCCAAGACGTCCTTTTTCAGAGTTGGCCACCAATAGGACCTAGAGATAAACTCCAGGGTTTTTTGGATACCTGTATGTCCGGCAAAACGGGAAGCATGGGCCCAATGCATGAGCTTCTTCCTTAGCATCGGTTTCACAAAACTTTTCCCTGATGGGGGCGTAGAGTCCATCCCTACCGTGGAGAATGCCAACGGATTTATAATAGGATGCTTGTCTGAAGACTCTGACTCATTTTCTTGCTCCCATGAGCGGGAAAGGGCATCGGCCTTGCGATTCTAAGAGCCCGGACAGAACTGGAGTTTAAAGTCGAACCTGGAAAAGAAAAGTGCCCATCTGGCCTGACGAGGGTTGAGACATTGTGCGCCTTTCAGATATAAAAGGTTCTTGTGGTCTGTAAGTATGGTGATTGAATGAGAAGCTCCCTCCAACAGATACCTCCACTCTTCTAGAGCGAGCTTGATGGCTAGCAACTCCTGGTCGCCAATGGCATAGTTGCGCTCAGCTGGGGAGAACTTCCGGGAGAAGAAACTGCAAGGGTGTAAATGGCCATCTTTAGCCCTCTGAGATAACACCGCTCCTACTCCAACGGAGGAGGCATCCACCTCTAAGATGAAAGGAGAGTCGATGTCAGGCTGTTTCAGAACAGGCGCAGAGATGAACCTTTGTTTTAAAAGATGAAATGCTTGCATGGCTTCTTCAGACCACTTGGACGGGTTAGCACCCTTCTTAGTGAAAGCAGTAATAGGCGCCACAATGGTGGAAAAGTCTCGTATAAACTTTCGGTAATAGTTGGCGAACCCTAAGAACCTCTGGACCCCTTTGAGGGTTAAGGGTACCGGCCAATTTTGGATTGCTTGTAGTTTCTCAGGATCCATCTCTAGTCCGGAACCGGACACAATGTACCCTAGAAACGGAATGGACTTGACTTCAAAGACGCATTTTTCTAATTTGCAATAGAGATGATTGACACGGAGACGGGACAGAACCTCTTTAACCCAAAAACGATGTTCCTCTAAATCGTTGGCAAAAATGAGGATATCGTCTAGATAGACCACGACATGACGGTATAGAATGTCTCTGAAGATCTCATTGACAAAATGCTGGAAGACAGCTGGAGCATTGCTCAATCCGAAGGGCATGACGAGGTACTCATAATGTCCGTCACGGGTGTTAAAGGCGGTCTTCCACTCGTCACCCTCACGGATCCGGATGAGATTGTATGCACCTCTCAAGTCCAGCTTTGTAAAGATGGTAGCTCCGCTAACTCTGTCAAAGAGCTCAGTAATCAGGGGTAAAGGATAACGGTTCTTGATGGTAATGTCGTTCAAACCTCTGTAGTCGATGCACGGCCGCAGACCACCATCTTTCTTTTTTACAAAAAAGAAGCCTGCGCCGGCTGGAGAAGAAGAAGGTCGAATGAACCCCTTTGCTAGGTTCTCTTTAATATATTCCTCCATAGAATGCGTCTCAGGCAGAGACAACGGATAAGTTCGGCCTCGAGGTGGAACCTTCCCTGGAACGAGATCAATCGGGCAATCCCATTCTCTATGAGGAGGAAGGATATCAGCAGAAGCTTTACTGAACACATCCGTGAAATCTTGATTAGAGATGAGCGCCTGAAATTTTTCGGGTTTTGTGTTTTGGTTTTGGGTTCGGTTCCGCGGCCGTGTTTTGGGTTCGAACGCGTTTTGGCAAAACCTCACCGAATTATTTTTGTCGGATTCGGGTGTGTTTTGGATTCGGGTGTTTTTTTCCAAAAACACTAAAAAACAGCTTAAATCATAGAATTTGGGGGTCATTTTGATCCCAAAGTATTATTAACCTCAAAAACCATAATTTACACTCATTTTCAGTCTATTCTGAATACCTCACACCTCACAATATTATTTTTAGTCCTAAAATTTGCACCGAGGTCGCTGTGTGAGTAAGATAAGCGACCCTAGTGGCCGACACAAACACCGGGCCCATCTAGGAGTGGCACTGCAGTGTCACGCAGGATGTCCCTTCCAAAAAACCCTCCCCAAACAGCACATGACGCAAAGAAAAAAAGAGGCGCAATGAGGTAGCTGTGTGAGTAAGATTAGCGACCCTAGTGGCCGACACAAACACCGGGCCCATCTAGGAGTGGCACTGCAGTGTCACGCAGGATGGCCCTTCCAAAAAACCCTCCCAAAACAGCACATGACGCAAAGAAAAAAAGAGGCGCAATGAGGTAGCTGTGTGAGTAAGATTAGCGACCCTAGTGGCCGACACAAACACCGGGCCCATCTAGGAGTGGCACTGCAGTGTCACGCAGGATGTCCCTTCCAAAAAACCCTCCCCAAACAGCACATGACGCAAAGAAAAAAAGAGGCGCAATGAGGTAGCTGTGTGAGTAAGATTAGCGACCCTAGTGGCCGACACAAACACCGGGCCCATCTAGGAGTGGCACTGCAGTGTCACGCAGGATGTCCCTTCCAAAAAACCCTCCCCAAACAGCACATGACGCAAAGAAAAAAAGAGGCGCAATGAGGTAGCTGTGTGAGTAAGATTAGCGACCCTAGTGGCCGACACAAACACCGGGCCCATCTAGGAGTGGCACTGCAGTGTCACGCAGGATGTCCCTTCCAAAAAACCCTCCCCAAACAGCACATGACGCAAAGAAAAAAAGAGGCGCAATGAGGTAGCTGACTGTGTGAGTAAGATTAGCGACCCTAGTGGCCGACACAAACACCGGGCCCATCTAGGAGTGGCACTGCAGTGTCACGCAGGATGTCCCTTCCAAAAAACCCTCCCCAATCAGCACATGATGCAAAGAAAAAGAAAAGAAAAAAGAGGTGCAAGATGGAATTGTCCTTGGGCCCTCCCACCCACCCTTATGTTGTATAAACAAAACAGGACATGCACACTTTAACCAACCCATCATTTCAGTGACAGGGTCTGCCACACGACTGTGACTGATATGACGGGTTGGTTTGGACCCCCCCCAAAAAAGAATCAATTAATCTCTCCTTGCACAAACTGGCTCTACAGAGGCAAGATGTCCACCTCATCTTCACCCTCCGATATATCACCGTGTACATCCCCCTCCTCACAGATTATCAATTCGTCCCCACTGGAATCCACCATCTCAGCTCCCTGTGTACTTTGTGGAGGCAATTGCTGCTGGTCAATGTCTCCGCGGAGGAATTGATTATAATTCATTTTAATGAACATCATCTTCTCCACATTTTCTGGATGTAACCTCGTACGCCGATTGCTGACAAGGTGAGCGGCGGCACTAAACACTCTTTCGGAGTACACACTTGTGGGAGGGCAACTTAGGTAGAATAAAGCCAGTTTGTGCAAGGGCCTCCAAATTGCCTCTTTTTCCTGCCAGTATAAGTACGGACTGTGTGACGTGCCTACTTGGATGCGGTCACTCATATAATCCTCCACCATTCTATCAATGTTGAGAGAATCATATGCAGTGACAGTAGACGACATGTCCGTAATCGTTGTCAGGTCCTTCAGTCCGGACCAGATGTCAGCATCAGCAGTCGTTCCAGACTGCCCTGCATCACCGCCAGCGGGTGGGCTCGGAATTCTGAGCCTTTTCCTCGCACCCCCAGTTGCGGGAGAATGTGAAGGAGGAGATGTTGACAGGTCGCGTTCCGCTTGACTTGACAATTTTGTCACCAGCAGGTCTTTCAACCCCAGCAGACCTGTGTCTGCCGGAAAGAGAGATCCAAGGTAGGCTTTAAATCTAGGATCGAGCACGGTGGCCAAAATGTAGTGCTCTGATTTCAACAGATTGACCACCCGTGAATCCTTGTTAAGCGAATTAAGGGCTGCATCCACAAGTCCCACATGCCTAGCGGAATCGCTCCGTGTTAGCTCCTCCTTCAATGCCTCCAGCTTCTTCTGCAAAAGCCTGATGAGGGGAATGACCTGACTCAGGCTGGCAGTGTCTGAACTGACTTCACGTGTGGCAAGTTCAAAGGGCATCAGAACCTTGCACAACGTTGAAATCATTCTCCACTGCACTTGAGACAGGTGCATTCCACCTACTATATCGTGCTCAATTGTATAGGCTTGAATGGCCTTTTGCTGCTCCTCCAACCTCTGAAGCATATAGAGGGTTGAATTCCACCTCGTTACCACTTCTTGCTTCAGATGATGGCAGGGCAGGTTCAGTAGTTTTTGGTGGTGCTCCAGTTTTCTGTACGTGGTGCCTGTACGCCGAAAGTGTCCCGCAATTCTTCTGGCCACCGACAGCATCTCTTGCACGCCCCTGTCGTTTTTTAAAAAATTCTGCACCACCAAATTCAAGGTATGTGCAAAACATGGGACGTGCTGGAATTGGCCCAGATTTAATGCACACACAATATTGCTGGCGTTGTCCGATGCCACAAATCCACAGGAGAGTCCAATTGGGGTAAGCCATTCCGCGATGATCTTCCTCAGTTGCCGTAAGAGGTTTTCAGCTGTGTGCGTATTCTGGAAAGCGGTGATACAAAGCGTAGCCTGCCTAGGAAAGAGTTGGCGTTTGCGAGATGCTGCTACTGGTGCCGCCGCTGCTGTTCTTGCGGCGGGAGTCCATACATCTACCCAGTGGGCTGTCACAGTCATATAGTCCTGACCCTGCCCTGCTCCACTTGTCCACATGTCCGTGGTTAAGTGGACATTGGGTACAGCTGCATTTTTTAGGACACTGGTGACTCTTTTTCTGAGGTCTGTGTACATTTTCGGTATCGCCTGCCTAGAGAAATGGAACCTAGATGGTATTTGGTACCGGGGACACAGTACCTCCAACAAGTCTCTAGTTGGCTCTGCAGTAATGATGGATACCGGAACCACGTTTCTCACCACCCAGGATGCCAAGGCCTCAGTTATCCGCTTTGCAGTAGGATGACTGCTGTGATATTTCATCTTCCTCGCAAAGGACTGTTGAACAGTCAATTGCTTACTGGAAGTAGTACAAGTGGGCTTACGACTTCCCCTCTGGGATGACCATCGACTCCCAGCGGCAACAACAGCAGCGCCAGCAGCAGTAGGCGTTACACGCAAGGATGCATCGGAGGAATCCCAGGCAGGAGAGGACTCGTCAGACTTGCCAGTGACATGGCCTGCAGGACTATTGGCATTCCTGGGGAAGGAGGAAATTGACACTGAGGGAGTTGGTGGGGTGGTTTGCGTGAGCTTGGTTACAAGAGGAAGGGATTTACTGGTCAGTGGACTGCTTCCGCTGTCACCCAAAGTTTTTGAACTTGTCACTGACTTATTATGAATGCGCTGCAGGTGACGTATAAGGGAGGATGTTCCGAGGTGGTTAACGTCCTTACCCCTACTTATTACAGCTTGACAAAGGGAACACACGGCTTGACACCTGTTGTCCGCATTTCTGGTGAAATACCTCCACACCGAAGAGCTGATTTTTTTGGTATTTTCACCTGGCATGTCAACGGCCATATTCCTCCCACGGACAACAGGTGTCTCCCCGGGTGCCTGACTTAAACAAACCACCTCACCATCAGAATCCTCCTGGTCAATTTCCTCCCCAGCGCCAGCAACACCCATATCCTCCTCATCCTGGTGTACTTCAACACTGACATCTTCAATCTGACTATCAGGAACTGGACTGCGGGTGCTCCTTCCAGCACTTGCAGGGGGCGTGCAAATGGTGGAAGGCGCATGCTCTTCACGTCCAGTGTTGGGAAGGTCAGGCATCGCAACCTACACAATTGGACTCTCCTTGTGGATTTGGGATTTCAAAGAACGCACAGTTCTTTGCGGTGCTTTTGCCAGCTTGAGTCTTTTCAGTTTTCTAGCGAGAGGCTGAGTGCTTCCATCCTCATGTGAAGCTGAACCACTAGCCATGAACATAGGCCAGGGCCTCAGCCGTTCCTTGCCACTCCGTGTGGTAAATGGCATATTGGCAAGTTTACGCTTCTCCTCCGACAATTTTATTTTAGGTTTTGGAGTCCTTTTTTTACTGATATTTGGTGTTTTGGTTTTGACATGCTCTGTACTATGCCATTGGGCATCGGCCTTGGCAGACGACGTTGCTGGCATTTCATCGTCTCGGCCATGACTAGTGGCAGCAGCTTCAGCACGAGGTGGAAGTGGATCTTGATCTTTCCCTAATTTTGGAACCTCAACATTTTTGTTCTCCATATTTTAATAGGCACAACTAAAAGGCACCTCAGGTAAACAATGGAGATGGATGGATTGGATACTAGTATACAATTATGGACGGGCTGCCGAGTGCCGACACAGAGGTAGCCACAGCCGTGAACTACCGCACTGTACTGTGTCTGCTGCTAATATATAGACTGGTTGATAAAGAGATAGTATACTCGTAACTAGTATGTATGTATAAAGAAAGAAAAAAAAACCACGGTTAGGTGGTATATACAATTATGGACGGGCTGCCGAGTGCCGACACAGAGGTAGCCACAGCCGTGAACTACCGCACTGTACTGTGTCTGCTGCTAATATATAGACTGGTTGATAAAGAGATAGTATACTCGTAACTAGTATGTATGTATAAAGAAAGAAAAAAAAACCACGGTTAGGTGGTATATACAATTATGGACGGGCTGCCGAGTGCCGACACAGAGGTAGCCACAGCCGTGAACTACCGCACTGTACTGTGTCTGCTGCTAATATATAGACTGGTTGATAAAGAGATAGTATACTCGTAACTAGTATGTATGTATAAAGAAAGAAAAAAAAACCACGGTTAGGTGGTATATACAATTATGGACGGGCTGCCGAGTGCCGACACAGAGGTAGCCACAGCCGTGAACTACCGCACTGTACTGTGTCTGCTGCTAATATATAGACTGGTTGATAAAGAGATAGTATACTCGTAACTAGTATGTATGTATAAAGAAAGAAAAAAAAACCACGGTTAGGTGGTATATACAATTATGGACGGGCTGCCGAGTGCCGACACAGAGGTAGCCACAGCCGTGAACTACCGCACTGTACTGTGTCTGCTGCTAATATATAGACTGGTTGATAAAGAGATAGTATACTCGTAACTAGTATGTATGTATAAAGAAAGAAAAAAAAAACCACGGTTAGGTGGTATATACAATTATGGACGGGCTGCCGAGTGCCGACACAGAGGTAGCCACAGCCGTGAACTACCGCACTGTACTGTGTCTGCTGCTAATATAGACTGGTTGATAAAGAGATAGTATACTACTAATATTATATACTGGTGGTCAGGTCACTGGTCACTAGTCACACTGGCAGTGGCACTACTGCAGCAAAAGTGTGCACTGTTTAATTTTAATATAATATTATGTACTCCTGGCTCCTGCTATAACCTATAACTGGCACTGCAGTAGTGCTCCCCAGTCTCCCCCACAATTATAAGCTGTGTGAGCTGAGCAGTCAGACAGATATATAATATATATAGATGATGCAGCACACTGGCCTGAGCCTGAGCAGCGCACACAGATATGGTATGTATGTGACTGAGTCACTGTGTGCTGTGTATCGCTTTTTTCAGGCAGAGAACGGATTATAAATAAAAGTGGTGGTCACTGGTCACTATCAGCAAAACTCTGCACTGTACACTACTGAGTACTCCTAATGCTCCCCAAAATTAGTAAATCAAGTGTCTAAACGGAGAGGACGCCAGCCACGTCCTCTCCCTATCAATCTCAATGCACGTGTGAAAATGGCGGCGACGCGTGGCTCCTTATATAGAATCCGAGTCTCGCGATAGAATCCGAGCCTCGCGAGAATCCGACAGCGTCATGATGACGTTCGGGCGCGCTCGGGTTAACCGAGCAAGGCGGGAAGATCCGAGTCGCTCGGACCCGTGAAAAAAAACATGAAGTTCTGGCGGGTTCGGATTCAGAGAAACCGAACCCGCTCATCTCTAATCTTGATATGGAGGAGGTGGAACATCAGACGACCTGGGGGAGGAAGAACAGACAGGCAATACTTTAAACAAACATATCTCAGCACAGGAGGAACCCCATGCCAGGATTTGCGTAGTCGTCCAATCAATTGTAGGATTGTGAAGACGGAGCCATGGAAGGCCCAGGACCACAGGATGTGTGGCTCTTGGAATCACTAAAAAAGAAATAAGTTCGGAATGAAGAACTCCCACTCTCAGACGAACTGGTAGAGTCCTTAAAGAAATAACTGCATCAAAAATTTTGCTGCCATCCACGGCAGTTAAAGAAATGGACGAAGGAAGTCTCTCGGTGGGTAGGGACCACCGTTTAACATAGGCTTCGGTAATAAAGTTCCCAGCTGCTCCGGAATCAAGGAGGGCAATGACGTTCCGATAACGTTGAGCAACTTGAAGCGAGACTGGGAGATTACAATCTTGAGGAGATGGAGAGGAGATCATTACTCCTAGCCAGCCCTCTCCTTGGCGAGCTAGGATTTGGAGTTTCCCGGACGTTTGGGACAGGCATTAATGGTGTGAGACGGAGCTGCACAATAGAGACAGAGAGACTCGGAGAGACGTCTTCGGCGCTCAGCAGGAGTTAAACGGGAACGGCCAAGTTGCATGGGCTCATCTTTAGATGGTGACAGTTGACGAGGAGGAGGAGCAGAAGATTTTGGAGCAGATGATCTTCCACGCTCAGTTGCTCTCTCTCTGAAACGTAAATCAACTTTCGTGCAGAGTGAGATTAGCTCATCTAACTTAGAAGGTAAGTCTCTGGTAGCTAACTCATCTTTAATACGCTCAGATAAGCCATGCCAGAATGCAGCATACAGGGCCTCGTCGTTCCATGCCAGTTCGGATGCCAGGATCTGGAACTGTATCAGATATTGTCCTACAGTACGTGACCCCTGGCGTAAACGGAGAATCTCGGATGAAGCTGAGGTTACCCGGCCTGGCTCGTCGAAGATGCGCCTGAATGTTGACACGAAGGCAGTGTAGGAAGATAGCAGGGTGTCGGACCTCTCCCATAACGGTGATGCCCAATCAAGGGCTGAGCCACTGAGAAGAGAAATAATGTAGGCAATTTTTGTACGGTCACTGGGAAAATTGCCAGGTTGTAGCTCAAACTGAATCTCACACTGGTTGAGAAATCCCCTGCAGAATCTTGGAGATCCGTCAAATTTTGCTGGCGTTGGAAGATGAAGACGTGGAGCAGAAATGGGTAAGGTGGGTGGGGTTATAGCTGGAGTCACTGTGGTTGACGCACCAGACGCGCCTGATCCACGGAGAGTTGTCTGAATCCCATCCAGCCGAGTAGAGAGATCCTGGAGACAGCGGATGATGTGGCCCTGTGCAGCCTCCTGATGTTCTAGTCGGGCTGCCAGTTCTTGCATCGGCCTGGCCGCTTGATCCTGGTCTCCGGCTGGATTCATTAGGTCAGTGCTTACTGTCACAACTGAGGGCCTGAGCTGACGGGAGGCAGCCTCAGTTGTAGGGGCTGAGATGTACCGGAACCTGGGAGGTTGTATCAGACCCCTGGACATGTAAGTAACATGAATAATAACTGCCCGAAGGCGTGACCACGACAACTTGGATAAAAGTCAATGATGTTTATTATGACAACTCCGCAACACAGCAGCAGTAAAAGAAAATGTAAAAGTCAGCAAAGAATAAATACAGTTCCTGGGTACTACAGGATGGCAGGAGCCACAGGGCACTGGTAGTGTGAGATAGTTCTTATGATCTTCTAGATGGAAAGTCCTTACCAGGCCCGACTGTAGCAATGGAGATAACCCAGGATTGTGCCAGCTGGTGTTCCAGGAAAAGCTGGGTTGCTGAAGATAAAACAGCTGCTGTGGATACTGGCTGGAACCAGACTGTTGTTAGTACGGAGTGGATACTGGCTGGAACCAGTTAAATAATAAATGAACTTGGGAGCGATGAAATATGAACTGAAATGTAGAACTTGAGAGCGGAGAAATAATAATACCGGTGGAGAGTGGTAAAGTGTAGAAAGGACACCGGCCCTTTAAGAGAAGCTGTACTCTGCTGGAAGCTGAGCTGGAAGCAGGTAATGCTGTAGCTGGAAACAGATGAATCCACAATGGGTTGGAGAGTCAGGCTACACCGCAGGTGGAATGCTGGTGCGGGTCTCTATGGTGGAAGTCTTGAGACAGGAGCTGGAACCTGGAAGACAATCACAGGAGAGAGACAAACAGGAACTAGGTTTGACAACCAAAGCACTGACGCCTTCCTTGCTCAGGCACAGTGTATTTATACCTGCAGCAAGGAAGGGATTGGCTAGGCAATTATGCAGATTATCAATACTGAGAACAGATTGGTGGAAATGATCAGCTGACAGAATCCAAGATGGCTGCGCCCATGCAGACACTTGGAGGGAAGTTTGGTTTGTAATCCATGTGGTAATGAAAACAGTAATGGCGGCGCCGGCCACCGGAGACAGGAGGCGCCAGGCTGACAGATGCACATCCAACCACGCGGACACAGCGGAGGCCGCGGCTGACGTAATCGCCACTCAGACACTCTGCATGCAGAAGTTCAGGGACGGCGGCGGAGGCCGCGGGAGACGCCATGCCAGGTGTAATATGGCGTTTACTGTGACAGCGTCCCAGAGTGACAGGAGAGGATACAGGAATGTACACATCAGGATAACAGATGGAATCCGGTCCTGGAGCGCTGAGCCAGCCTTAGGAGGCATCTGATGGGTAAGAAATGGCGTCCAGATACCCGGATCGTGACAGCCGTGAACTACCGCACTGTACTGTGTCTGCTGCTAATATATAGACTGGTTGATAAAGAGATAGTATACTCGTAACCAGTATGTATGTATAAAGAAAGAAAAAAAAAAACACGGTTAGGTGGTATATACAATTATGGACGGGCTGCCGAGTGCCGACACAGAGGTAGCCACAGCCGTGAACTACCGCACTGTACTGTGTCTGCTGCTAATATAGACTGGTTGATAAAGAGATAGTATACTCGTAACTAGTATGACTATAAAGAAAGAAAAAAAAAACACGGTTAGGTGGTATATACAATTATGGACGGGCTGCCGAGTGCCGACACAGAGGTAGCCACAGCCGTGAACTACCGCACTGTACTGTGTCTGCTGCTAATATATAGACTGGTTGATAAAGAGATAGTATACTCGTAACTAGTATGTATGTATAAAGAAAGAAAAAAAAACCACGGTTAGGTGGTATATACAATTATGGACGGGCTGCCGAGTGCCGACACAGAGGTAGCCACAGCCGTGAACTACCGCACTGTACTGTGTCTGCTGCTAATATAGACTGGTTGATAAAGAGATAGTATACTCGTAACTAGTATGTATGTATAAAGAAAGAAAAAAAAACCACGGTTAGGTGGTATATACAATTATGGACGGGCTGCCGAGTGCCGACACAGAGGTAGCCACAGCCGTGAACTACCGCACTGTACTGTGTCTGCTGCTAATATATAGACTGGTTGATAAAGAGATAGTATACTCGTAACTAGTATGTATGTATAAAGAAAGAAAAAAAAACCACGGTTAGGTGGTATATACAATTATGGACGGGCTGCCGAGTGCCGACACAGAGGTAGCCACAGCCGTGAACTACCGCACTGTACTGTGTCTGCTGCTAATATATAGACTGGTTGATAAAGAGATAGTATACTCGTAACTAGTATGTATGTATAAAGAAAGAAAAAAAAACCACGGTTAGGTGGTATATACAATTATGGACGGGCTGCCGAGTGCCGACACAGAGGTAGCCACAGCCGTGAACTACCGCACTGTACTGTGTCTGCTGCTAATATAGACTGGTTGATAAAGAGATAGTATACTCGTAACTAGTATGTATGTATAAAGAAAGAAAAAAAAACCACGGTTAGGTGGTATATACAATTATGGACGGGCTGCCGAGTGCCGACACAGAGGTAGCCACAGCCGTGAACTACCGCACTGTACTGTGTCTGCTGCTAATATAGACTGGTTGATAAAGAGATAGTATACTCGTAACTAGTATGTATGTATAAAGAAAGAAAAAAAAAACACGGTTAGGTGGTATATACAATTATGGACGGGCTGCCGAGTGCCGACACAGAGGTAGCCACAGCCGTGAACTACCGCACTGTACTGTGTCTGCTGCTAATATATAGACTGGTTGATAAAGAGATAGTATACTCGTAACTAGTATGACTATAAAGAAAGAAAAAAAAAACACGGTTAGGTGGTATATACAATTATGGACGGGCTGCCGAGTGCCGACACAGAGGTAGCCACAGCCGTGAACTACCGCACTGTACTGTGTCTGCTGCTAATATAGACTGGTTGATAAAGAGATAGTATGCTCGTAACTAGTATGTATGTATAAAGAAAGAAAAAAAAACCACGGTTAGGTGGTATATACAATTATGGACGGGCTGCCGAGTGCCGACACAGAGGTAGCCACAGCCGTGAACTACCGCACTGTACTGTGTCTGCTGCTAATATATAGACTGGTTGATAAAGAGATAGTATACTCGTAACTAGTATGTATGTATAAAGAAAGAAAAAAAAACCACGGTTAGGTGGTATATACAATTATGGACGGGCTGCCGAGTGCCGACACAGAGGTAGCCACAGCCGTGAACTACCGCACTGTACTGTGTCTGCTGCTAATATATAGACTGGTTGATAAAGAGATAGTATACTCGTAACTAGTATGTATGTATAAAGAAAGAAAAAAAAACCACGGTTAGGTGGTATATACAATTATGGACGGGCTGCCGAGTGCCGACACAGAGGTAGCCACAGCCGTGAACTACCGCACTGTACTGTGTCTGCTGCTAATATAGACTGGTTGATAAAGAGATAGTATACTACTAATATTATATACTGGTGGTCAGGTCACTGGTCACTAGTCACACTGGCAGTGGCACTACTGCAGCAAAAGTGTGCACTGTTTAATTTTAATATAATATTATGTACTCCTGGCTCCTGCTATAACCTATAACTGGCACTGCAGTAGTGCTCCCCAGTCTCCCCCACAATTATAAGCTGTGTGAGCTGAGCAGTCAGACAGATATATAATATATATAGATGATGCAGCACACTGGCCTGAGCCTGAGCAGCGCACACAGATATGGTATGTATGTGACTGAGTCACTGTGTGCTGTGTATCGCTTTTTTCAGGCAGAGAACGGATTATAAATAAAAGTGGTGGTCACTGGTCACTATCAGCAAAACTCTGCACTGTACACTACTGAGTACTCCTAATGCTCCCCAAAATTAGTAAATCAAGTGTCTAAACGGAGAGGACGCCAGCCACGTCCTCTCCCTATCAATCTCAATGCACGTGTGAAAATGGCGGCGACGCGTGGCTCCTTATATAGAATCCGAGTCTCGCGATAGAATCCGAGCCTCGCGAGAATCCGACAGCGTCATGATGACGTTCGGGCGCGCTCGGGTTAACCGAGCAAGGCGGGAAGATCCGAGTCGCTCGGACCCGTGAAAAAAAACATGAAGTTCTGGCGGGTTCGGATTCAGAGAAACCGAACCCGCTCATCTCTAATCTTGATATGGAGGAGGTGGAACATCAGACGACCTGGGGGAGGAAGAACAGACAGGCAATACTTTAAACAAACATATCTCAGCACAGGAGGAACCCCATGCCAGGATTTGCGTAGTCGTCCAATCAATTGTAGGATTGTGAAGACGGAGCCATGGAAGGCCCAGGACCACAGGATGTGTGGCTCTTGGAATCACTAAAAAAGAAATAAGTTCGGAATGAAGAACTCCCACTCTCAGACGAACTGGTAGAGTCCTTAAAGAAATAACTGCATCAAAAATTTTGCTGCCATCCACGGCAGTTAAAGAAATGGACGAAGGAAGTCTCTCGGTGGGTAGGGACCACCGTTTAACATAGGCTTCGGTAATAAAGTTCCCAGCTGCTCCGGAATCAAGGAGGGCAATGACGTTCCGATAACGTTGAGCAACTTGAAGCGAGACTGGGAGATTACAATCTTGAGGAGATGGAGAGGAGATCATTACTCCTAGCCAGCCCTCTCCTTGGCGAGCTAGGATTTGGAGTTTCCCGGACGTTTGGGACAGGCATTAATGGTGTGAGACGGAGCTGCACAATAGAGACAGAGAGACTCGGAGAGACGTCTTCGGCGCTCAGCAGGAGTTAAACGGGAACGGCCAAGTTGCATGGGCTCATCTTTAGATGGTGACAGTTGACGAGGAGGAGGAGCAGAAGATTTTGGAGCAGATGATCTTCCACGCTCAGTTGCTCTCTCTCTGAAACGTAAATCAACTTTCGTGCAGAGTGAGATTAGCTCATCTAACTTAGAAGGTAAGTCTCTGGTAGCTAACTCATCTTTAATACGCTCAGATAAGCCATGCCAGAATGCAGCATACAGGGCCTCGTCGTTCCATGCCAGTTCGGATGCCAGGATCTGGAACTGTATCAGATATTGTCCTACAGTACGTGACCCCTGGCGTAAACGGAGAATCTCGGATGAAGCTGAGGTTACCCGGCCTGGCTCGTCGAAGATGCGCCTGAATGTTGACACGAAGGCAGTGTAGGAAGATAGCAGGGTGTCGGACCTCTCCCATAACGGTGATGCCCAATCAAGGGCTGAGCCACTGAGAAGAGAAATAATGTAGGCAATTTTTGTACGGTCACTGGGAAAATTGCCAGGTTGTAGCTCAAACTGAATCTCACACTGGTTGAGAAATCCCCTGCAGAATCTTGGAGATCCGTCAAATTTTGCTGGCGTTGGAAGATGAAGACGTGGAGCAGAAATGGGTAAGGTGGGTGGGGTTATAGCTGGAGTCACTGTGGTTGACGCACCAGACGCGCCTGATCCACGGAGAGTTGTCTGAATCCCATCCAGCCGAGTAGAGAGATCCTGGAGACAGCGGATGATGTGGCCCTGTGCAGCCTCCTGATGTTCTAGTCGGGCTGCCAGTTCTTGCATCGGCCTGGCCGCTTGATCCTGGTCTCCGGCTGGATTCATTAGGTCAGTGCTTACTGTCACAACTGAGGGCCTGAGCTGACGGGAGGCAGCCTCAGTTGTAGGGGCTGAGATGTACCGGAACCTGGGAGGTTGTATCAGACCCCTGGACATGTAAGTAACATGAATAATAACTGCCCGAAGGCGTGACCACGACAACTTGGATAAAAGTCAATGATGTTTATTATGACAACTCCGCAACACAGCAGCAGTAAAAGAAAATGTAAAAGTCAGCAAAGAATAAATACAGTTCCTGGGTACTACAGGATGGCAGGAGCCACAGGGCACTGGTAGTGTGAGATAGTTCTTATGATCTTCTAGATGGAAAGTCCTTACCAGGCCCGACTGTAGCAATGGAGATAACCCAGGATTGTGCCAGCTGGTGTTCCAGGAAAAGCTGGGTTGCTGAAGATAAAACAGCTGCTGTGGATACTGGCTGGAACCAGACTGTTGTTAGTACGGAGTGGATACTGGCTGGAACCAGTTAAATAATAAATGAACTTGGGAGCGATGAAATATGAACTGAAATGTAGAACTTGAGAGCGGAGAAATAATAATACCGGTGGAGAGTGGTAAAGTGTAGAAAGGACACCGGCCCTTTAAGAGAAGCTGTACTCTGCTGGAAGCTGAGCTGGAAGCAGGTAATGCTGTAGCTGGAAACAGATGAATCCACAATGGGTTGGAGAGTCAGGCTACACCGCAGGTGGAATGCTGGTGCGGGTCTCTATGGTGGAAGTCTTGAGACAGGAGCTGGAACCTGGAAGACAATCACAGGAGAGAGACAAACAGGAACTAGGTTTGACAACCAAAGCACTGACGCCTTCCTTGCTCAGGCACAGTGTATTTATACCTGCAGCAAGGAAGGGATTGGCTAGGCAATTATGCAGATTATCAATACTGAGAACAGATTGGTGGAAATGATCAGCTGACAGAATCCAAGATGGCTGCGCCCATGCAGACACTTGGAGGGAAGTTTGGTTTGTAATCCATGTGGTAATGAAAACAGTAATGGCGGCGCCGGCCACCGGAGACAGGAGGCGCCAGGCTGACAGATGCACATCCAACCACGCGGACACAGCGGAGGCCGCGGCTGACGTAATCGCCACTCAGACACTCTGCATGCAGAAGTTCAGGGACGGCGGCGGAGGCCGCGGGAGACGCCATGCCAGGTGTAATATGGCGTTTACTGTGACAGCGTCCCAGAGTGACAGGAGAGGATACAGGAATGTACACATCAGGATAACAGATGGAATCCGGTCCTGGAGCGCTGAGCCAGCCTTAGGAGGCATCTGATGGGTAAGAAATGGCGTCCAGATACCCGGATCGTGACAGCCGTGAACTACCGCACTGTACTGTGTCTGCTGCTAATATATAGACTGGTTGATAAAGAGATAGTATACTCGTAACCAGTATGTATGTATAAAGAAAGAAAAAAAAAAACACGGTTAGGTGGTATATACAATTATGGACGGGCTGCCGAGTGCCGACACAGAGGTAGCCACAGCCGTGAACTACCGCACTGTACTGTGTCTGCTGCTAATATAGACTGGTTGATAAAGAGATAGTATACTCGTAACTAGTATGACTATAAAGAAAGAAAAAAAAAACACGGTTAGGTGGTATATACAATTATGGACGGGCTGCCGAGTGCCGACACAGAGGTAGCCACAGCCGTGAACTACCGCACTGTACTGTGTCTGCTGCTAATATATAGACTGGTTGATAAAGAGATAGTATACTCGTAACTAGTATGTATGTATAAAGAAAGAAAAAAAAACCACGGTTAGGTGGTATATACAATTATGGACGGGCTGCCGAGTGCCGACACAGAGGTAGCCACAGCCGTGAACTACCGCACTGTACTGTGTCTGCTGCTAATATAGACTGGTTGATAAAGAGATAGTATACTCGTAACTAGTATGTATGTATAAAGAAAGAAAAAAAAACCACGGTTAGGTGGTATATACAATTATGGACGGGCTGCCGAGTGCCGACACAGAGGTAGCCACAGCCGTGAACTACCGCACTGTACTGTGTCTGCTGCTAATATATAGACTGGTTGATAAAGAGATAGTATACTCGTAACTAGTATGTATGTATAAAGAAAGAAAAAAAAACCACGGTTAGGTGGTATATACAATTATGGACGGGCTGCCGAGTGCCGACACAGAGGTAGCCACAGCCGTGAACTACCGCACTGTACTGTGTCTGCTGCTAATATATAGACTGGTTGATAAAGAGATAGTATACTCGTAACTAGTATGTATGTATAAAGAAAGAAAAAAAAACCACGGTTAGGTGGTATATACAATTATGGACGGGCTGCCGAGTGCCGACACAGAGGTAGCCACAGCCGTGAACTACCGCACTGTACTGTGTCTGCTGCTAATATAGACTGGTTGATAAAGAGATAGTATACTCGTAACTAGTATGTATGTATAAAGAAAGAAAAAAAAACCACGGTTAGGTGGTATATACAATTATGGACGGGCTGCCGAGTGCCGACACAGAGGTAGCCACAGCCGTGAACTACCGCACTGTACTGTGTCTGCTGCTAATATAGACTGGTTGATAAAGAGATAGTATACTCGTAACTAGTATGTATGTATAAAGAAAGAAAAAAAAAACACGGTTAGGTGGTATATACAATTATGGACGGGCTGCCGAGTGCCGACACAGAGGTAGCCACAGCCGTGAACTACCGCACTGTACTGTGTCTGCTGCTAATATATAGACTGGTTGATAAAGAGATAGTATACTCGTAACTAGTATGACTATAAAGAAAGAAAAAAAAAACACGGTTAGGTGGTATATACAATTATGGACGGGCTGCCGAGTGCCGACACAGAGGTAGCCACAGCCGTGAACTACCGCACTGTACTGTGTCTGCTGCTAATATAGACTGGTTGATAAAGAGATAGTATGCTCGTAACTAGTATGTATGTATAAAGAAAGAAAAAAAAACCACGGTTAGGTGGTATATACAATTATGGACGGGCTGCCGAGTGCCGACACAGAGGTAGCCACAGCCGTGAACTACCGCACTGTACTGTGTCTGCTGCTAATATATAGACTGGTTGATAAAGAGATAGTATACTCGTAACTAGTATGTATGTATAAAGAAAGAAAAAAAAACCACGGTTAGGTGGTATATACAATTATGGACGGGCTGCCGAGTGCCGACACAGAGGTAGCCACAGCCGTGAACTACCGCACTGTACTGTGTCTGCTGCTAATATATAGACTGGTTGATAAAGAGATAGTATACTCGTAACTAGTATGTATGTATAAAGAAAGAAAAAAAACCACAGTTAGGTGGTATATACAATTATGGACGGGCTGCCGAGTGCCGACACAGAGGTAGCCACAGCCGTGAACTACCGCACTGTACTGTGTCTGCTGCTAATATAGACTGGTTGATAAAGAGATAGTATACTCGTAACTAGTATGTATGTATAAAGAAAGAAAAAAAAACCACGGTTAGGTGGTATATACAATTATGGACGGGCTGCCGAGTGCCGACACAGAGGTAGCCACAGCCGTGAACTACCGCACTGTACTGTGTCTGCTGCTAATATAGACTGGTTGATAAAGAGATAGTATACTCGTAACTAGTATGACTATAAAGAAAGAAAAAAAAACCACGGTTAGGTGGTATATACAATTATGGACGGGC
Source organism: Pseudophryne corroboree (assembly GCF_028390025.1). Lineage (NCBI taxonomy): Eukaryota > Metazoa > Chordata > Amphibia > Anura > Myobatrachidae > Pseudophryne > Pseudophryne corroboree. Next base: position 1,597,935 of record NC_086444.1, read on the forward strand.
TGCCGAGTGCCGACACAGAGGTAGCCACAGCCGTGAACTACCGCACTGTACTGTGTCTGCTGCTAATATAGACTGGTTGATAAAGAGATAGTATACTACTAATATTATATACTGGTGGTCAGGTCACTGGTCACTAGTCACACTGGCAGTGGCACTCCTGCAGCAAAAGTGTGCACTGTTTAATTTTAATATAATATTATGTACTCCTGGCTCCTGCTATAACCTATAACTGGCACTGCAGTGCTCCCCAGTCTCCCCCACAATTATAAGCTGTGTGAGCTGAGCACAGTCAGATATATATATACATTGATGCAGCACACTGGGCTGAGCAGTGCACACAGATATGGTATGTGACTGAGTCGCTGTGTGTATCGTTTTTTTCAGGCAGAGAACGGATATATTAAATAAAACAAACAACTGCACTGTCTGGTGGTCACTGTGGTCGTCAGTCACTAAACTCTGCACTCTCTTCTACAGTATCACAGCCTCAGGTCAATCTCTCTCTCTCTCTCTCTCTCTCAACCCTAATCTAAATGGAGAGGACGCCAGCCACGTCCTCTCCCTATCAATCTCAATGCACGTGTGAAAATGGCGGCGACGCGCGGCTCCTTATATAGAATCCGAGTCTCGCGAGAATCCGACAGCGTCATGATGACGTTCGGGCGCGCTCGGGTTAACCGAGCAAGGCGGGAGGATCCGAGTCTGCTCGGATCCGTGAAAAAAACCATGAAGTTCTGGCGGGTTCGGATTCAGAGAAACCGAACCCGCTCATCTCTACTATATACTACAATGCAGCACAGATATGGAGTGTTTTTCAGGCAGACAACGTATAATACTGGTGGTCACTGGTCAGCAAAACTCTGCACTGTACTCCTCCTATATAATATTATACTGGTGGTCCCCAGTCCCCACAATAAAGTAGCACACTGAGCACAGATATGGAGTGTTTTTCAGGCAGACAACGTATACTGGTGGTCACTGTCAGCAAAACTCTGCACTGTACTCCTCCTATATAATACAGCTGCTCCCCAGTCCCCACAATAAAGCAGTGTGAGCACAGATATATGCAGCACACTGAGCACAGATATTTGCAGCACACTGAGCACAGATATTTGCAGCACACTGTGCACAGATATTTGCAGCACACTGAGCACAGATATTTGCAGCACACTGAGCACAGATATTTACAGCACACCGAACACAACTGAGAGAACGCTGCACACGTCCTCTCCCTATCATCTCCAATGCACGAGTGAAAATGGCGGCGACGTGCGGCTCCTTATACAGAATATGAATCTTGCGAGAATCCGACAGCGGGATGATGACGTTCGGGCGCGCTCGGGTTAACCGAGCAAGGCGGGAAGATTCGAGTCTGCCTCGGACCCGTGTAAAATGGGTGAAGTTCGGGGGGGTTCGGATTCCGAGGAACCGAACCCGCTCATCTCTAGTTTGTGGTTGGCTTTGCTAGGTTTGGGTATTGTTACCAGAATCTTCATCAGTTTGGGCCACATCTTCCTCAGGCAGGGCCCTCACCTAAGCCTCTTGTCTTGTTTGTGGGCCAGTAGATGGGGGTTGTTGACTACTAGGTCCTGGTTCTTCCTCCTCTGCACTGGCAGGTGTTTGTTGTGCCAGCTGTCTGCTCCATTGCAGGATGGTCCTCATCTCTGCATTCAGCATTTCCTCTTCCAAAGATTCCTGCTCCATGATGGTGAGAGCATGTGTGTCTGGCTCTGTGGTGCTCCATGATGGTGAGAGCATGTGTGTCTGGCTGTGTGGTGCTCCATGATGGTGAGAGCATGTGTGTCTGGCTGTGTGGTGCTCCATGATGGTGAGAGCATGTGTGTCTGGCTCTGTGGTGCTCCATGATGGTGAGAGCATGTGTGTCTGGCTGTGTGGTGCTCCATGATGGTGAGAGCATGTGTGTCTGGCTGTGTGGTGCTCCATGATGGTGAGAGCATGTGTGTCTGGCTGTGTGGTGCTCCATGATGGTGAGAGCATGTGTGTCTGGCTCTGTGGTGCTCCATGATGGTGAGGGCATGTGTGTCTGGCTCTGTGGTGCTCCATGATGGTGAGAGCATGTGTGTCTGGCTGTGTGGTGCTCCATGATGGTGAGAGCATGTGTGCAGTGCCGTTTCTAGCGGCGGGCGAGCCGTGCAACCGCACGGGGCGCCCGCCGCGGCACTTTGTGACTCCTTATCTCCTCTCCCCGAGCGCTCCTGCTCGGGGGGCGGAGTTTCGCGGAATGACGCGTTTGCGTCGTGACGTCACGACGCAAACGTGTCATTCCGCAAAACTCCGCCCCCTGAGCAGGAGCGCTCGGGGAGAGGAGATAAGGAGATACGCATGGAAGGAGGAGGCGGCCGGCGCGAGGGACGTGAGGCGGCGGGACCGAAGAGCGGGAAGATGAAAGTATCCTCTCTCTCTTTCCCCCTCTTCCTTCCCCCCCACTTGAAACCTGCCTGCCGCACTGTGTAAAATGGGGACACCTGCCTATGGGGATACCTGCCTGCCGCACTGTATAAAATGGGGACACCTGCATATGGGGTTGCCTGCTGCACTGTGTAAAATGGGGACACCTGCCTATGGGGATACCTGCCTGCCGCACTGTATAAAATGGGGACACCTGCATATGGGGTTGCCTGCTGCACTGTATAAAATGGGGACACCTGCCTATGGGGTTGCCTGCCGCACTGTATAAAATGGGGACACCTGCAGTGCCTATGGGGATGCCTGCCGCACTGTATAAAATGGGGACACCTGCCTATGGGGTTGCCTGCCGCACTGTATAAAATGGGGACACCTGCCTATGGGGATGCCTGCCGCACTGTATAAAATGGGGACACCTGCCTATGGGGTTGCCTGCCGCACTGTATAAAATGGGGACACCTGCCTATGGGGTTGCCTGCCGCACTGTATAAAATGGGGACACCAGCCTATGGGGTTGCCTGCCGCACTGTATAAAATGGGGACACCTGCCTATGGGGTTGCCTGCCGCACTGTATAAAATGGGGACACCTGCCTATGGGGTTGCCTGCCGCACTGTATAAAATGGGGACACCTGCCTATGGGGTTGCCTGCCGCACTGTGTAAAATGGGGACACCTGCCTGCCGCACTGTGTAAAATGGGAACACCTGCCTGCCGTACTGTGTAAAATGGGGACACCTGCCTGCCGGACTGTGTAAAATGGGGACACCTGCCTGCCGCACTGTGTAAAATGGGGTACCTGCCTGCCGCACTGTGTAAAATGGGGGCACCTGCCTGCGTACTGTGTAAAATGGTGATATCTGCCTGCCGCACTGTGTAAAATGGGGATACCTGCCTACCGTACTGTGTAAAATGTGGATACCTGCCTACCGTACTGTGTAAAATGGGGATACCTGCCTACCGCACTTTGTAAAATGGGGACACCTGCATGCCGCGCTGTGTAAAATGGGGACACCTGCCTGTCGCGCTGTGTAATATGGGGACACTTGCCTGCTGTAATGTGTAAAAAGGGGACTTTTTTTATTTTTTTTCCCCTGTGGTGGGTGTGATGATATCAGACGAGGCTGCGCCCACTTTAATGAGACCACACACATTTTAATCAGGCCACACACCCTTGTCGGGAGCGCGCGCGCCTTCGGCGCGCGCATGCTTTTTCTTTTTACGGCTATATGGGGGGGGGGGGGCGCATTTTGAAATCTCGCACTGGGAGCCAAATTGTCTAGAAACGGCCCTGCATGTGTGTCTGGCTCTGTGGTGCTCCATGATGGTGAGGGCATGTGTGTCTGGCTGTGTGGTGCTCCATGATGGTGAGAGCATGTGTGTCTGGCTCTGTGGTGCTCCATGATGGTGAGGGCATGTGTGTCTGGCTCTGTGGTGCTCCATGATGGTGAGAGCATGTGTGTCTGGCTCTGTGGTGCTCCATGATGGTGAGAGCATGTGTGTCTGGCTGTGTGGTGCTCCATGATGGTGAGGGCATGTGTGTCTGGCTGTGTGGTGCTCCATGATGGTGAGAGCATGTGTGTCTGGCTGTGTGGTGCTCCATGATGGTGAGAGCATGTGTGTCTGGCTGTGTGGTGCTCCATGATGGTGAGAGCATGTGTGTCTGGCTGTGTGGTGCTCCATGATGGTGAGGGCATGTGTGTCTGGCTGTGTGGAGCTCCATGATGGTGAGAGCATGTGTGTCTGGCTGTGTGGTGCTCCATGATGGTGAGAGCATGTGTGTCTGGCTGTGTGGTGCTCCATGATGGTGAGAGCATGTGTGTCTGGCTGTGTGGTGCTCCATGATGGTGAGAGCATGTGTGTCTGGCTCTGTGGTGCTCCATGATGGTGAGAGCATGTGTGTCTGGCTGTGTGGTGCTCCATGATGGTGAGGGCATGTGTGTCTGGCTGTGTGGTGCTCCATGATGGTGAGAGCATGTGTGTCTGGCTGTGTGGTGCTCCATGATGGTGAGAGCATGTGTGTCTGGCTGTGTGGTGCTCCATGATGGTGAGAGCATGTGTGTCTGGCTCTGTGGTGCTCCATGATGGTGAGAGCATGTGTGTCTGGCTCTGTGGTGCTCCATGATGGTGAGAGCATGTGTGTCTGGCTCTGTGGTGCTCCATGATGGTGAGAGCATGTGTGTCTGGCTGTGTGGTGCTCCATGATGGTGAGGGCATGTGTGTCTGGCTGTGTGGTGCTCCATGATGGTGAGAGCATGTGTGTCTGGCTGTGTGGTGCTCCATGATGGTGAGAGCATGTGTGTCTGGCTGTGTGGTGCTCCATGATGGTGAGAGCATGTGTGTCTTGCTGTGTGGTGCTCCATGATGGTGAGGGCATGTGTGTCTGGCTGTGTGGTGCTCCATGATGGTGAGAGCATGTGTGTCTGGCTGTGTGGTGCTCCATGATGGTGAGGGCATGTGTGTCTGGCTGTGTGGTGCTCCATGATGGTGAGAGCATGTGTGTCTGGCTGTGTGGTGCTCCATGATGGTGAGAGCATGTGTGTCTGGCTGTGTGGTGCTCCATGATGGTGAGGGCATGTGTGTCTGGCTGTGTGGTGCTCCATGATGGTGAGAGCATGTGTGTCTGGCTGTGTGGTGCTCCATGATGGTGAGAGCATGTGTGTCTGGCTCTGTGGTGCTCCATGATGGTGAGAGCATGTGTGTCTGGCTGTGTGGTGCTCCATGATGGTGAGAGCATGTGTGTCTGGCTCTGTGGTGCTCCATGATGGTGAGAGCATGTGTGTCTGGCTGTGTGGTGCTCCATGATGGTGAGAGCATGTGTGTCTGGCTGTGTGGTGCTCCATGATGGTGAGGGCATGTGTGTCTGGCTGTGTGGTGCTCCATGATGGTGAGAGCATGTGTGTCTGGCTGTGTGGTGCTCCATGATGGTGAGAGCATGTGTGTCTGGCTCTGTGGTGCTCCATGATGGTGAGAGCATGTGTGTCTGGCTGTGTGGTGCTCCATGATGGTGAGGGCATGTGTGTCTGGCTGTGTGGTGCTCCATGATGGTGAGAGCATGTGTGTCTGGCTGTGTGGTGCTCCATGATGGTGAGAGCATGTGTGTCTGGCTGTGTGGTGCTCCATGATGGTGAGGGCATGTGTGTCTGGCTGTGTGGTGCTCAATGATGGTGAGAGCATGTGTGTCTGGCTGTGTGGTGCTCCATGATGGTGAGAGCATGTGTGTCTGGCTCTGTGGTGCTCCATGATGGTGAGAGCATGTGTGTCTGGCTGTGTGGTGCTCCATGATGGTGAGAGCATGTGTGTCTGGCTGTGTGGTGCTCCATGATGGTGAGAGCATGTGTGTCTTGCTGTGTGGTGCTCCATGATGGTGAGGGCATGTGTGTCTGGCTGTGTGGTGCTCCATGATGGTGAGAGCATGTGTGTCTGGCTGTGTGGTGCTCCATGATGGTGAGGGCATGTGTGTCTGGCTGTGTGGTGCTCCATGATGGTGAGAGCATGTGTGTCTGGCTGTGTGGTGCTCCATGATGGTGAGAGCATGTGTGTCTGGCTGTGTGGTGCTCCATGATGGTGAGGGCATGTGTGTCTGGCTGTGTGGTGCTCCATGATGGTGAGAGCATGTGTGTCTGGCTGTGTGGTGCTCCATGATGGTGAGAGCATGTGTGTCTGGCTGTGTGGTGCTCCATGATGGTGAGAGCATGTGTGTCTGGCTCTGTGGTGCTCCATGATGGTGAGAGCATGTGTGTCTGGCTCTGTGGTGCTCCATGATGGTGAGAGCATGTGTGTCTGGCTGTGTGGTGCTCCATGATGGTGAGAGCATGTGTGTCTGGCTGTGTGGTGCTCCATGATGGTGAGAGCATGTGTGTCTGGCTGTGTGGTGCTCCATGATGGTGAGAGCATGTGTGTCTGGCTCTGTGGTGCTCCATGATGGTGAGAGCATGTGTGTCTGGCTGTGTGGTGCTCCATGATGGTGAGAGCATGTGTGTCTGGCTCTGTGGTGCTCCATGATGGTGAGAGCATGTGTGTCTGGCTGTGTGGTGCTCCATGATGGTGAGAGCATGTGTGTCTGGCTGTGTGCTGTGTTGTTATACCTGCATTTGCATGGTGATGCGGGAATCTGCACAACTGGTATACGTACTTTAATTGCATACACTATTTAACAGAGTTCCATGCGGCCTGAGTTTGTGGGTGCATGCAGGAGTTGGAGAGAGACAGACAGATAGACAGATAGACAGATAGACAGAGAGACCGAGAGAGAGGAAGAAGAGTATTAGTGTTGTATAGTTGTGTAAGAGGTAAGATATGTTAGTCTGCTCCCACTGTGGTGCGTTGCGGTTATTCCAGAGCCGGCCTTAGGCATAGGCAAACTAGGCAATTGCCTAGGGCATTTGGTATGCTTAGAGGCACCAGCAGCTTCTGCTGATTAAAATGATATGCGGCATGCCTATATTCTGTGTGTATTCCTGGAAATCACTGTAATGTAGCATTTCGGATGCAGATACAGCCACAGTCGCACACAGAATATAGGCATGCTGCATATCATTTTCATCAGCAGAAGCTGCTTGTGCATCCTAGCCACATAGTAATGCAAATAAGATGCATTTTCAGAAACAAAAGGTGCCCAATGTTAGCAGAGCTGCCAGCTGACTCATGCCAGGCATCTCCTGCAGAACTAGCGGCGGTGCTAGGGGGCACCAGCCAAAATCTTGCCTAGGGCATCATATTGGTTAGGGCCGGCTCTGGGTTATTCATTGTCTTTCGGACGCACAGCGTTTTTTTAATTGTATGTACAATATTACTGTATTGTATATCTATATCTGCTGGTAAGTATCTGCATGTTGTTGGTGTTTTGTGGGTGGTGGAGTGTAGTGTTGTTAGAGTTTGCATCTTATTTTGTATTATTCTTTGTCTTCTTTAGGGTACATATTCTGAGTTATTTTTTGCCAAGTGAGCTTTTTTGTTTTCTTATAAATGCCTTTTGCCATATATTTTTCTTCTCTTATATCTGCTGGTAAGTATCTGCATGTTGTTTGGGGTGTTTTGGGTGGTGGAGTGTAGTGTTGCCTGAGTATGCTTCTTATTTTGTATTATTATTATTATTATTATTATTATTATTGTTCTTCTGCAGGGTGCATATGTTCAGGGGTTCACTACGATATGCCGGCGGTCGGGCTCCCGGCGACCAGCATACCGGCGCCGGGAGCCCGGCCGCCGGTTTACCGACAGTGTGGCGAGCGCAAATGAGCCCCTTGCGGGCTCGCTGCGCTTGCCACGCTATGGGCACGGTGGCGCGCTAAGCGCGCCACGCTATTTTATTCTCCCTCCAGGGGGGTCGTGGACCCCCCACGAGTGAGAATAAGTGTCGGTATGCCGGCTGTCGGGATCCCGGCGCCGGTATACTGTGCGCTGGGATCCCGTCAGTCAGCATACTGAAGACCACCCTATGTTCAGTTACCTTTTTTGCCCAAGTGAGGTCTTTCTTTTCCCTCTGATTATTTTTTCTATTCTATCTGCTGGTAAGTATCTGCATGTTGTTTGGTGTGTTTTGGGTGGTGGGGTGCAGTATTCTGTGATTATGCTTCTTATTCTTCTGTCACTTTTGCTTCTCCATGGATCAGCGTATATTTTGTTTGGATTGTGCCAAAGTAGGCGTTTTTTTTTTTTTTTTTCCTTCAGGCCTTTTGCCATTTTTTGGGGGCCTCCATATCTATCTGCTGGTAAGTATATGCATGTTCTTTGGTGTGTTTTGGGCAGGGCCGCCATCAGGGGGGTGCTGGGGGCCCAGCTGTCCCGGGCCCAGCCTCTCTGACAGAGAGAGGAGGGCCCGGGATGCTCATGCAGCCACCTGCCCGCCCGCCACCGTCCCTGCTGTTCCGCGTTCGTCCCCGCTGTTCTGCCACTGTCCTCCGACCCTCCACAAGCTCTGTATTGAAAACTTCCCTCCCAAAATGGCTGTCGCCACAGAGGAGACAGTTATTCATGATAGTAGAGGAGCCCTCTAGCATCTTGAATAACTGTCTCCTCTGCAGCGGCGGCTGTTTTGGGAGGGACGTTTTCAATCCAGATGCAGGAGGACGGAGGAGCAGCAGAACAGCGGGGATGGAAGTGGGCAGGCAGCGGCATCAGCATCCCAGGCCCTCCCGACAGCGGCACATGTATGTATGTATGTATGTATGTATGCATGCATGTGTGTGTATATAATACACACACACACACACACACACACATGTTAACTGGTGCAATTCTACAGCTGACTCCTCCACAGTGGGGGGGCTGCCTATTTTGTCAGTCCCGGGCCCCGCAATTTCTGATGGCAGCCCTGGTTTTGGGTGGTGGGGTGTTGGGAAATTTTTTTGTTTTCCATGTAAGTATATTTGTGTGTTACTTGTATGTTTAAGGTAAGTATATGCATGCTAATTGTGTGTTTTTAGTGTTATTTGTGTTTGTTGTTTAAGTATCCACTTTGTTGGTTTTTTGGGGGGCTAATTATTACAATTTCTTGCCTCCTGGTGTCCTACATTAAGATATGGATTATGAGATGGAAGTGTTTTTAGATGAAGCACATATCTACATGTTGTAATTTTTGAAACACATTGGATGTTGTTTTGATTCAATTTTAGTTCATTTTCAAGATGCTGGTTGCCACGTATCTAACCTCCGAACCCGTCCAACCCCAACCTGCCCCTCATCCTCGAAGGCAACCGAGGCGTGCAAGGCCTAGTGTTTTCCGTACCCGTGTCACCCTTTTTGGTATGCCAGATGATGAGGTGGTGCGGCGCTACAGGCTGCCCCCTCATGTCATCCTAGAAACTCTCTCCATAATAGAGAGTGATCTAGATACATCAATTCAGTATCCTACATCAATACCAGCATTGACACAATTCCTTGCTGTGATACATTTCTGTGCCACGGGTTCCTACCAGCGCGTGGTTGTGGTGCTGGTAGGCATATCCCAGTTGGCATTTTCCAAAGTTCTAAGGTGCGTCATTGCTGCATTTTTAAAGCGAGTAAAGCAGTTCATATCAATGCCATTGGATGTTGGGGCCCTGGCTGTGTTGAAGCGGCAATTCCAGGAAGGGGGTAGTCGCTTCCCACACGTTATTGGGGTTGTGGATGGGACACTAGAGATGTGCACTTGAAATTTTTCGGGTTTTGTGTTTTGGTTTTGGGTTCGGTTCCGCGGCCGTGTTTTGGGTTCGACCGCGTTTTGGCAAAACCTCACCAAATTTTTTTTGTCGGATTCGGGTGTGTTTTGGATTCGGGTGTTTTTTTTAAAAAACACTAAAAAACAGCTTAAATCATAGAATTTGGGGGTCATTTTGATCCCAAAGTATTATTAACCTCAAAAACCATAATTTCCACTCATTTTCAGTCTATTCTGAATACCTCACACCTCACAATATTATTTTTAGTCCTAAAATTTGCACCTAGGTCGCTGGATGACTAAGCTAAGCGACCCTAGTGGCCGACACAAACACCTGGCCCATCTAGGAGTGGCACTGCAGTGTCACGCAGGATGGCCCTTCCAAAAAACACTCCCCAAACAGCACATGACGCAAAGAAAAAAAGAGGCACAATGAGGTAGCTGTGTGAGTAAGATAAGCGACCCTAGTGGCCGACACAAACACCTGGCCCATCTAGGAGTAGCACTGCAGTGTCACGCAGGATGGCCCTTCCAAAAAACCCTCCCCAAACAGCACATGACGCAAAGAAAAAAAGAGGCGCAATGAGGTAGCTGTGTGAGTAAGATAAGCGACCCTAGTGGCCGACACAAACACCGGGCCCATCTAGGAGTGGCACTGCAGTGTCACGCAGGATGGCCCTTCCAAAAAACCCTCCCCAAACAGCACATGACGCAAAGAAAAAAAGAGGCGCAATGAGGTAGCTGTGTGAGTAAGATAAGCGACCCTAGTGGCCGACACAAACACCGTGCCCATCTAGGAGTGGCACTGCAGTGTCACGCAGGATGGCCCTTCCAAAAAACCCTCCCCAAACAGCACATGACGCAAAGAAAAAAAGAGGCGCAATGAGGTAGCTGTGTGAGTAAGATAAGCGACCCTAGTGGCCGACACAAACACCGGGCCCATCTAGGAGTGGCACTGCAGTGTCACGCAGGATGGCCCTTCCAAAAAACCCTCCCCAAACAGCACATGACGCAAAGAAAAAAAGAGGCGCAATGAGGTAGCTGTGTGAGTAAGATAAGCGACCCTAGTGGCCGACACAAACACCGGGCCCATCTAGGAGTGGCACTGCAGTGTCACGCAGGATGGCCCTTCCAAAAAACCCTCCCCAAACAGCACATGACGCAAAGAAAAAAAGAGGCGCAATGAGGTAGCTGTGTGAGTAAGATAAGCGACCCTAGTGGCCGACACAAACACCGTGCCCATCTAGGAGTGGCACTGCAGTGTCACGCAGGATGGCCCTTCCAAAAAACCCTCCCCAAACAGCACATGACGCAAAGAAAAAAAGAGGCGCAATGAGGTAGCTGTGTGAGTAAGATAAGCGACCCTAGTGGCCGACACAAACACCGGGCCCATCTAGGAGTGGCACTGCAGTGTCACGCAGGATGGCCCTTCCAAAAAACCCTCCCCAAACAGCACATGACGCAAAGAAAAAAAGAGGCGCAATGAGGTAGCTGTGTGAGTAAGATAAGCGACCCTAGTGGCCGACACAAACACCGTGCCCATCTAGGAGTGGCACTGCAGTGTCACGCAGGATGGCCCTTCCAAAAAACCCTCCCCAAACAGCACATGACGCAAAGAAAAAGAAAAGAAAAAAGAGGTGCAAGATGGAATTGTCCTTGGGCCCTCCCACCCACCCTTATGTTGTATAAACAAAACAGGACATGCACACTTTAACCAACCCATCATTTCAGTGACAGGGTCTGCCACACGACTGTGACTGAAATGACGGGTTGGTTTGGACCCCAACCAAAAAAGAAGCAATTAATCTCTCCTTGCACAAACTGGCTCTACAGAGGCAAGATGTCCACCTCATCATCATCCTCCGATATATCACCGTGTACATCCCACTCCTCACAGATTATCAATTCGTCCCCACTGGAATCCACCATCTCAGCTCCCTGTGTACTTTGTGGAGGCAATTGCTGCTGGTCAATGTCTCCACGGAGGAATTGATTATAATTCATTTTCTCTAACGTCCTAGTGGATGCTGGGGACTCCGTCAGGACCATGGGGATTAGCGGCTCCGCAGGAGACAGGGCACAAAAATAAAGCTTTAGGATCAGGTGGTGTGCACTGGCTCCTCCCCCTATGACCCTCCTCCAAGCCTCAGTTAGGTTTTTGTGCCCGTCCGAGCAGGGTGCAATCTAGGTGGCTCTCCTAAAGAGCTGCTTAGAAAAAGTTTTTAGGTTTTTTATTTTCAGTGAGTCCTGCTGGCAACAGGCTCACTGCAACGAGGGACTTAGGGGAGAAGAAGTGAACTCACCTGCGTGCAGGATGGATTGGCTTCTTAGGCTACTGGACACCATTAGCTCCAGAGGGATCGAACACAGGCCCAGCCATGGAGTCCGGTCCCGGAGCCGCGCCGCCGACCCCCTTACAGATGCCGAAAAGCGAAGAGGTCCAGAAACCGGCGGCAGAAGACTTTTCAGTCTTCATGAGGTAGCGCACAGCACTGCAGCTGTGCGCCATTGTTGTCACACACTTCACACCAGCGGTCACGGAGGGTGCAGGGCGCTACAGGGGGCGCCCTGGGCAGCAATGAGAATACCTTGTTCTGGCTAAAAAAATACATCACATATAGCCCTTGGGGCTATATGGATGTATTTAACCCCTGCCAGGTCTCACAAACTCCGGAGAAGAGCCCGCCGAAATAGGGGGCGGGGCCTATCTCCTCAGCACACAGCGCCATTTTCCTGCTCAGCTCCGCTGCGAGGAAGGCTCCCAGGACTCTCCCCTGCACTGCACTACAGAAACAGGGTAAAAAAGAGAGGGGGGGCACTTTTTTGGCGTTTTTGATATATATTAAGCTGCTATAAGGGAGACAACACTTCTATAGGGTTGTTCCTATATATTTATAGCGCTTGGGTGTGTGCTGGCAAACTCTCCCTCTGTCTCCCCAAAGGGCTAGTGGGGTCCTGTCTTCGATAAGAGCATTCCCTGTGTGTCTGCTGTGTGTCGGTACGTGTGTGTCGACATGTATGAGGACGATGTTGGTGTGGAGGCGGAGCAATTGCCGGTAATGGTGATGTCACCCCCTAGGGAGTCGACACCGGAATGGATGGCTTTATTTATGGAATTACGTGATAATGTCAGCACATTACAAAAATCAGTTGACGACATGAGACGGCCGGAAAACCAGTTAGTACCTGTACAGGCGTCTCAGACACCGTCAGGGGCTGTAAAACGCCCTTTACCTCAGTCGGTCGACACAGACCCAGACACGGACACCGAATCTAGTGTCGACGGTGAAGAAACAAACGTATTTTCCAGTAGGGCCACACGTTATATGATCACGGCAATGAAGGAGGCTTTACATATCTCTGATACTGCATGTACCACAAAAAGGGGTATTATGTGGGGGGTGAAAAAACTACCTGTAGTTTTTCCTGAATCAGAGGAATTGAATGAAGTGTGTGATGAAGCGTGGGTTAACCCCGATAGAAAACTGCTAATTTCAAAGAAGTTATTGGCATTATATCCTTTCCCGCCAGAGGTTAGGACGCGCTGGGAAACACCCCCTAGGGTGGATAAGGCGCTCACACGCTTATCAAAACAAGTGGCGTTACCGTCTCCTGAAACGGCCGCCCTCAAGGATCCAGCAGATAGGAGGCTGGAAACTACCCTGAAAAGTATATACACTCATACTGGTGTTATACTGCGACCAGCCATCGCCTCTGCATGGATGTGCAGTGCTGGGGTGGTTTGGTCGGATTCCCTGACTGAAAATATTGATACCCTTGACAGGGACAGTATTTTACTGACTATAGAGCATTTAAAGGATGCATTTCTATATATGCGAGATGCACAGAGGGATATTTGCACTCTGGCATCGAGAGTAAGTGCGATGTCCATATCTGCCAGAAGAAGTTTATGGACGCGACAATGGTCAGGTGATGCGGATTCCAAACGGCATATGGAAGTATTGCCGTATAAGGGGGAGGAATTATTTGGGGTCGGTCTATCGGATTTGGTGGCCACGGCAACAGCCGGGAAATCCACCTTTTTACCTCAGGTCCCCTCCCAACAGAAAAAGACACCGTCTTTTCAGCCGCAGTCCTTTCGTTCCTATAGGAACAAGCGGGCGAAAGGACAGTCATATTTGCCCCGAGGCAAAGGAAAGGGTAAGAGAGTGCACCAAGCAACTTCTTCCCAGGAGCAGAAGCCCCCCCCCGGCTTCTGCAAAGCCCTCAGCATGACGTTGGGGCTTTACAAGCGGACTCAGGGGCGGTGGGGGGTCGACTCAAGAATTTCAGCGCACAGTGGGCTCACTCACAGGTGGACCCCTGGATCCTGCAGATAATATCTCAGGGTTACAGGTTGGAATTCGAGAAGTCTCCCCCTCGCCGGTTCCTAAAGTCTGCTCTGCCAACGTCTCCCTCAGACAGGGCGACGGTATTGGAAGCCATTCACAAGCTGTATTCTCAGCAGGTGATAGTCAAGGTACCCCTCCTACAACAGGGAAAGGGGTATTATTCCACACTATTGTGGTACCGAAGCCGGACGGCTCGGTAAGACCTATTCTAAATCTGAAATCTTTGAACCTGTACATACAAAAATTCAAGTTCAAGATGGAGTCACTCAGAGCAGTGATAGCGAATCTGGAAGAAGGGGACTTTATGGTGTCCCTGGACATCAAGGATGCTTACCTGCATGTCCCAATTTGCCCTTCACATCAAGGGTACCTCAGGTTCGTGGTGCAAAACTGTCATTATCAGTTTCAGACGCTGCCGTTTGGATTGTCCACGGCACCTCGGGTCTTTACCAAGGTAATGGCCGAAATGATGTTTCTTCTACGAAGAAAAGGCGTATTAATTATCCCTTACTTGGACGATCTCCTGATAAGGGCAAGGTCCAGGGAACAGCTGGGGGACGTAGTAGCACTAACCCAAATAGTGCTGCAACAGCACGGGTGGATTCTGAATTTTCCAAAATCTCAATTGACCCCGACGACACGTCTGCTGTTCCTGGGAATGATTCTGGACACGGTTCAGAAAAAGGTGTTTCTTCCGGAGGAGATAGCCAAGGAGTTATCCGAACTTGTCAGGAACCTCCTAAAACCAGTGAAAGTGTCTGTGCATCAATGCACAAGAGTCCTGGGAAAGATGGTGGCTTCTTACGAAGCGATTCCATTCAGCAGATTCCACGCACGAACTTTTCAGTGGGATCTGCTGGACAAATGGTCCGGATCGCATCTGCAGATGCATCAGCGGATAACCTTGTCGCCACGGACAAGGGTGTCTCTTCTGTGGTGGTTGCAGAGTGCTCATCTGTTAGAGGGCCGCAGATTCGGCCTGGTGACCACGGATGCCAGTCTGATAGGCTGGGGAGCGGTCACACAGGGAAGAAACTTCCAGGGAGTATGGTCAAACCTGGAGATGTCTCTTCACAGAAATATACTGGAGCTAAGAGCGATTTACAATGCTCTAAGCCTGGCAAAACCCCTGCTTCAGGGTCAGCCGGTGTTGATCCAGTCGGACAACATCACGGCAGTCGCCCACGTAAACAGACAGGGCGGCACAAGAAGCAGGAGAGCAATGGCAGAAGCTGCAAGGATTCTTCGCTGGGCGGAAGATCATGTGATAGCACTGTCAGCAGTGTTCATTCCGGGAGTGGACAACTGGGAAGCAGACTTCCTCAGCAGACACGATCTACACCCGGGAGAGTGGGGACTTCATCCAGAAGTCTTCCACATGATTGTGAACCGTTGGGAAAAACCAAAGGTGGACATGATGGCGTCTCGCCTCAACAAAAAACTGGACAAGGTCAAGAGACCCTCAGGCAATAGCTGTGGAAGCTCTGGTAACGCCGTGGGTGTTCCAGTCAGTGTATGTGTTTCCTCCTCTGCCTCTCATACCAAAAGTACTGAGAATTATACGGCAAAGGGGAGTAAGAACGATACTCGTGGCTCCGGATTGGCCAAGAAGAACTTGGTACCCGGAACTTCAGGAGATGCTCACGGAAGATCCGTGGCCTCTACCTCTAAGACGGGACCTGCTTCAGCAGGGACCGTGTCTATTCCAAGACTTACCGCGGCTGCGTTTGACGGCATGGCGGGTGAACGCCGAATTCTAAGGGAAAAAGGCATTCCGGAAGAGGTCATTCCTACACTGGTAAAAGCCAGGAAGGAGGTGACTGCACAACATTATCACCGCATTTGGAGAAAATATGTTGCGTGGTGTGAGGCCAGGAAGGCCCCCACGGAGGAATTTCAATTGGGTCGATTCCTACATTTCCTGCAAACAGGATTGTCTATGGGCCTCAAGTTGGGGTCCATTATGGTTCAAATTTCGGCCCTGTCGATTTTCTTCCAGAAAGAATTGGCTTCAGTTCCTGAAGTCCAGACTTTTGTAAAAGGAGTACTACATATACAGCCCCCGGTTGTGCCCCCAGTGGCTCCGTGGGACCTTAATGTAGTTTTGGATTTTCTCAAATCCCATTGGTTTGAGCCACTCAAATCGGCGGATTTGAAATATCTTACATGGAAAGTAACCATGCTACTGGCCCTGGCTTCAGCCAGGAGAGTGTCAGAATTGGCGGCTTTATCGTATAAAAGCCCATATCTGATTTTCCATTCGGACAGGGCAGAACTGTGGACGCGTCCTCATTTTCTGCCTAAGGTGGTGTCAGCGTTTCACCTGAACCAGCCTATTGTGGTGCCTGCGGCTACTAGCGATTTGGAGGATTCCAAGTTGCTGGACGTTGTCAGGGCATTGAAAATATATATTTCAAGGACGGCTGGAGTCAGAAAATCTGACTCGCTGTTTATACTGTATGCACCCAACAAGCTGGGTGCTCCTGCTTCTAAGCAGACGATTGCTCGTTGGATTTGTAGCACAATTCAACTTGCACATTCTGTGGCAGGCCTGCCACAGCCTAAATCTGTCAAGGCCCATTCCACAAGGAAGGTGGGCTCATCCTGGGCGGCTGCCCGAGGGGTCTCGGCATTACAACTCTGCCGAGCAGCTACGTGGTTGGGGGAGAACACGTTTGTAAAATTCTACAAATTTGATACCCTGGCTAAAGAGGACCTGGAGTTCTCTCATTCGGTGCTGCAGAGTCATCCGCACTCTCCCGCCCGTTTGGGAGCTTTGGTATAATCCCCATGGTCCTGACGGAGTCCCCAGCATCCACTAGGACGTTAGAGAAAATAAGATTTTACTTACCGATAAATCTATTTCTCGTAGTCCGTAGTGGATGCTGGGCGCCCATCCCAAGTGCGGATTGTCTGCAATACTTGTACATAGTTATTGTTACAAAGAAATCGGGTTGTTATTGTTGTGAGCCGTCTGTTCAGAGGCTCCTACGTTGTCATACTGTTAACTGGGTTCAGATCACAAGTTGTACGGTGTGATTGGTGTGGCTGGTATGAGTCTTACCCGGGATTCAAAATCCTTCCTTATTGTGTACGCTCGTCCGGGCACAGTATCCTAACTGAGGCTTGGAGGAGGGTCATAGGGGGAGGAGCCAGTGCACACCACCTGATCCTAAAGCTTTATTTTTGTGCCCTGTCTCCTGCGGAGCCGCTAATCCCCATGGTCCTGACGGAGTCCCCAGCATCCACTACGGACTACGAGAAATAGATTTATCGGTAAGTAAAATCTTATTTTAATGAACATCATCTTCTCCACATTTTCTGGATGTAACCTCGTACGCCGATTGCTGACAAGGTGAGCGGCGGCACTAAACACTCTTTCGGAGTACACACTTGTGGGAGGGCAACTTAGGTAGAATAAAGCCAGTTTGTGCAAGGGCCTCCAAATTGCCTCTTTTTCCTGCCAGTATAAGTACGGACTGTGTGACGTGCCTACTTGGATGCGGTCACTCATATAATCCTCCACCATTCTTTCAATGGTGAGAGAATCATATGCAGTGACAGTAGACGACATGTCCGTAATCGTTGTCAGGTCCTTCAGTCCAGACCAGATGTCAGCATCAGCAGTCGCTCCAGACTGCCCTGCATCACCGCCAGCGGGTGGGCTCGGAATTCTGAGCCTTTTCCTCGCACCCCCAGTTGCGGGAGAATGTGAAGGAGGAAATGTTGACAGGTCGCGTTCCGCTTGACTTGACAATTTTCTCACCAGCAGGTCTTTCAACCCCAGCAGACTTGTGTCTGCCAGAAAGAGAGATCCAAGGTAGGCTTTAAATCTAGGATCGAGCACGGTGGCCAAAATGTAGTGCTCTGATTTCAACAGATTGACCACCCGTGAATCCTTGTTAAGCGAATTAAGGGCTCCATCCACAAGTCCCACATGCCTAGCGGAATCGCTCCGTGTTAGCTCCTCCTTCAATGTCTCCAGCTTCTTCTGCAAAAGCCTGATGAGGGGAATGACCTTACTCAGGCTGGCAGTGTCTGAACTGACTTCACGTGTGGCAAGTTCAAAGGGCATCAGAACCTTGCACAACGTTGAAATCATTCTCCACTGCGCTTGAGACAGGTGCATTCCACCTCCTATATCGTGCTCAATTGTATAGGCTTGAATGGCCTTTTGCTGCTCCTCCAACCTCTGAAGCATATAGAGGGTTGAATTCCACCTCGTTACCACTTCTTGCTTCAGATGATGGCAGGGCAGGTTCAGTAGTTTTTGGTGGTGCTCCAGTCTTCTGTACGTGGTGCCTGTACGCCGAAAGTGTCCCGCAATTCTTCTGGCCACCGACAGCATCTCTTGCACGCCCCTGTCGTTTTTAAAAAAATTCTGCACCACCAAATTCAAGGTATGTGCAAAACATGGGACGTGCTGGAATTTGCCCATATTTAATGCACTCACAATATTGCTGGCGTTGTCCGATGCCACAAATCCACAGGAGAGTCCAATTGGGGTAAGCCATTCCGCGATGATCTTCCTCAGTTGCCGTAAGAGGTTTTCAGCTGTGTGCGTATTCTGGAAAGCGGTGATACAAAGCGTAGCCTGCCTAGGAAAGAGTTGGCGTTTGCGAGATGCTGCTACTGGTGCCGCCGCTGCTGTTCTTGCGGCGGGAGTCCATACATCTACCCAGTGGGCTGTCACAGTCATATAGTCCTGACCCTGCCCTGCTCCACTTGTCCACATGTCCGTGGTTAAGTGGACATTGGGTACAGCTGCATTTTTTAGGACACTGGTGAGTCTTTTTCTGAGGTCTGTGTACATTTTCGGTATCGCCTGCCTAGAGAAGTGGAACCTAGATGGTATTTGGTAACGGGGGCACACTACCTCAAGAAATTGTGTAGTTCCCTGTGAACTAACGGCGGATACCGGACGCACGTCTAACACCAACATAGTTGTCAAGGCCTCAGTTATCCGCTTTGCAGCAGGATGACTGCTGTGATATTTCATCTTCCTCGCAAAGGACTGTTGGACAGTCAATTGCTTACTGGAAGTAGTACAAGTGGTCTTCCGACTTCCCCTCTGGGATGACCATCGACTCCCAGCAGCAACAACAGCAGCGCCAGCAGCAGTAGGCGTTACACGCAAGGATGCATCGGAGGAATCCCAGGCAGGAGAGGAATCGTCAGAATTGCCAGTGACATGGCCTGCAGGACTATTGGCATTCCTGGGGAAGGAGGAAATTGACACTGAGGGAGTTGGTGGGGTGGTTTGCGTGAGCTTGGTTACAAGAGGAAGGGATTTACTGGTCAGTGGACTGCTTCCGCTGTCACCCAAAGTTTTTGAACTTGTCACTGACTTATTATGAATGCGCTGCAGGTGACGTATAAGGGAGGATGTTCCGAGGTGGTTAACGTCCTTACCCCTACTTATTACAGCTTGACAAAGGCAACACACGGCTTGACACCTGTTGTCCGCTTTTCTGTTGAAATACCTCCACACTGAAGAGCTGATTTTTTTGGTATTTTCACCAGGCATGTCAACGGCCATATTCCTCCCACGGACAACAGGTGTCTCCCCGGGTGCCTGACTTAAACAAACCACCTCACCATCAGAATCCTCCTGGTCAATTTCCTCCCCAGCGCCAGCAACACCCATATCCTCCTCATCCTGGTGTACTTCAACACTGACATCTTCAATCTGACTATCAGGAACTGGACTGCGGGTGCTCCTTCCAGCACTTGCAGGGGGCGTGCAAATGGTGGAAGGCGCATGCTCTTCACGTCCAGTGTTGGGAAGGTCAGGCATCGCAACCGACACAATTGGACTCTCCTTGTGGATTTGGGATTTCGAAGAACGCACAGTTCTTTGCGGTGCTTTTGCCAGCTTGAGTCTTTTCAGTTTTCTAGCGAGAGGCTGAGTGCTTCCATCCTCATGTGAAGCTGAACCACTAGCCATGAACATAGGCCAGGGCCTCAGCCGTTCCTTGCCACTCCGTGTGTTATGATTCCCGTACTCCAGACCAGAGGAGATCTTATGGCAGAGGTCTGAGTACTGGAAAGATATACTGGTTGTGGGAGCAGGAGAGCCTAGTAACCCCTGGCGCCCTAACTCCGTTGTCTCGCCCATGTTATCAGAAATCCCCTGCGAGACTATGGTTGCTTGAGCCCATGGCAGCCGCGTTCGAAGGGCGGATTATGTCTGCCCAACCCCGATGCCCCCTCAGGTCTTAATGGGAGACAAAGGGAAATCCGAGACAGGGTGATAACAAGGGGCCCTCTGACTAAGCAACCAGGCCAGGGGTTACAAGCTAACTAACTAAACCAAAAAGTATGTGCGGACTAGCCGCCAGGGAAAAGGACAACCAAAGATCCACTGATCCGTAACTCCTATCCAGCACCGCTGGATACCAGAGTGGATCAGGGGGAGCGGAATCCTCCGCAAAAGCTCCAGAACACAAAGATACAAAATAATAAACAGTAAGCGGTCAAGCCGCAACACACGGCTACGCCGCGACTCACGAACACCACAGGATGTTAAAGGTGCTCGGTCAGACTCCAGGAACAGATGACAACTTCCGAGTACAGGATCACTGAGGACAGGAACAACCGGATTGAGCAGGACTGGAAACTCTCTGTAACCGACACAGGCAAACAGGAAGCTATCACCGGCGTCTGTGAGAAGTCCAAAGGGTGCTTATAACTGTGAGCTCCCCAATTAGGAGCCAGACTGGGTAATCACAAGTAATGCCGTGCAGCTTGCATGCTGCATGGCCAGCACACCATTATACAATTAGAAAAGACCCAGCAACGGGGAACGCGGCCCGAACGTGGCGTCCCCGTTGCTAGGGTCTGAGCGGCTCCGTGCGCCCGGCGTCTAGCGTTGCCAGGGAACCGGCGGCTGTACGCGCACGGCGTCCCTGGTTGCTAGGCGCCGGGCCGCACCGACGAGCGGACCCCGGCGCCTAACAGTACCCCCCCCCTTGAGGAGGGGTCAAGGAACCCCTAAAGCCAGGTTTCCGAGGAAATTCTCGAAAAAATGCCCTCTTGAGCCTCGGGGCATGGAGATCCTTATCCAGGACCCAAGACCTTTCTTCTGGACCATAACCTCTCCAATGCACCAAAAAATAAAGCCGACCCCGGGACAACTTGGAATCGAGAACCTTCTCCACCAAGAACTCCTGCTGACCCTGTACAACTATTGGTGATCTCCCCTGAGATATCTTACGAGGAAATCTACTGGACGAAACATATGGTTTCAGCAATGAGCAATGGAAAGTATTTCCGATCCGTAAAGTTTTTGGTAAACGTAACCGGAAGGCAACTGGATTGACTTTTTTGATAATGTGAAATGGTCCAATAAATTTAGGACCCAATCTGGCTGAGGTTTGTCGAAGTTTAATGTTGCGAGTCGACAACCACACCCTATCTCCTACTTTAAAAGTGCACGGCTGCCGGAGCCTGTCAGAAAATCTCTTTTCCTGAAATGCCGCTTTTCTGAGAGCCAGGTGCACTTTTCTCCAAATGAGCCTAAGATGAGAGGTCAAGGTCAGTGAGGAGACAGAGGAATGTTGAAAAAAGGAATTAGCTCTGGGGTGAAAACCAAAAACTGCAAAAAATGGAGACACATTGGTGGAGGAATGACAGGCATTATTGTAAGCGAACTCCGCCAATGGAAGAAACTCAGACCAGTCATTTTGGAGTTTGGCCGAGTACAACCGCAAATATTGTTTTAGTGATTGATTAACTCGCTCAGTCTGCCCGTTGGATTGGGGATGGTAGCCTGACGTTAAAGATAATTTCATCTTCAATGAGACACAAAAAGATTTCCAAAACTGTGCAATGAATTGTGGACCCCGATCGGAAACAATATCAGTGGGTAACCCATGGAGTCTGAAAACATGGCGGAGGAACAAGACTGCCAATCCCTGGGCAAATGGCAATCGGGGAAGAGCAATGAAATGGGCCATTTTACTAAAACGGTCCACTACCACCCATATGACTCGGCATCCGGCTGACAGAGGGAGGTCCACCACAAAATCCATGGAGATATGAGACCATGGCCTAAGAGGAACATTCAAGGGCATAAGCTGACCGATAGGCAAAGAACGGGGAACTTTATGCTGTGCACAGACCTGACACGAAAAAACAAACTCCTTAATGTCTTTGGAAAGACCAGGCCACCATACTGAGCGGGAGACTAATTCCAAAGTCTTAGCGATTCCCGGATGCCCGGCAACTTTGCTATCATGAAACTCCGTCAAAACAGTTGCTCTCAAAAACTCAGGGACAAAAAGACGACCAGCAGGAGTATTTCCAGGAGCCTGATGTTGAAGCAGCTTTAACTGGGTAAATAAATCCTGTGTGAGGCCTGCCCGAATGACTGAAGACGGAAGTATGGAAGTAACAGGACTGTTGTCTTGAACTGGAAGAAAACTGCGTGACAGGGCATCTGCCTTGGTATTCTTGGAACCTGGCCTGAAGGTGATAATGAATTTGAAACGAGTAAAAAATAAAGCCCAACGAGCCTGCCGGGCATTCAGTCGTTTAGCTGATTCAATGTATTGAAGATTTTTGTGATCAGTCAAAACTGAAATGATATGAGTCGCTCCCTCAAGCCAATGCCTCCACTCCTCGAAAGCCCATTTAATAGCCAGCAATTCCCGGTTACCAACATCGTAGTTGGATTCAGCAGAAGAGAATTTTCTGGACATAAAGGCACAAGGGTGTAATTCAAGGGAATCCGGATCCTTCTGAGATAGGATAGCCCCTACTCCAACCTCTGAGGCATCAACCTCAACAATGAAAGGCAATTCTGGGTTGGGGTGTCTGAGGACAGGGGCTGAGACAAAGGCTTGTTTCAAGGCCTGAAAAGATAGCTCGGCTTCACGTGACCAATTGGTAGGATCCGCTCCCTTCTTAGTCAGTGCCACAATGGGAGCAACTAGGTCAGAGAAAGAGTGAATAAATCTTCTATAGTAGTTCGCAAACCCTAAAAAGCGCTGAATTGCTTTTAAGTTGGTGGGTTGCGCCCAACTAAGGATGGCTTGGAGCTTCTTTGGTTCCATACGGAATCCCCGAGGGGAAATAATGTATCCTAAAAAGGATACCTCCGTGACATGAAATTCACACTTCTCCAGCTTGGCATATAGGTGATTTTCACGTAATTTTTTTAGAACCTGACGCACCTGGGTAACATGTTGTCCTACAGAGTCAGAATAAATCAAAATATCGTCTAAGTAGACTACAACGAATTTTCCAAGAAATTCACGGAGCACATCGTTAATGAGATCCTGGAAAACTGCCGGAGCGTTAGACAGGCCGAATGGCATAACCAGATACTCATAGTGGCCTGACTGAGTACTGAATGCCGTTTTCCACTCATCCCCTGACTTGATTCTGATGAGGTTATATGCTCCTCTCAGGTCAATCTTAGAAAAAATCACAGCCGAACGTAGCTGATCAAAGAGGACAGAGATCAGTGGCAGAGGGTAAGTTTTTTTTACTGAGATTTTATTCAAGGCTCTAAAGTCAATGCAGGGTCTGAGTGAACCATCCTTCTTCTCTACGAAGAAGAAGCCTGCACTTAAAGGGGATTTAGATGGCCTGATAAATCCTTTCCCTAGGCTTTCTTTAACATACTCATTCATGGCCACAGTTTCAGGTCCGGACAATGCATGTAACCTTCCCTTAGGCAAAGTGGCACCAGGAATTAGCTCAATAGCACAATCATAAGGCCTATGGGGAGGCAGAATATCCGCATTGCCCTTGGAAAAAACATCAACAAAATCCTGGTATTCCACAGGAATGGGTGCGGGAATGGCAGCAGCTATTCTGATGGGAAGCGTAATACATTCCTTATTATAGATGGTACCCCATTGTGAGATCTCCCCCGACTGCCAATCAATGATGGGATTATGAAAGGCCAGCCAAGGGTGACCCAGAACCACTGGAACTGCTGGGCAATGGGTGAGGAAAAACTCAATTTTTTCAGAATGCAGAGCTCCTACCGAGAGTAGAACAGGAGGTGTACAGAGAGAAATAACCCCATTGGACAAGGGACTCCCATCTAAACCATGCATGGTGATACACCTACCCAAGGCTAACTGAGGAATACCTAAGGTCTTGGCCCATGTTAAATCCATAAAGATCCCTGCAGCTCCACTGTCCACAAAAACAGAGACCGAGGAACAGAGGCTGCCAAAGGAAACTTTAGCTGGGACTAACAGTGAATTATTTGAGGAGATAAGCTGCAGACCAAAGTGAACCCCCTCACAATTCACTTGGTCGAGACGTTTCCCGACTTGTTCGGACAACTACGGGCAAAATGTCCCTTACCTCCACAGTATAAACAAAGACCAGAATTTTGCCTTCTGGTTCTTTCTTCAGGAGACAGTCTGGAGAGACCTATCTGCATAGGCTCCTCTATGTCCACAGGGATGGAAAAAACACAAGGAGTTGACCCGACAGATGCTCCTTTTTCAGCCCTCCGCTCTCTGAGCCGACGATCAATCTTAATAGAGAGCTCCATGAGTTTATCGAGAGTCTCAGGAGCGGGATACTGAAGGAGACTGTCTTTTATAGACTCAGATAAGCCGAGGCGAAACTGACTGCGCAGGGCTGGGTCATTCCATCCACAGTCGTTCGACCAACGGCGAAACTCCGTACAATAAATCTCTGCGGGATTCCTACCCTGTCTGAGAGCACGCAACTGACTCTCGGCGGATGCCTCTCTATCAGGGTCGTCATACAATAGCCCTAAAGACTTTAGAAAGGCGTCTACAGAAAATAAAGCCGGATCGTCTGTCTTTAAACCAAAAGCCCAGGTCTGAGGATCCCCCTGAAGCAGAGAAATAATAATTCCAACCCGCTGAGCCTCCGTACCTGAGGAGACTGGTCTCAAACGAAAATAAAGTTTACAAGACTCTTTAAAATTAAAAAACTGTTTTCTATCCCCAGAAAAACGGTCAGGCAGATGCATTTTTGGTTCAGGAATGACCCTCGGGGAAGTCCGTAACAGATCTTCCTGTGACCTCACCCGAAGGGACAGATCCTGAACCATCTGAGTAAGTTCTTGAATCTGGCTAACTAGAAGCTGGCCAGGATTTGGCCCGACACCGGTGGGATTCATGAGGCCGACAAATCTCCCAACTGAACAAGGGAAAAATTAACTCCTGTTTAATTTTAAATTTTAGTCTGGCCGGTGATAATGTTATGATTCCCGTACTCCAGACCAGAGGAGATCTTATGGCAGAGGTCTGAGTACTGGAAAGATATACTGGTTGTGGGAGCAGGAGAGCCTAGTAACCCCTGGCGCCCTAACTCCGTTGTCTCGCCCATGTTATCAGAAATCCCCTGCGAGACTATGGTTGCTTGAGCCCATGGCAGCCGCGTTCAAAGGGCGGATTATGTCTGCCCAACCCCGATGCCCCCTCAGGTCTTAATGGGAGACAAAGGGAAATCCGAGACAGGGTGATAACAAGGGGCCCTCTGACTAAGCAACCAGGCCAGGGGTTACAAGCTAACTAACTAAACCAAAAAGTATGTGCGGACTAGCCGCCAGGGAAAAGGACAACCAAAGATCCACTGATCCGTAACTCCTATCCAGCACCGCTGGATACCAGAGTGGATCAGGGGGAGCGGAATCCTCCGCAAAAGCTCCAGAACACAAAGATACAAAATAATAAACAGTAAGCGGTCAAGCCGCAACACACGGCTACGCCGCGACTCACGAACACCACAGGATGTTAAAGGTGCTCGGTCAGACTCCAGGAACAGATGACAACTTCCGAGTACAGGATCACTGAGGACAGGAACAACCGGATTGAGCAGGACTGGAAACTCTCTGTAACCGACACAGGCAAACAGGAAGCTATCACCGGCGTCTGTGAGAAGTCCAAAGGGTGCTTATAACTGTGAGCTCCCCAATTAGGAGCCAGACTGGGTAATCACAAGTAATGCCGTGCAGCTTGCATGCTGCACGGCCAGCACACCATTATACAATTAGAAAAGACCCAGCAACGGGGAACGCGGCCCGAACGTGGCGTCCCCGTTGCTAGGGTCTGAGCGGCTCCGTGCGCCCGGCGTCTAGCGTTGCCAGGGAGCCGGCGGCTGTACGTGCACGGCGTCCCTGGTTGCTAGGCGCCGGGCCGCACCGACGAGCGGACCCCGGCGCCTAACACCGTGTGGTAAATGGCATATTGGCAAGTTTACGCTTCTCCTCCGACAATTTTATTTTAGGTTTTGGAGTCCTTTTTTTACTGATATTTGGTGTTTTGGATTTGACATGCTCTGTACTATGACATTGGGCATCGGCCTTGGCAGACGACGTTGCTGGCATTTCATCGTCTCGGCCATGACTAGTGGCAGCAGCTTCAGCACGAGGTGGAAGTGGATCTTGATCTTTCCCTAATTTTGGAACCTCAACATTTTTGTTCTCCATATTTTAATAGGCACAACTAAAAGGCACCTCAGGTAAACAATGGAGATGGATGGATACTAGTATACTTATGGATGGACTGCCGAGTGCCGACACAGAGGTAGCTACAGCCGTGGACTACCGTACTGTGTCTGCTGCTAATATAGACTGGATGATAATGAGATTAAATCAATATATATATATATGTATGTATATATAATATCACTAGTACTGCAGCCGGACAGGTAGATAATATATTTATTAGGTAATGATGACTGATGACGGACCTGCTGGACACTGTCAGCTCAGCAGCACCGCAGACTGCTACAGTAAGCTACTATACTATAGTAGTATGTACAAAGAAGAAAGAAAAAAAAAACCACGGGTAGGTGGTATACAATTATGGATGGACTGCCGAGTGCCGACACAGAGGTAGCTACAGCCGTGGACTACCGTACTGTGTCTGCTGCTAATATAGACTGGATGATAATGAGATGAAATCAATATATATATATATGTATGTATATATAATATCACTAGTACTGCAGCCGGACAGGTAGATAATATATTTATTAGGTAATGATGACTGATGACGGACCTGCTGGACACTGTCAGCTCAGCAGCACCGCAGACTACTACAGTAAGCTACTATACTATAGTAGTATGTACAAAGAAGAAAGAAAAAAAAAACCACGGGTAGGTGGTATACAATTATGGATGGACTGCCGAGTGCCGACACAGAGGTAGCTACAGCCGTGGACTAACGTACTGTGTCTGCTGCTAATATAGACTGGATGATTGATAATGAGATGAAATCAATATATATATATGTATATATAATATCACTAGTACTGCAGCCGGACAGGTAGATAATATATTTATTAGGTAATGATGACTGATGACGGACCTGCTGGACACTGTCAGCTCAGCAGCACCGCAGACTGCTAGAGTAAGCTACTATACTATAGTAGTATGTACAAAGAAGAAAGAAAAAAAAAAACCACGGGTAGGTGGTGTACAATTATGGATGGACTGCCGAGTGCCGACACAGAGGTAGCTACAGCCGTGGACTAACGTACTGTGTCTGCTGCTAATATAGAGTCTAGACTGGATGATAAATTATTGATAATGAGATGAAATCAATATAATATCACTAGTACTGCAGCCGGACAGGTACTATATATATTTATTATGTAATGACTGATGACGGACCTGCTGGACACTGTCAGGTCAGCACAGCACCGCAGACTGCTACAGTAAGCTACTATAGTAGTACAGGTTGAGTATCCCTTATCCAAAATGCTTGGGACAAGAGGTATTTTGGATATGGGATTTTTCCGTATTTTGGAATAATTGCATACCATAATGAGATATCATGGTGATGGGACCTAAATCTAAGCACAGAATGCATTTATGTTACATATACACCTTATACACACATCTGAAGGTAATTTTAGACAATATTTTTTATAACTTTGTGCATTAAACAAAGTGTGTCTACATTCACACAATTCATTAATGTTTCATTTACACCTTATACACACAGCCTGAAGGTCATTTAATACAATATTTTTAATAACTTTGTGTATTAAACAAAGTTTGTGTACATTGAGCCATCAAAAAACAAAGGTTTCACTTTCTCACTCTCACTCAAAAAAGTCCGTATTTCGGAATATTCCGTATTTCGGAATATATGGATATGGGATACTCAACCTGTATGTATAAAGAAGAATGAAAAAAAAAAAACCCACGGGTAGGTGGTATACAATATTATATATATATATATATATTATATACAATTATATATATATATATATATATATATATATATATTAAACTGGTGGTGATTGATTATTAAACTGGTGGTCACTTCAGGTCACGTTGCAACTTGCAACTAGTACTCCGAGGCCTAAGCAGACAATCACAAAATATATTATTATACTGGTGGTCAGTGTGGTCACAACAATGGCAGTGTGGCACTGACTCTGGCAGCAAAAGTGTGCACTGTACGTTATATGTACTCCTGAGTCCTGCTCTCAGACTCTAACTGCTCCCCACTGTCAGTGTCTCCCCCACAAGTCAGATAATACACTTACAGTCACACTATCTAATCTATAAATATCACTTCAGCAAGTAGTATAGTAGTATACAGTATAGTAGTACTGTTCCTAATAATGCTCCCCAAAATACTGTGTCTCTCTCTTCTCTAAACGGAGAGGACGCCAGCCACGTCCTCTCCCTATGACTCTCAATGCACGTGTGAAAATGGCGGCGACGCGCGGCTCCTTATATAGAATCCGAGTCTCGCGATAGAATCCGAGCCTCGCGAGAATCCGACAGCGTGATGATGACGTTCGGGCGCGCTCGGGTTAGCCGAGCAAGGCGGGAAGATCCGAGCCTGCTCGGACCAGTGTAAAAAAACCTGAAGTTCGGGCGGGTTCGGATTCAGAGGAACCGAACCCGCTCATCTCTATGGGACACGTTCCACTTGTGGTGCCAAAACATAATGAGAAAATCTATAGGAACAGGAAAATCTTCCACTCTCTGAATGTGATGGTTTTTTGTGGCCCATCCCTCCAGATCCTGTCCCTAAACGCCAAGTATCCCGGCAGCGCACATGATGCCCATGTCATTC
The DNA here is from genome assembly GCF_028390025.1 of Pseudophryne corroboree. NCBI lineage: Eukaryota > Metazoa > Chordata > Amphibia > Anura > Myobatrachidae > Pseudophryne > Pseudophryne corroboree. The sequence goes on from NC_086444.1 coordinate 1,626,894, forward strand.
GCCAATCAGGGATCTGTCAAAGATTAAGAATGATGGAACTCAAGACACGTGGCTATTGGGTGAGTTGTATTTGCATCATGTATTAGAGTTGATTATTTATGTGATGTTGTGTTCATTTTATACTTATATTGTGTTTTTACAAGAGATCGTGGATATCCTTTATCCCCTGGCTCATGACTCCTTACAGCACACCCAGGCCAGGGCCACAAGCAGCATTTAATTCCACGCTTACAGCCACTAGGCAGCCGGAGGAGCGCACCATTGGCGTCCTGAAGGCGCTTCTATGTGCTCCACCGCACTAGTGGCGACCTCATGTATTCGCCGGAAATGGTAAGTAAAATTGTGGTCCTGTGCGCCATCCTGCACAATAGTGCTGAGGAGTCGTGTGGAGCTTCCGGCATCTGAGGCATTGCCCAGAGAGGATGAGGAGCCAGGGGTTGGGCGGACAATGATGTGGGGCGTGGAGGCCCAGCGTGGCCATGCCGTTAGGGCAAGAATAGTGCGGCAGTATTGTAGGTATGCTTATGTCCTGAACACAGGATACAATTGTTTATGGTAGTATTGGTTTGTTAGATGGTGCGAGGTTTAACCTATGTGACTCCAGCTTTGAGGACTAAAATAAAGACATTTTTCTGGCAGACATTTTGAATACATGTTTGATATTAATGGGTGATGTGTGTGTGTTTTGAGTAGACAAATAAATACTGTGAACTTGATAGGTCTGTAAATGGCCATTGTTGTGTAGTTATATATATTTTAAATTATATTATATTTATAGTAGAAGATGTAAGATTGGAATAGGATCGATAATTTCATTAAGCGCATAGAGTGAAAGCAAATATTAACAATATTGAATCACTTTTCTATTCAGAAACAAGTGAAGGTTTTTATATTTAGCGTACCCCCACTCACGCTGTTCGTGGGTATATAAAATACATCAAGGTATCTTTGTTCTTCTTAAACACGCAATCTAGATGTTCACAGTATCCAATATCTAAGACGTAAAACTGGGTATCGTACCCCAACTCACACAGCTATGGGAATATGGACTCCTATCAAGGTTTCTTTTCCCTCTTATTCCAAAGGCCGGTTCCTGACGTACACTTCTGTCTCAGGATCGCCTCGTATGCAAGGGAAGAAATAACAACAAACAATGTGTGGTATTTTCTACACCTAGTTGGAATTTTGTCTGTGATATTGTTCTCATATGGACATACACCCAAAATGATCCACCATGTGTTAGGTCATCAGTTCTACACCATTACGTAAAGGGCCCTCCACCGATCTTTAAAATTAGGTTGCGTACCCCAACTCACACAGCAATCAGTGGGGTGACTCCTATAAAGGTATCTTTATGGTGTTTCAGAAAAAATCTTTATGGGCGTACCCCAACTCACAGGTAAGTAGACAACGTCTTTCTCATCAAGGTATCTTTACTGTGTCCTCACATGCAGCAGGTTCAACAGTAGAAACTGAGAGGCTTGTAGTCTCCAAAAAGGTTTAACAATTTATTTCCTCAAAGGAACATACAAAGCAGTCCCACCACCATTAGATATAATGGTGGGATAATTCCATAAAAGTCTTTAAAAATGACAAGAAAAAAATACATCAAACATAAAAAAGGTCCGTCACTGTTAAAAAAGAGGCTACTCACACAGCAGTCTGTCGACGCGTTTCGGTCCTTAGACCTTTGTCAAGACATGACCTGCTGTGTGGGAAGCCAGATATTTATGGTACTAGTAGCCAATTGTGTTCTAACAGGAAATTAGTCTGTAGGAAGTGATGTCACGCATTATTTTCCACTAAATAACATTCTCAAAAATAAATCATCAGAAGTGAACTCCATGTAATATTTAAAGTATTGTTATAAATACATGGTTATAATTAGAGATGAGCGCCGGAAATTTTTCGGGTTTTGTGTTTTGGTTTTGGGTTCGGTTCCGCGGCCGTGTTTTGGGTTCGACCGCGTTTTGGCAAAACCTCACCGAATTTTTTTTGTCGGATTCGGGTGTGTTTTGGATTCGGGTGTTTTTTTCAAAAAACCCTAAAAAACAGCTTAAATCATAGAATTTGGGGGTCATTTTGATCCCAAAGTATTATTAACCTCAAAAACCATAATTTACACTCATTTTCAGTCTATTCTGAATACCTCACACCTCACAATATTATTTTTAGTCCTAAAATTTGCACCGAGGTCGCTGTGTGAGTAAGATAAGCGACCCTAGTGGCCGACACAAACACCGGGCCCATCTAGGAGTGGCACTGCAGTGTCACGCAGGATGGCCCTTCCAAAAAACCCTCCCCAAACAGCACATGACGCAAAGAAAAAAAGAGGCGCAATGAGGTAGCTGTGTGAGTAAGATAAGCGACCCTAGTGGCCGACACAAACACCGGGCCCATCTAGGAGTGGCACTGCAGTGTCACGCAGGATGTCCCTTCCAAAAAACCCTCCCCAAACAGCACATGACGCAAAGAAAAAAAGAGGCGCAATGAGGTAGCTGACTGTGTGAGTAAGATAAGCGACCCTAGTGGCCGACACAAACACCGGGCCCATCTAGGAGTGGCACTGCAGTGTCACGCAGGATGGCCCTTCCAAAAAACCCTCCCCAAACAGCACATGACGCAAAGAAAAAAAGAGGCGCAATGAGGTAGCTGACTGTGTGAGTAAGATAAGCGACCCTAGTGGCCGACACAAACACCGGGCCCATCTAGGAGTGGCACTGCAGTGTCACGCAGGATGTCCCTTCCAAAAAACCCTCCCCAAACAGCACATGACGCAAAGAAAAAAAGAGGCGCAATGAGGTAGCTGACTGTGTGAGTAAGATAAGCGACCCTAGTGGCCGACACAAACACCGGGCCCATCTAGGAGTGGCACTGCAGTGTCACGCAGGATGGCCCTTCCAAAAAACCCTCCCCAAACAGCACATGACGCAAAGAAAAAAAGAGGCGCAATGAGGTAGCTGACTGTGTGAGTAAGATAAGCGACCCTAGTGGCCGACACAAACACCGGGCCCATCTAGGAGTGGCACTGCAGTGTCACGCAGGATGGCCCTTCCAAAAAACCCTCCCCAAACAGCACATGACGCAAAGAAAAAAAGAGGCGCAATGAGGTAGCTGACTGTGTGAGTAAGATAAGCGACCCTAGTGGCCGACACAAACACCGGGCCCATCTAGGAGTGGCACTGCAGTGTCACGCAGGATGGCCCTTCCAAAAAACCCTCCCCAAACAGCACATGACGCAAAGAAAAATAAAAGAAAAAAGAGGTGCAAGATGGAATTGTCCTTGGGCCCTCCCACCCACCCTTATGTTGTATAAACAAAACAGGACATGCACACTTTAACCAACCCATCATTTCAGTGACAGGGTCTGCCACACGACTGTGACTGATATGACGGGTTGGTTTGGACCCCCCCCAAAAAAGAAGCAATTAATCTCTCCTTGCACAAACTGGCTCTACAGAGGCAAGATGTCCACCTCATCATCATCCTCCGATATATCACCGTGTACATCCCCCTCCTCACAGATTATCAATTCGTCCCCACTGGAATCCACCATCTCAGCTCCCTGTGTACTTTGTGGAGGCAATTGCTGCTGGTCAATGTCTCCGCGGAGGAATTGATTATAATTCATTTTAATAAACATCATCTTCTCCACATTTTCTGGATGTAACCTCGTACGCCGATTGCTGACAAGGTGAGCGGCGGCACTAAACACTCTTTCGAAGTACACACTTGTGGGAGGGCAACTTAGGTAGAATAAAGCCAGTTTGTGCAAGGGCCTCCAAATTGCCTCTTTTTCCTGCCAGTATAAGTACGGACTGTGTGACGTGCCTACTTGGATGCGGTCACTCATATAATCCTCCACCATTCTTTCAATGTTGAGAGAATCATATGCAGTGACAGTAGACGACATGTCCGTAATCGTTGTCAGGTCCTTCAGTCCGGACCAGATGTCAGCATCAGCAGTCGCTCCAGACTGCCCTGCATCACCGCCAGTGGGTGGGCTCGGAATTCTGAGCCTTTTCCTCGCACCCCCAGTTGCGGGAGAATGTGAAGGAGGAGATGTTGACAGGTCGCGTTCCGCTTGACTTGACAATTTTCTCACCAGCAGGTCTTTCAACCCTAGCAGACTTGTGTCTGCCGGAAAGAGAGATCCAAGGTAGGTTTTAAATCTAGGATCGAGCACGGTGGCCAAAATGTAGTGCTCTGATTTCAACAGATTGACCACCCGTGAATCCTTGTTAAGCGAATTAAGGGCTCCATCCACAAGTCCCACATGCCTAGTGGAATCGCTCCGTGTTAGCTCCTCCTTCAATGTCTCCAGCTTCTTCTGCAAAAGCCTGATGAGGGGAATGACCTGACTCAGGCTGGCAGTGTCTGAACTGACTTCACGTGTGGCAAGTTCAAAGGGCATCAGAACCTTGCACAACGTTGAAATCATTCTCCACTGCACTTGAGACAGGTGCATTCCACCTCCTATATCGTGCTCAATTGTATAGGCTTGAATGGCCTTTTGCTGCTCCTCCAACCTCTGAAGCATATAGAGGGTTGAATTCCACCTCGTTACCACTTCTTGCTTCAGATGATGGCAGGGCAGGTTCAGTAGTTTTTGGTGGTGCTCCAGTCTTCTGTACGTGGTGCCTGTACGCCGAAAGTGTCCCGCAATTCTTCTGGCCACCGACAGCATCTCTTGCACGCCCCTGTCGTTTTTTAAAAAATTCTGCACCACCAAATTCAAGGTATGTGCAAAACATGGGACGTGCTGGAATTTGCCCATATTTAATGCACACACAATATTGCTGGCGTTGTCCGATGCCACAAATCCACAGGAGAGTCCAATTGGGGTAAGCCATTCTGCGATGATCTTCCTCAGTTGCCGTAAGAGGTTTTTAGCTGTGTGCGTATTCTGGAAAGCGGTGATACAAAGCGTAGCCTGCCTAGGAAAGAGTTGGCGTTTGCGAGATGCTGCTACTGGTGCCGCCGCTGCTGTTCTTGCGGCGGGAGTCCATACATCTACCCAGTGGGCTGTCACAGTCATATAGTCCTGACCCTGCCCTGCTCCACTTGTCCACATGTCCGTGGTTAAGTGGACATTGGGTACAACTGCATTTTTTAGGACACTGGTGAGTCTTTTTCTGACGTCCGTGTACATTCTCGGTATCGCCTGCCTACAGAAGTGGAACCTAGATGGTATTTGGTAACGGGGGCACACTGCCTCAATAAATTGTCTAGTTCCCTGTGAACTAACGGCGGATACCGGACGCACGTCTAACACCAACATAGTTGTCAAGGCCTCAGTTATCCGCTTTGCAGCAGGATGACTGCTGTGATATTTCATCTTCCTCGCAAAGGACTGTTGGACAGTCAATTGCTTACTGGAAGTAGTACAAGTGGGCTTACGACTTCCCCTCTGGGATGACCATCGACTCCCAGCAGCAACAACAGCAGCGCCAGCAGCAGTAGGCGTTACACGCAAGGATGCATCGGAGGAATCCCAGGCAGGAGAGGACTCATCAGAATTGCCAGTGACATGGCCTGCAGGACTATTGGCATTCCTGGGGAAGGAGGAAATTGACACTGAGGGAGTTGGTGGGGTGGTTTGCGTGAGCTTGGTTACAAGAGGAAGGGATTTACTGGTCAGTGGACTGCTTCCGCTGTCGCCCAAAGTTTTTGAACTTGTCACTGACTTATTATGAATGCGCTGCAGGTGACGTATAAGGGAGGATGTTCCGAGGTGGTTAACGTCCTTACCCCTACTTATTACAGCTTGACAAAGGGAACACACGGCTTGACAAATGTTGTCCGCATTTCTGGTGAAATACTTCCACACCGAAGAGCTGATTTTTTTGGTATTTTCACCAGGCATGTCAACGGCCATATTCCTCCCACGGACAACAGGTGTCTCCCCGGGTGCCTGACTTAAACAAACCACCTCACCATCAGAATCCTCCTGGTCAATTTCCTCCCCAGCGCCAGCAACACCCATATCCTCCTCATCCTGGTGTACTTCAACACTGACATTTTCAATCTGACTATCAGGAACTGGACTGCGGGTGCTCCTTCCAGCACTTGCAGGGGGCGTGCAAATGGTGGAAGGCGCATGCTCTTCACGTCCAGTGTTGGGAAGGTCAGGCATCGCAACCGACACAATTGGACTCTCCTTGTGGATTTGGGATTTCGAAGAACGCACAGTTCTTTGCGGTGCTTTTGCCAGCTTAAGTCTTTTCAGTTTTCTAGCGAGAGGCTGAGTGCTTCCATCCTCATGTGAAGCTGAACCACTAGCCATGAACATAGGCCAGGGCCTCAGCCGTTCCTTGCCACTCCGTGTGGTAAATGGCATATTGGCAAGTTTACGCTTCTCCGACAATTTTATTTTAGGTTTTGGAGTCCTTTTTTTACTGATATTTGGTGTTTTGGATTTGACATGCTCTGTACTATGACATTGGGCATCGGCCTTGGCAGACGACGTTGCTGGCATTTCATCGTCTCGGCCATGACTAGTGGCAGCAGCTTCAGCACGAGGTGGAAGTGGATCTTGATCTTTCCCTAATTTTGGAACCTCAACATTTTTGTTCTCCATATTTTAATAGGCACAACTAAAAGGCACCTCAGGTAAACAATGGAGATGGATGGATACTAGTATACAATTATGGATGGACTGCCGAGTGCCGACACAGAGGTAGCTACAGCCGTGGACTATTGTACTGTACTGTGTCTGCTGCTAATATAGACTGGATGATAATGAGATGTAGTATGTATGTATAAAGAAGAAAGAAAAAAAAACCACGGGTAGGTGGTATACAATTATGGATGGACTGCCGAGTGCCGACACAGAGGTAGCTACAGCCGTGGACTACTGTACTGTGTCTGCTGCTAATATAGACTGGTTGATAAAGAGATGTAGTATGTATGTATAAAGAAGAAAGAAAAAAAAACCACGGGTAGGTGGTATACAATTATGGATGGACTGCCGAGTGCCGACACAGAGGTAGCTACAGCCGTGGACTACCGTACTGTGTCTGCTGCTAATATAAACTGGTTGATAATGAGATGTAGTATGTATAAAGAAGAAAGAAAAAAAAACCACGGGTAGGTGGTATACAATTATGGACGGACTGCCGAGTGCCGACACAGAGGTAGCTACAGCCGTGGACTACCGTACTGTGTCTGCTGCTAATATAGACTGGTTGATAATGAGATGTAGTATGTATAAAGAAGAAAGAAAAAAAAAACCACGGGTAGGTGGTATATAATTATGGATGGACTGCCGAGTGCCGACACAGAGGTAGCTACAGCCGTGGACTACTGTACTGTGTCTGCTGCTAATATAGACTGGTTGATAAAGAGATGTAGTATGTATGTATAAAGAAGAAAGAAAAAAAAACCACGGGTAGGTGGTATACAATTATGGACGGACTGCCGAGTGCCGACACAGAGGTAGCTACAGCCGTGGACTACCGTACTGTACTGTGTCTGCTGCTAATATAGACTGGTTGATAAAGAGATGTAGTATGTATGTATAAAGAAGAAAGAAAAAAAAAACACGGGTAGGTGGTATACAATTATGGATGGACTGCCGAGTGCCGACACAGAGGTAGCTACAGCCGTGGACTACTGTACTGTGTCTGCTGCTAATATAGACTGGTTGATAAAGAGATGTAGTATGTATGTATAAAGAAGAAAGAAAAAAAACCACGGGTAGGTGGTATACAATTATGGACGGACTGCCGAGTGCCGACACAGAGGTAGCTACAGCCGTGGACTACCGTACTGTACTGTGTCTGCTGCTAATATAGACTGGTTGATAAAGAGATGTAGTATGTATGTATAAAGAAGAAAGAAAAAAAAACCACGGGTAGGTGGTATACAATTATGGATGGACTGCCGAGTGCCGACACAGAGGTAGCTACAGCCGTGGACTACTGTACTGTGTCTGCTGCTAATATAGACTGGTTGATAAAGAGATGTAGTATGTATGTATAAAGAAGAAAGAAAAAAAAAACACGGGTAGGTGGTATACAATTATGGATGGACTGCCGAGTGCCGACACAGAGGTAGCTACAGCCGTGAACTACCGTACTGTGTCTGCTGCGACTGGATGATAAATAATGATATAAAAAATATATATATCACTACTGCAGCCGGACAGGTATATATTATATAATGACGGACCTGCTGTACACTGTCTGTCAGCAGAATGAGTTTTTTATAGAATAAAAAAAAAAACACCACACAAGTCACACGACGAGTGTTTAACTTTTTCAGGCAATCACAATATAGTATACTACTAACTATACTGGTGGTCAGTGTGGTCAGGTCACTGGTCTGTCACACTGGCAGTGGCACTCCTGCAGCAAAAGTGTGCACTGTTTAATTTTAATAATATGTACTCCTGGCTCCTGCTATAACCTATAACTGGCACTGCTCCCCAGTCTCCCCCACAATTATAAGCTGTGTGAGCACAGTCAGATATATACATAGATGATGCAGCACACTGGGCTGAGCAGTGCACACAGATATGGTATGTGACTGAGTCACTGTGTATCGTTTTTTTCAGGCAGAGAACGGATTATATTAAATAAAACTGCACTGGTGGTCACTGGTCAGTGGTCAGTCACTAGTAAACTCTGCACTCTCTAGTACTCCTAAGCTCCAGTAAATCAAGTGTCTCTGTCTCAATCTCACTCTCTCTCTTCTAATCTAAATGGAGAGGACGCCAGCCACGTCCTCTCCCTATCAATCTCAATGCACGTGTGAAAATGGCGGCGACGCGCGGCTCCTTATATAGAATCCGAGTCTCGCGAGAATCCGACAGCGTCATGATGACGTTCGGGCGCGCTCGGGTTAACCGAGCAAGGCGGGAAGATCCGAGTCGCTCGGACCCGTGAAAAAAAACATGAAGTTCGGGCGGGTTCGGATTCCGAGGAACCGAACCCGCTCATCTCTAGTTATAATAACCATCTGTCTTTCTAATAATGGTGTCTACAACGCTTTATTTGTTGCTCCCACTGGGAATTATGGGTAATGTAGTTTACATGGCGCCGGTCTCTTATAGACATCTTATGTGCCTGCATAAGGATAAAACATTGTCTCCTTCCAAATGGCTTCAGAAGTTAAAAAGAAAGAGCGAAATGTGTATAATACATACATATCTACATAATCAAATCCTTTATCGGGTTTTTTAGCTGTTATCTGACCTAAGAATGACAACAGCAGAAATACTTTGGGAATTATCTATAAGATGGTCTGAGAATGAATAAGATTCAGAATGGCTAAGAAGATCTGCAGCGAATGCAAACTACAGAAGTATGATTATATCCCTAATAAGCCTTCTATGAAGATCAATGGACAAGTCATGTGAAAAGGACGCATGCGTAAACCACTCTGAAAGTACTATGGAAAGACTACAAATCCCTATATGCTTTGCGCCAGACTCCGGGGAGAAGAAACTTCCGGTCGCGGCTAACTGCTGGATCGTGGAAGAAAACTACAACTTACAGAAAAATTGTTCTTTTCTCTTCCACTTTCCACAAACCGTTTTACAGAGACTTGTTAGATAGGAAACGTGCAGGATGGGAATTCTTTCTTAGAACGAGTGAGACGGAAACTGCACAGTAAGCACTACAGATCCCACCATCCATTGCGCCGGACCCGTGCGGGTCAGTACTTCCGGGTGCGGCGTATTGTTTAAAACCCGATAAAGGATTTGATTATGTAGATATGTATGTATTATACACATTTCGCTCTTTCTTTTTAACTTCTGAAGCCATTTGGAAGGAGACAATGGCCCTCATTCCGAGTTGTTCGCTCGTTCTTTTTCATCGCATCGCAGTGAAAATCCGCTTAGTACGCATGCGCAAAGTTCGCACTGCGACTGCGCCAAGTAACTTTACTATGAAGAAAGTATTTTTACTCACGGCTTTTTCTTCGCTCCGGCGATCGTAATGTGATTGACAGGAAATGGGTGTTACTGGGCGGAAACACGGCGTTTCAGGGGCGTGTGGCTGAAAACGCTACCGTTTCCGGAAAAAACGCAGGAGTGGCCGGAGAAACGGTGGGAGTGTCTGGGCGAACGCTGGGTGTGTTTGTGACGTCAACCAGGAACGACAAGCACTGAACTGATCGCACAGGCAGAGTAAGTCTGGAGCTACTCTGAAACTGCTAAGTAGTTAGTAATCGCAATATTGCGAATACATCGGTCGCAATTTTAAGAAGCTAAGATTCACTCCCAGTAGGCGGCGGCTTAGCGTGTGTAACTCTGCTAAATTCGCCTTGCGACCGATCAACTCGGAATGAGGGCCAATGTTTTATCCTTATGCAGGCACATAAGATGTCTATAAGAGACCGGCGCCATGTAAACTACATTACCCATAATTCCCAGTGGGAGCAACAAATAAAGCGTTGTAGACACCATTATTAGAAAGACAGATGGTTATTATAACCATGTATTTATAACAATACTTTAAATATTACATGGAGTTCACTTCTGATGATTTATTTTTGAGAATGTTATTTAGTGGAAAATAATGCGTGACATCACTTCCTACAGACGAATTTCCTGTTAGAACACAATTGGCTACTAGTACCATAAATATCTGGCTTCCCACACAGCAGGTCATGTCTTGACAAAGGTCTAAGGACCGAAACGCGTCGACAGACTGCTGTGTGAGTAGCCTCTTTTTTAACAGTGACGGACCTTTTTTATGTTTGATGTATTTTTTTCTTGTCATTTTTAAAGACTTTTATGGAATTATCCCACCATTATATCTAATGGTGGTGGGACTGCTTTGTATGTTCCTTTGAGGAAATAAATTGTTAAACCTTTTTGGAGACTACAAGCCTCTCAGTTTCTACTGTTGAACCTGCTGCATGTGAGGACACAGTAAAGATACCTTGATGAGAAAGACGTTGTCTACTTACCTGTGAGTTGGGGTACGCCCATAAAGATTTTTTCTGAAACACCATAAAGATACCTTTATAGGAGTCACCCCACTGATTGCTGTGTGAGTTGGGGTACGCAACCTAATTTTAAAGATCGGTGGAGGGCCCTTTACGTAATGGTGTAGAACTGATGACCTAACACATGGTGGATCATTTTGGGTGTATGTCCATATGAGAACAATATCACAGACAAAATTCCAACTAGGTGTAGAAAATACCACACATTGTTTGTTGTTATTTCTTCCCTTGCATACGAGGCGATCCTGAGACAGAAGTGTACGTCAGGAACCGGCCTTTGGAATAAGAGGGAAAAGAAACCTTGATAGGAGTCCATATTCCCATAGCTGTGTGAGTTGGGGTACGATACCCAGTTTTACGTCTTAGATATTGGATACTGTGAACATCTAGATTGCGTGTTTAAGAAGAACAAAGATACCTTGATGTATTTTATATACCCACGAACAGCGTGAGTGGGGGTACGCTAAATATAAAAACCTTCACTTGTTTCTGAATAGAAAAGTGATTCAATATTGTTAATATTTGCTTTCACTCTATGCGCTTAATGAAATTATCGATCCTATTCCAATCTTACATCTTCTACTAACAATAATTTGGATTAGGGGTGATATCCAATTGGATTGATATTTTCTATAAGCAGCATTTCTCCTGCGCCAAAGTGTGTGATCTACAAGAAAAACAATTTTTGTATATTATATTTATGTATTTGCAAAAATACAACTTTTTTCATGTAAACATAAAAATGCTAACATTGGGGGTCTTTCCGACCCGATCGCTCGCTGCAGTTTATCGCAGTGCGGCGATCAGGACGGAACTGCGCATGCGCCGGCACCACAGTGCGTCGGTGCATGCCAGACGGCTGAAGGCCGTCGTTGCCTAGCGATCTCCTCTGCCTGATTGACAGGCAGAGGCGGTCGCTGAGCGGGAGGGGGCTGGATGGCGGCATTAAGCCGCCGTTTAGGGGGTGCGGTCCGGCCAATGCAGGTGTGGCCGGACCATTGGGGGGCGGGCCGTGGCGGCTGCATGTTATCACACAGCCCGACCCAGACCGCGAAGAGGTTCTCCCGGCCAGCTGCAGGCGCTGCGGTGCCCGGGAGTTACTCCTCAAATGCAAAAGCATCGCCGCTGTGTAGCAGTGAGTTTTTTAGCAGTCAGAGTCGCTAATAGTCGCTTATGCGTACACAAGGGGAGAACACATCATTGTTAATATACAGTTATGTTAATAAAGTTCATCAATACAGATGACACCATCACATTTTGGCCAATCAGCAGTTAGCACACAGTATAAATATTAGCCCATGTTGAGAAAACACCATTGACACCATGCGAGCTGCAGCTCCGCACTACGATAATGGACCGCCGCGTAGGTCGTGCAGGACCCTACATTCCTAATTCTAGGAAGCGTGCAGCCTGTGCGGAGGTCCGCTGAGTACTGTGGGCGAGGGTCTGCACAAAATGGACCATCATCCAACGCAAGTGGCGGTGGTCCGACCTCTGCCGCCATCAGCCTGACTTGCTGGCGCACCTGCGCCAGCAAAACGCGCACGTGAGTAATCCAAACTAACACCTCTGTTTGCGTGAGTGGAATTTTTAGCATTAAAATACTTAATATTAGCAAACACCATTACACATAAGACTTATACTGTATGCATATAGACTGTGTGGGGGTAGGCCTTGCAGGACACACTGGGGACAGCAGTGGGAGGGGCCCATGTGTAGGGGTGTGGCCAGTCTCCACACAGGCTGTGGACAGACAACACTTTGGTGTGACAGAAGTTTATAGTGCATGGAGTGTGGGCCTTCATTAATACATACAGGAATTACAGGAAGCAGGATCATCACAATGTCCTGCGTAGTGTAAGTTACCATATGTGTTATGTATAATGAAAGTGCACACGCTGGAGGGGGAACCCTAGAGGGGCAGGTGGTAGGCCAAGGCACAGTACATTCCTGTATGTCTGTGGAATTTAGAATAGCAAATATATGTTACACGAAAAAAGCCAAAAAATATATTTTATTTAAAAAAAGGTATAAAGTACATAAAAAACTGAAAAATGACAAATAACACAATGGTACCATATGACACAAACATTTAAAAAAAAAAGACATACTTGTGCATTTCTATCTTTTTAGGCATGGCACAAAGGCAGGAAAATGAAGAGGACTAGGAAGAATCCTCCCCCTCAACACACCGCCCTCCAACAATCATCCGCATCCTCCTCTGACGCACCCTCCCCCCTCAACAACCCTCCCCCATCAATCCTCCTCCTCCTCCTCCCCCTCTCAACCCTCCTCCCCATCTCAATCTAACCCCCCTCTCAACACCCCTCCCCCTCCCCTCTCAATCTAACACCCCCTCCCCCTTTCAATCTAACCCCCCTCCCCCTCTCAATCTGACCACCCCTCTCATCCACCCTCCACCTCTCAATCTGACTCAAACACCTCTCAATTTGACTCAAACACCTTCCCCATCCAACCTCCTTCCCCCATCCAACCTCCCATCCCCTTCCAACCTCCTTCCCCATCCAACCTCCTTCCCCATCCAACCTCCTTCCCCATCCAACCTCCTTCCCCATCCAACCTCCTTCCCCCATCCAACCTCCCTTCCCCCATCCAACCTCCCTTCCCCATCCAATCTCCCATCCCCTTCCAACCTCCTTCCCCATCCAACCTCCTTCCCCATCCAACCTCCTACCCCCATCCAACCTCCCATCCCCTTTCAAGCACCTTCCCCCATCCAACCTCCTTCCCTATCCAACCTCCTTCCCCATCCAACCTCCCATTCCCTTCCAACCTCCTTCTCCATCCAACCTCCTTCCCCATCCAACCTCCTACCCCTATCTAACCTCCCATCCCATTTCAAGCACCTTCCCCATCCAACCTCCCATCCCCTTCCAACCTCCCATCCCCTTCCAACCTCCTTCCCCTTCCAACCTCCTTCCCCTTCCAACCTCCTTCCCCATCCCACCTCCTTCCCCATCCCACCTCCTTCCCCATCCCACCTCCTTCCCCATCCAACCTCCTTCCCCATCCAACCTCCTTCCCCATCCAACCTCCTACCCCCATCCAACCTCCCATCCCCTTTCAAGCACCTTCCCCTATCCAACCTCCTTCCCTATCCAACCTCCTTCCCCATCCAACCTCCCATTCCCTTCCAACCTCCTTCTCCATCCAACCTCCTTCCCCATCCAACCTCCTACCCCTATCTAACCTCCCATCCCATTTCAAGCACCTTCCCCTTCCAACCTCCCATCCCCTTCCAACCTCCCATCCCCTTCCAACCTCCCATCCCCTTCCAACCTCCCATCCCCTTCCAACCTCCTTCCCCTTCCAACCTCCTTCCCCTTCCAACCTCCTTCCCCATCCCACCTCCTTCCCCATCCAACCTCCCAATCCCTTCCAACCTCCTTCCCCATCCAACCTCCTTCCCCATCCAACCTCCTACCCCTATCTAACCTCCCATCCCCTTTCAAGCACCTTCCCCCATCCAACCTCCCATCCCCTTCCAACCTCCCATCCCCTTCCAACCTCCCATCCCCTTCCAACCTCCCATCCCCTTCCAACCTCCCATCCCCTTCCAACCTCCCATCCCCTTCCAACCTCCTTCCCCATCCAACCTCCTTCCCCATCCAACCTCCTTCCCCATCCAACCTCCTTCCCCATCCAACCTCCTTCCCCCATCCAACCTCCCTTCCCCATCCAACCTCCCATCCCCATCCAACCTCCTTCCCCATCCAACCTCCTTCCCCATCCAACCTCCTACCCCCATCCAACCTCCCATCCCCTTTCAAGCACCTTCCCCCATCCAACCTCCTTCCCTATCCAACCTCCTTCCCCATCCAACCTCCCATTCCCTTCCAACCTCCTTCTCCATCCAACCTCCTTCCCCATCCAACCTCCTACCCCTATCTAACCTCCCATCCCATTTCAAGCACCTTCCCCATCCAACCTCCCATCCCCTTCCAACCTCCCATCCCCTTCCAACCTCCCATCCCCTTCCAACCTCCTTCCCCTTCCAACCTCCTTCCCCTTCCAACCTCCTTCCCCTTCCAACCTCCTTCCCCATCCCACCTCCTTCCCCATCCAACCTCCCATTCCCTTCCAACCTCCTTCCCCATCCAACCTCCTTCCCCATCCAACCTCCTACCCCTATCTAACCTCCCATCCCCTTTCAAGCACCTTCCCCCATCCAACCTCCCATCCCCTTCCAACCTCCCATCCCCTTCCAACCTCCCATCCCCTTCCAACCTCCCATCCCCTTCCAACCTCCTTCCCCATCCAACCTCCTTCCCCATCCAACCTCCTTCCCCATCCAACCTCCTTCCCCATCCAACCTCCTTCCCCATCCAACCTCCTTCCCCATCCAACCTCCTTCCCCATCCAACCTCCTTCCCCATCCAACCTCCCATCCCCTTCCAACCTCCTTCCCCATCCGACCTCCTATCCCCTTCCAACCTCCTTCCCCTTCCAACCTTCCATCCACTTCCAACCTCCTTCCCCATCCAATCTCCTTCCCCATCCAACCTCCCATCCCCTTCCAACCTCCTTCCCCATCCGACCTCCTATCCCCTTCTAACCTCCTTCCCCTTCCAACCTTCCATCCACTTCCAACCTCCTTCCCCATCCAACCTCCTTCCCCATCCAACCTCCCATCCCCTTTCAAGCACCTTCCCCCATCCAACCACCTTCCCACATCCACCCTCCCACCCCCTCTTTGGGAGCAGAAAGTGATGATGAGGGCGAGTGGGCCACTATGGCCCCAGAAGATGATGGTCCGGAAATGGAGCCTAATAAGATTAATTTTATTCTTCCAAAACATGTCAGGATTAGAAATATAAACCAACATGTGTCTTCACCCTGTGTCCCTGCAGCTGCTGTGTGCAGCCACATCCAACCATTCCCTGCCACAGTTAGACTATTAAGGCAGGCTGTCTCTGTTGCAGGCCATGCTGGGATGTGTGGTTCCATAGCAGCTACAGACACACAGGGCCAACACACAGGTAGTGTGACAGATTTCATTACAAGTAACATTAGGTAGGAAGGGCTGATTATTCTTAATTGACGTAAACATATTCTGGAACGCTGTCATCATAAGCCAATCACATTGCTGCAGCATTAATGTAGCTCGTGGGAATGAGTTTAACAAGGAATTATAAAGTAAAAATAAAAATACAGTTTGGAAAGAAGTGAGAGGGAAACATGACAGACGCAGTGTAGATATGTTTTGTGTTCTCTGTATATAAGGACAGAGATATATATTAAATATGGAATACAGTAGAGAAAATAATAACTGTGTGTAACTGTGGGAAACACATTGTAAGACATTAATAAGTAGCATATGTGAATTCCATAATCACCTCTACAGTGTAAATCTAGATGTACAGTATGTGTGTAATTGTGTGTAATTGTGTGCTCGTGTAATGTTTTACACATTCAGATCCTGACCTTGGAGCGAGAGATGAGGCCACACAGGCAAATTATTGGCCACCAGAGCAAACATACAGGACCTTCTGGGGAATGTTAACTCTTTCATTTCTTTTTTTTTATTTGATCAAAATTAGTTTACAAATAATTTTCAAAGATCTCAAATCACTGAAATGTAATAAAAAAAAGCTATTGTGTTGTGTCTTTTTATTTTTTTAAAGTAAAATAATCTGGACAAAAGTAAATGACACTATTTCACCAATCCTCACATTATTCAATATGTGTGGCGTTAGACTCCTCCTACTTTCATTTTTTTTATCCCTTATCAGTGTTTTTTTTTTTTTTTTTTAGACAAAAACCAGTTAGTAAATACAGTAAGTATTAAGTGTGTGATACAACATATTTGGACATTTCAGTATGGTTGAGGGCTTAATTGCTGTATGTTATTGACCAATTATGTTGTCGGACACTTCCTTTTGCAGTGTTTGATGACTTAATTAAACAATCACATTCCAATGTCTTCTCGTAATTGCTGATACATTTGACTGCTTTCAAAAGGGAAAACAAAACAATTGTCTGACTTTTTGCTAGCTAGCGAATGCAACGCAATAGTACTAATTAATTAGCTATGTTGCGAATGCAATGCACACTTGCATAATAGTACGTACTGACAGCGATGCGATTTGTCATCTTGCTCACATATCGCTACCGTGTGACGTAAAATGGTCTACACCCCATTTTTGCACTGCTACATATACGTTCGCAATTGTGGTTATAGGGCGTGAGTTTGCAGTCTTGCGACACGTTCGCTCACTTGCAAACGCTGCTAGCGAGCGTTCTGAATAGCGAACAACTTGGAATGAGGGCTAATACCATTTTCATTCTGCTGTAACATCTGCTATATTGCTGAGTTATTTTCAGAACTATTTTTTGGGCAAATAAACATCTTTTGCCTCAAGACGACCGCTTCATCTTGTGACCTGCAGGGCTAGGCGAAACCTAGCTCCATTTTCCGACTGTCCACAGTGCAACCAGCGTCTCCAAGCTCCGCCTCCAGCCAGCTACTGGGAAGAGGCCTAGTCAAGCGACTAGTGGGTATTCGTCAACACCACACAGGTGTGGTAAGACAGCATGTCGACGCATACAGAGCAGAACCGTGGTTCCAGATGCTATGGTAGGGTAGGAGTCTGGTGGTGGCAGCGTAGTACAAGTCCACGGTGCAGTGGGTGGAGTCAGTAACAGGCTGTTACTGACGGTAAGCGGGAATGCCATAATTGGCCAGGTCCTGTGTGACCTAAAACTCCATTCTGTGACTGGGGACAGGACGAGAAGCGGTGAGGGCTCTCGTACGGGACCATCCGGTCACAGAAATTGGTGGCATAGCTGTGGAATCATCCCAGGCGGCTTTTCGGTCACCCGATTGGAGAAGCCGAGTTACTCGGGAGAGAAGTAACTGCAGTGCAGGAGAACGCACAAATTGCGGACTTCAGCAGAATGCCCAAGGACGATTTGGAGATCATGTGCCGGCAGAAGGGTGTGGATATCCCTTTCAACATATCCAGAAGCGTCATGAGGGCGGGACTCATGAGCTTTGAGGAGTCCCTCCGGGCAGAGGTAGAGAGCACTGAGGATGTCCGCATCGATGAGGATGGCCCACCAGTGGACCTTCGTATGGAACCGATGAGACCCACAAGCCCCATCCTCTCTAGCAGCAGCCATGTTTCCCAGCAATCCCTAGCAGGGCCAGGATCCCAACGTCTTATGGGGGCAGCACGGATACCCTAGCAGATCGGCTAGTGGAATTGGGGGAAAGGGCAATGGAGCAAGAACACATGTTTGTCATTCAGATGTGGAATGTGGAGCGGGTATCACAAGCAGTGGGGAGCCATTGCCCGCTGCTGCACACAGATCGGGATGTATACAGTTTGCCAAGTTTGCAGACAATAATGGGGACATTGATGGACATTTACAAGTTTTTGAAAGGACATGTAAGCTACATGATTTACCCAAGTCAGAGTGGGTGAGACACCTTGTGCTTACTCTGCATGGAGAGGCCTATCGAGGAGTGGCCATGGAGAACTGTGGGGATTATGATGAAGTCGCGAAGGCCCTCCTCCAGCGATTCTTCATCACTCCCGAATTTTACAGGAAGAAGTTCCAGGATTTGCCCAAGAATCCTAACAGCATCCATGAGCAGTTCACCACCCAGCTGCGGCAGTACGTGGTGAAGTGGGTGAAGGATTCTGAAGCCACTACATGGGACACACTGATTGACCTGATCTGCAGGGAGCAGTTCTACCGCAGGTGCGCCCCAGAAGTGAAGGAGTGGGTGCTAGACCGGGAGCCACCCAGCTTAAAGATGGCTGCCCAGTTAGCTGACAAGTATGTGGCAATTCGGCCACAGGGGCAGAAGCGCCCAACCAGCAGCCAGCCCCAAAGGACTGTACCACCAAGGGGACCCCCCTCTTCAACTCATCGCCCCCCAAAACAAGCATCTTCCAACCCGGGTGCTCTTGGCCAGCCACCGCACTGCAGCGTCCCTGCAACTGATCAGAGATCATCGGTGCCACGACTGGAGAAGAAGTGCTACGGCTGTGGGAAAATCGGACATCTAAGGATGAACTGTCCTGCATCCCAAGCACCCCAGACTCGTGCCCCAAATCCGAGTGCTGGAGCCCGGCTCGCTTGTTTGACGAGAGGAGATGAGCCTACAGAGACTGTTCCCCCTCCAGTCAGTCCGATGGAGTGTGGCAAGAAACAGGTGCACTCTGCGGAGAGAGTCACCTGCATGGTCAAATGGCCCCTACACAATGGGAGTCACTCCGAGTTGATTGCTCGCTACGGATTTTCGCAGAGCAGCGATCATGGCAGAACGGGGCTAATTTGTGTATGCGTATGCACCGCAAAGCGCAGACATGTCGTACGAGTACACAGTTACCCAGTGATGGCTTCTTTGGCGATTCCGTTCGCACAGCTGGTCACAAGGAGATTAACAGAAAGAGGGTGTTTGTGGGTGTCAACTGACCGTTTTCTGGGAGTGTTTGCCCAAATGCAGGCGTGTCCAGGCGTTTGCAGGGCGGGTGTCTGATGTCAATTCCGGGAACAAAAACACTGAAGTGATCGCAAGGACTGAGTAAGTCCAAACCTACTCTGAAACTGCACAAAATGTTTTTGCAGAACTCCGCTGCAAAGATGTTCACACACTTGCAAAGCAAAAATACACTCCCCCGTGGGCGGCAACCATGCATTTGCACGGCTGCTAAAAGTAGCTAGCGAGCGAACAACTCAGAATGACCCCCAATATGTGGAGGCACCTGCAGCCGGTCCACGTGGGACCCCTGTAGGGAGAAGGCCTAAGAGACTCTTGGGCCTCAATCACTGTGGTGAGCCCCCACCTTATAGATCCTGCTGCAGTATTGCAGGGTCGCACTGCCACGGTCACCCTGGCAGATGGAACAGAGAAAGAGGTTCCCATGGCAAGAGTCTACGTGGACTGGGGAGCTGGACCAGAGTTGCGAGAAGTTGCCGTCATGGATGGTCTCCCAACTAATGTGGTCCTAGGAAATGATCTGAGAGGTGGGATTGTCACCACTTTTGCTAGCGCCATTCCCCGGAGTCAGTTCCACAACCACCATTGACATCAGCTACTCCAGCACAGCCCAGTCCAGAGGAAAAGACTACAGCTGCTAGACAACTGCCAGCACAGCCAACCACAGCACCAATCGGCCCAGGTGAAAAGATTACAGCGAATAGATCAGCACATCGTCTCCTAGCAATGCAGAGCATGTTGGTTCCAGCTCATTTGATCCTGTGGGGGTGCCCAATGATGCTCCACCTAGGAGGGATTGAGGGCAGCAGGCAGGAGTTTAGGGAGGCTCAACTCTCTGACCCATCCCTGGAAGGCATGAGGCGCCACGCTGGCAGCGGCCTTGACAGGGTTGGGGCAGGAAGTGTGGCCTGGCGGGAAGTGTTAAGGTACAGGGTAGCCAGGAAAGTGGGAGGGGATAAACCAGATAGGGAACGTGTCCAAGTGGTCCCCCCAGGGAACTTTCCTGCGCAGCTGGTGTTGGTTGCCAGCGAAACCCCTTTGGACAGTAGCCTGGAGATAGACCATATCCTGAGGTGCCTGACACAGAGCTTGCCCTGGTCTGGAATGTCGGATGACTCCCAGACCAACTGTAAGGCTGGTGCCATGTGTTGGCAGCTGGGGCACTCCAGCGGTTGTGTTGTCTCTGGGTATCTTCCCATAGGAGAACCCTTACAGCAAGTTGCTGTGGACATAGCAGGACCCCTGCCAGTGTGCAGTAGATCGGAGAAGACACACAGCCTCCCTGTAGTGGATGCCACACAGGATCCAGAGGTTGGTGGTCTGGCTGCCATCACTGTGATACAGGTAGCGGACATGGAGGTAAGAGCAGACCTAGGTGACAGGGTAGGTTTCCCAAGTCATAGGTCGACAGAGGAGGATGGGAGGGCAGGACTGACAGCTAGGACACACAGTTGCCAGATAGGAATGACAAAGGTGCAGTGCCTGGGGCAATGTGTGGGAGAGACAGAGGTAGGCCCAAACCAGAGGAGGTAGAGGCAACCAGAGGCTGTCCCCGGCCCACATCACCCAGACTCGTACTGACCTCAGAATCTATAAGGCCTTACGGACATGTTGTCACTGACTGTAGTTCTGTAGTGGACCCCTTACAGAGATGACTAGGAAGGGCATACCCAAGTCAGTGGACTTTGCACCCGCTTGTGAGTTGGCATTCCAATCATTGAAGGAGGCCCTGGTACCCGCTCCAGTGCTGATGGTGCACATTCTTGACCAGGACTTTGTGGTACGAACTACTGCACCACTGCATGGACTGGGAGCAGTACTGAGCCAGAAGGAGCCACATGGACAGGAGCACCCTGTGGACTGTTTGCGCAGAATACTGCTTTGCTGGGAGGTGGGGTATGCCACAGTTGGGACCCCTTGGCTGGCACTTGTGTATTCATTGGACCATTTTTTACTGTTTGTGTAACTGGCCCCCCACAGTGGTGACTTACCACCCACCTGTTAGGTGGCTGTAACCTACCTTGGGGAAAATTGACAGACTTTTGTGGTTGAGCCTTGAACTTGGACTTCATTTGGACTATTTGAACATTGTGTAACCACGAAGAAAGGCCCACCATAATATAGATGAACTGTCTAGGAGAGAGCCTAAGCCCCCCAGGTAGTGTCCCCTTCATCCCAAGAGACTGCGGGATCAGGAGCCAAATCGTTGGGACATGACTCGCTGGTTTTCCAGCTTGAATTGAGGGGGGAGGAGTGTGGCCGGAGACCCTGATGGCCACATGGTTAATGGCGGCCATGGCACGTAAGGGGTTAACCCTATGAATGCCAAATTGATTTCTCACAAATATTTAAAATGCCTGCTCTAATATATATTGTAAATGCCTGCACCTCTTATTACCATATCCCATGAATGTACGCTATACATCGCAAAACACTGCATCCCATAAGAGAAAACAATACACCCACACATTATCTGAGTTCCAAAGCTCATTGATGTATATATTTGTTATTAAAAGGATATGGATTCAATATATATTACAAAGTACAGTACACTTATAGTTACATGATTACACTCACACAGTAAGCAATTAAAACATACAGTTACATTGAGTTACAGGCCAGCGATACAATACCATTCCCTCAATGCTTATGTCTCTCTCTTTCTCTAAAATCATGCCGGGACTCCATCTTACGCTGAGACCAAAACAGGAACTGAGCTGGCAATAACTCCATCATCGTCTCCGACCTTACAGCAACTCTGAGACCAAAAACAGGAACTACCTTCCTGTGTGATCAGCAATGTGTTATCTAGTTTGGGGGAGGGGACTCTCTCTCATTCATGATGAGTCACTAGTTTCTTTGTATATGCTGAACAGGTTCAGCCTTGGGGACGTCCAAAGGGCTGGCCTGAGTTTCCTGTCCACTACCTGTTTGGTCTATGTATTGTTCTAATAAAAGTGATTTTAGCTTTTATACATGTAATCATAATTATCCGCTGCAATGTCCCACAACTTCACAACAAGCATCAAATGAATCTACACATCAATCTGGTTGCTTCAATAGTAAACATGACCTGTCTATCTGGTTTCGTTCAAATGATACACATACATGACATTACTTCATTATAAATAATTTTAAATCATCATGATGTCTGGCGCTTGATATTATCATAGTTATGTACTATATGAAATAAGTGTCGAATCCATCTCTGTGGCATGTCCGTGTAAATGCGGGTGTTACCATGTATTGCTGTGCTCGCTGCGCGTATTTGCAAGTATAGCGACTTATATGTGTGTAGTTTGTATGTTCTCTTTATGTAATATTTTTGACTTCGACAGTCCACCCTTTGGCAGTAAACAATAACTGCCATCACTTATTAACATAAGGAAAAAATATTTCAAACAATAATCGATGACCTAGACACAAGTATGTATGCATTTCACAAATCAGACGCTTGACTATATTTGGGGAAGACAGGGAGGAGGACGAGACATCCTCTATATGCACTCGGCGGTCACGGGACCACTGGTTGGGTGTGGGACAACATTCAACCTATAGAGTATGCTGGGACAGTGCTTTGGCCTATAATGTCTGATTTGCGACAAACATTTCACACATACATGTACCTACGTCTTTGTACACTGATGTTTGGATTCAATTGAGGTTCTGCTGGGTAGGTGAAGAAGACACAAACAAATCGTGACAGTGACATATAAAATTTTCATGATCTACATATTCCTATCATTTTCTGAACATTGTTTCTATTTCTGGAACGTATGCTAGGTCTGTTTAATCATTGAACAAGGGTTATAAGTAGTGTCCTTCCTAAATAACATAAACCTTCGGAGTTCAGGGAGAGCCACTCATAAACCTTTCTCACACATATATTAATGAGCTCTTTATCTGCAATGTGTGAATAGCCATTGTCTGATTTTTCCTGATTACCTCTGAACTCCATAACTACTAGACCTTTGATTTTTTTTCTCTGATTTTAACAAACTGATCGGCTAATCCTGGGATACTATAAGGAAATCACTCCTTCCTACAGAACCAGTTCCAGTCCCACACTCGACTCCTCATAAAAAAAACCTCGCAAAAATAGAATATCCTGAAAGAAAATATTTGTCAGCGGGAAAGAGAGAAAAGAGAAATAGAACAAAACAACTCTTGTTCATAACAAATCAATTACAATGACTGGTCTTTCTGCAGTCCTTTAGTACGCTCAGGTAGTGTTCAACAGTGCCGCCTCTCAGTCTTCATGGAACAGAGTCTCTGGTGATACTTTTGCGATCTCTTTGCCTTGCTCTTTGAATACACAGTTCACTTGGAACACACAGTTCACTTTGCTCTCCACCTTGCTCTTTGAACACACAGTTCACTTGGAACACACAGTTTACTTTGAACACACAAACTCAATGAATGTGAGCAATAAACTACTTTGTCACGAGTTCTCTCTGGGTCGGCGACCTTCTTGCAGTGGGACGAGTGGACCTAAGTCTCTTTTCGGTGACCTTTAGTGCTGTCAAAAAAACTTGGTATGGTCCTTCCCACCTGTCTATTAGGCAACCTGAGCGTAAGAAGAATATCACACAGTCTCTTGGTTCACAATCAAGACAGTTAGTATTTGGCATACCAGCAATCAACAGTTTCAAGTTCTTTTGTCAAGTTCTCAAATGCTGGCTCATCTCAATAAGGTACTGTACTGTCACCTCATTGGTGTATTTCTGATCATTGTGCGGATCAATCATGACATGAGGTTGTCTTCCAAAAACAACCCAAAATAAACACAAATACCAAAACAAAAACAAATTTCGAAGAGGGTGATTCGTTAAGTGAAGATATGGGAGTGGTTCCAAAGCTACATAATGCTAGTGGCAGTATCTATGATCACAATAGTACAATTTCAGGCTTTGCTCCTAATTCTAGGGGTACCATTATCTACCCACAAATTTCTGCGCAATTTTTCTTTGCGGTAAACACAGCAGCATCCGTGGCGGCAGGAAATGCCTTTACCCAGTTTGAGAAAACATCAGTGCACACCAATACATAACAATAATTCCTAAAGGGTGTTAACTGTACGAAGTCGATTTGTATTTCCTGAAAAGATCCGTTTGCAGGAGGGATATGGGATGGCTCTGTTGGTATTGCTTTATCAATATTCTTCCTCAAGCAAGTAAGACAGGTCATTGCTCTCTTTACCTGCATGAGAATAGAATCCTGGCGCACACCAGTAGGCTCTCATCAGCCTGCACCTACCCTCTTTGCCTAGATGAGTCAGACCGTGTGCCACCTCAGCTAGACTTGGAAGGTATGCTCTGGGGGCTACTGGCTTACCGTGTCCACCTGCCCGCTGTCAAAGTCGAAAAATATTGTTATTCTCATGCCTTGTACTAACCCCATG
Source organism: Pseudophryne corroboree (assembly GCF_028390025.1). Lineage (NCBI taxonomy): Eukaryota > Metazoa > Chordata > Amphibia > Anura > Myobatrachidae > Pseudophryne > Pseudophryne corroboree. Next base: position 1,651,727 of record NC_086444.1, read on the forward strand.
CGCTTGCCCGCTGCACGTGCACATTCTCTCCCGTGCGTGCGCATATTCGCAGTTGCGTGACGGCGCCTCCACGGACATGCACTCAAGCGCGTGGTATGTGCATTTACGGTAGAGTTTGTGTGCGTCTGGCGGGCGACTCAATTGTCACATAGTTAATCCAAATAGTGTATTTTGTAGGTTATGGTCTCCTTAATAATATCAGTAAGTTTGTTTAGTGTAACTGGTTCATGGACAGAGAAATCCCTCTTTACATGATACGAAGGGTCAGACAGGTTTTGAGCAGTGGTGTTTGGTATGCAACGGTAGAGAATATTATTGGTAACATTCCGGTGTTGGTTTGAGAGAAATTAATCGCTCCTGCGAATAGTTATGTTTATAAGAAGTTTATGGACATTTACTATATTTGCAGTTCATTATCCATGCGGCAGGAATCCTGAGATTCCCTCCCACCTGAGCAGTATGAAATAGTCACAGCCCACCTGTTTGAATCAACCTATGACCTTTTGTTATAATGTGAAGACAGATTCCTGTGTCCAATGAACAATGAGATTGCAGGGCCCTTTGTAGTGTACTGTATGTAGTGTATATAAGAACAGCCAGCCTGGCCCAGCTCAGTCTACTCTCCACAAAAGGTTTTCATCACTGACTAACTTGAGAGCTGGTGACCAGGGCTGCGCAGCGATCATTCCCCAGTGTGTAAGTGTTTCTCTGTAACCAACTTATTCTCTGTTTGTATTCGCCATACTCTCTCTCTCTCTCTCTCTCTCTGTTATTGTTACGCTGTTGTATATTGTATATGTGTAGTTATTCGGTTAGATATTAATGTTAGTTTGCAGTGTATAAGATGTTAACTGTATTTTCCCTTTTTACATAACTAAATCTCGTTAGTAAAGGTTTTGGAACCTTAGCAAGGTATTGTGTGTTTATTACATTGCTGAGAGTATTCGGAGTGTCTCAATCGCTCAAGCGGCTTTTACATAATAGAGGTTAATTAGCATTACATTGTGTTCACATTACAAAACCAAGGTTTTCAGTATAGGCTCAGCCTTTCATTGTGTAGCATACAAGGTTTACTGTGTGTCATCCTGTGAGCGTCTGCGCCGCTCATGCTCCTCTTGTGGGCACGGCGTCCGCTACGCTAGTAGCGTAGCATTACGGTATTCGGACCGCCTATAGCGTGCTCGATACCCAGCGTAAGCCTTGAGCGAACGTGACGCTCGTGCGTCTCGACCACGGCCTAGCGTCTGCTACGCTAAGTGCGTACCCTTACGGTACCCCCGTACGCCCATTGCGTACAGAGTCTCTTACCAGTATATAGTGAATGTTATAAGATAAATATTTAGCTTTATCAATTGACGGCTCGTCCGTCCTACACATATCCGCTCTAGCGAACACAAGCAGACTTTATCTGTCAGCAAAGGGCGGGAAGGCGTATCCCTTTGTATCCGTGTTGGTGGTGAGGGATACGGTAGTGCTGACTAGATAAGCGTCTGCATCACTACGCTGTAGGAATGCTGGTGGAAATCCGGAACCGGAAGGTAAGAACAGTACGCTATTGTCTTTTAAAACTGTTTTATTTCTGCTTGATACGCATTGCGTACGCAACACACGCACACACCTGCATTTGTCATTTGTGTAATTTTCACATCTCGCTTTCCTGTTTGCCATTTATCATTGATAACGTGCTGAGAAAGATTTATTGCTATTGGTAGTTAAAAGTAAAATTAATACGTAAGGGAGTAATTTGTAAAACACGCACACGGCTTGCCTAAGATACAAGGAAGTTCTGTGTGGTGTTCAGTAAATGATTACAGTTAAAGATCATTTACATTGATATAAACGTGTTACTTGTGTTACTGTGGACGTGTCTGGCCTGTGTACACGTGTCCCTAACAAAGGGCGGGACAAGCGTACGCGACGCAAGGGCTGACGCACGTAGCGTATATTACGCAACGGAGCGTATGGGTACGCCCACATAATACAAATCACACGATAGTATTGTTTTAGTAGGCAATACGGAGGCAACGCGATAATAGCGCAAGTCAATCTCAGTGTCCTAAATTTTAGCGTAAATAATCCTTCTCTAGTTGTAACTCCTTTCGGGACTAGACTGTGATACTGAATGAAAGGGATTTCTGCGCAGAAACGAAAGTAAAGAGCATATGAGGTGAAAGAGTGTGTATACATATATATAAGTTTCTCATTTTGGGTGGAATCACAGGAAATCGAGTTCTCGTGAGGTACATACGTGAAAGTGACAGCACGGTGGCTTGGGAGGCATCCCTTGTTAACATATTAAAATAAGAGCATTAGAGATAACGGACCAGGAGGTCCAGAGACAGACCAGGAGGTCTAGGTACAGTGGACTAGGAAGTCCGCTATAGATAGAGTCAAGAAGCACAACACCAGGAGGGTTGGTGCAATACCCATATAGGCCATTAAGCTCTGGCTGAAGGAATTCGCAGCCACAATTTTCGATTCCACTGGTCGTTCCGCACATAAGATTAGTTGCTTATGTGCAGAACAATTGTACCGCATGTAATTGTGTGCATTAGTTAGTAACTTGACCCAGTACTATTTGCGTACGCTAGAGGGGTCATAAACGCTATTTGTACATTCTAACGTGATTTGTGTAATTTTTTTTATTTTAAGGGAGGTTCGCTGGTCACTCAGGAATTCTCCAGAACTGGGAAGGGTTTAGTGCTATTCGGATCACACCCACATGTTCCAGTAAATAGAGGTTCAGGTCGCAGGGGCCCTAGGTTGAGTACGCCAGCGCTAAGGCAGTGTGTGGGCGTATTGGTCAACGTGGGCGAGTGAGTGGAGGTACTCGGTAAACTTTCACCGTCAGTCTACCCCGGACATCTTGGTTTTTGTAAGGGTTCGCTGAAGACCCTGATTTGAAGGTCAGAGGTAGTGAAAGCAACACCTGCAAAGATGGGGGCCAGTTGTTCAGGTAGGGGGCGATCAACTCTGGTCCAGGTTGATTCAGTAAACCGACCAATCGGGTCGGCAAGGTATATCATGTGTGAGAAATACGGTTCACACACAGAAGTTTTGTGCGATGAATGGGAAAGAATGACTGTGCATGACGGGGAAAAGTTCCCACGGGTAGGCAGTTTTAGCCCCGAGGTGTTACAAAATCTAAGGAGAAGGATATGTCTCATTAAATCTGCAAAGAGACGGATCAAACATTATGATTATTTACAATTATGGCAACAGGAAGGTGAAATACAGAGAGGATTGGCTCAAGCGGCTGGATCTAACCCTATCAGAAAACTGATAGCCACCGCACCACCACCACCATACATAACGGGAGAGAAAGTGGTTACAGAGAATGGCACACTGGTGTATGATAAACATGCACTTAGTAACTGTATAGATGTTAAGAATAATGTAACTAAGATTGTTGATGCTAATACTAACTCGTGCAAGCTGTACCCTGTTTTAAACTTTCCCCAGGATTGTGACCAAGAGGATGAACCCACAACAATATCGGCACTCTCTCTAGCAGCCACCATAGCAGAAACAACAGTGGGCACGTCCCAACCAGTAAGAGCAGTATCAAAGGCCCCTAGTGGAGGGACAGGTGAGGTCGTATCAACTGGTAAGTACGGCACTGTACACTATGCTGAAACCATTACACCACATGTTGTAGAATCTACTCAGAATGATGTTATTGAACTTAATCCCGTTAGGGTAATTGCAGTGCCAAATGGGAAAACTGACACTTCAGGACTCACTCCTGTCAGACACATCGCTGTCACAACTGAGGGTTTAGGCTGACGGGAGGAAGCCTCAGTTGTAGGGGCTGGAATGAAGTTAAACTTAGATGGTTTAATCAGACCCCTGGACATGTAAGTGTGGAAGGAAACCCGAAGGTGTGACCATGACAAGCAGGTTAAAAGTCAAGTGAAAGTTTATTAAACAGACTCCGTATAATCACAACAGCGTTCACAGTCAGTATTAGCAGTGGCAGATAATACAGTTCCTGGATCACTAAACCATAAAAGGTATAACAGGGCACTGGTAGGTTGCAGAACGGATGTTATAGTCCTTGGGTAGAATAACCTTACCAGGCCAAGCTGTAGTAGTGGAGACAACCGAGGAACACGCCAGTAGGTGTATGAGATGATGCTGGTAACTGGAATGCACTGTAGGAGTCACTGGACGGAACCAGCCAGATGGTGGAGACACGGAGTTAAAACTGAAAGATGCTAGGGTGCGTGGAAACAGATGAAATGAAGAGTGGTTACCGGTGGTAGTGGATACTGCTGGTAAGTAGAAATCCGCTTGGAGAACACCGGCTCTTTAAGAAGGCTGAATTCTGTTGGAAGCAGGTTGCTGGAAACAGATGGGTTAATAGCTGAAAGCTTGGAAGCTGGAAGCAAACGAAGTAATAGCTGAAAGCTGGATCAGTCACAGAGGATTGCAAAGTCAGGCTGCACCGCAGGATGGAAAGCAGGTGCGGGTCTCTTTGTGGATGCTGGAGACAGGAGCTGGAACCTGGAGAAACAAGCCACAGGAGAGAGAGACTGGAACAAGGTATGACATTCAAAGCACTGACATCTATCTGGCCTAGACACAGGATACTTATACCTGCTGCTATGCAGGCATTGGCTGGGCAATTATGCAGATTCCAGCAACGGTGGATTGGAGGAATTGGAGCATGTGATCAAATCCAACATGGCTGCGCCCATGCTGGAACCTGGAGGGAAAACTGGTTTGAAATGAAATGTGCAAACATAATGATAATGGCGGCGCCGGCCGCGGAGGACAGGAGACGCCAGATGACAGTTATATGCTGAGACACTTGGAGGGCAGCAGAGGCCGCGGCAGGCATGATACATGATTCTGAGAACCTGCAGCAATAACACAGTAACGGCGGCGGAGGCTGCGGAGGACGGGAGACGCCATGTTGGATTCAAACATGGCGCCGCTGTGGTAGTGTCTCAGAATGACAGGAGGGATGTGCAGAGTGTTGACACAGATGAGATCCGGATTTGGAACGCTGGGCCAGTCTCAGAAGACACCTAAACGGCAGGTAATGGCGTCCAGATACCCGGATCGTGACAGCACCCCCCCCTTTAGGAGTGGCCCCAGGACACTTCTTAGGCTTTAAAGGAAACTTTGAGTGGAAATTTCGGACCAAGGCAGGAGCATGGACGTCTGAGGCATTGGTTCAAGAGCGTTCTTCAGGACCATAGCCCTTCCAGTCAATGAGATACTGTAGCTGACCGTAACGAAAACGTGAGTCCAAAATCTTGGCCACCTCGTACTCGACTCCCCGTTGAGTCTGAACTTTGGGAGCTGGAGGAAGTGCGGAATGAAACCGATTTAGGATCAGCGGTTTCAACAAGGAAACATGAAATGTCCTGGGTATTTTCAAGAAGGGTGGTAACTGTAATCTGTAGGCAACAGGATTGATGACTTGTTCAATCTTGAAGGGACCGATGTAGCGAGGTGCAAATTTCATGCTGGGAACTCTCAACCTCAAATTCTTCGTGGACAACCACACACGATCACCCACCTTGAGAGCAGGAACCGCTCTACGCTTCCTATCGGCAAACTTCTTATACCTGGATGAGGCTTTAAGCAGGGCTGCGCGGACGTTCCTCCAGTTATTTGAAAACTGACGCAAGGTGACATCCACTGCTGGAACAGAAGTTGCGGGAAGCGGTTGGAATTCTGGGACTTTAGGGTGGAATCCATAATTAATGAAGAATGGTGTAGAAGATCATGAGGAATGGTATTGATTGTTGTGGCTGAACTCGGCCCAAGGAAGGAGTTGAACCCAGTCATCTTGAGAGGAAGACACATATATATACGGAGGAAGGCCTCCAAGTCCTGATTCACCCTCTCGGTTTGACCATTGGTCTGAGGATGGTAAGCCGTGGAAAACTTTAACTTGACTTGGAGGGCTTGACACAAACTTCGCCAAAATTTGGCTACAAATTGTACTCCACGATCCGAGATGATCTCTTCAGGAAGACCGTGAAGTCGGAAGATCTCTTGTATAAATACTTGAGCCAACTTGGAAGCTGACGGAAGACCGGTGAGAGGGATGAAATGTGCCATCTTGGTGAACCGATCAACTACCACCCAGATGGTATTAAACTTATTGCAGATAGGTAGATCGGAAACAAAGTCCATCGACAAATGGGTCCATGGTCGACGGGGAACAGATAATGGAACCAGTTGCCCCGCAGGCGACTGGCGGGAGACTTTGTGTTGGGCACACTTTGGGCAGGAGGCAATAAATTCCATAACGTCCTTCTTCAGAGTTGGCCACCAGTAGGACCTAGAAATAAATTCAAGGGTTTTCTGAATGCCTGTATGTCCAGCAAAACGGGAAGCATGGGCCCAATGCATGAGCTTCTTCCTTAGAACTGGCTTAACAAAACTTTTCCCTGGTGGAGGCGTAGAGTCCATCCCTACCGTGGAGAATGCCAACGGATTAATAATAGGATGCTTGTCTGCAGACTCGGACTCATTTTCTTGCTCCCATGAGCGGGAAAGGGCATCGGCCTTACGATTCTGAGAACCCGGACAGAACTGGAGTTTAAAGTCAAACCTAGAAAAGAAAAGTGCCCATCTGGCCTGACGAGGATTCAGACATTGTGCGCCTTTGAGATATAAAAGATTTTTGTGGTCGGTAAGTATGGTGATTAAGTGGGAAGCTCCCTCCAACAGGTATCTCCACTCCTCCAGAGCGAGCTTGATGGCCAGCAACTCCTGATCGCCAATGGCATAGTTGCGCTCAGCTGGGGAGAACTTCCGGGAGAAGAAACTGCGAGGATGTAGATGTCCATCTTTGGCCCTCTGGGATAACACTGCTCCTACTCCAACGGAGGAGGTATCTACCTCTAAGATAAAAGGAGAGTCGGTGTCGGGCTGTTTCAGAACTGGTGCAGAGATGAACCGTTGCTTCAGAAGGTGAAAGGCCTGCGTAGCTTCCTCGGACCACTTGGACGGATTAGCACCTTTCTTGGTTAATGCAGTGATAGGCGCCACAATGGTGGAAAAGTCTCGTATAAATTTTCTATAATAATTGGGGAACCCTAAGAACCTCTGGACCCCTTTTGAGGGTTAAGGGTATAGGCCAATTCTGGATTGCTTGGAGTTTCTCAGGATCCATCTCTAGTCCGGAACCGGACACAATGTAACCTAGAAACGGAATGGTTTTAACTTCAAACACACACTTCTCCAATTTACAATAGAGGTGATTGACACGGAGACGGGAAAGAACCTCTTTTACCCAGAAACGATGATCTTCGAGATTATTAGCAAAGATAAGGATGTCGTCTAGATAAACCACGACATGGCGGTACAAGATGTCCCTGAAGATCTCATTCACGAAGTGCTGGAAGACTGCTGGAGCGTTGCTCAATCCGAAGGGCATGACGAGGTACTCATAATGTCCGTCACGGGTGTTAAAGGCGGTCTTCCACTCGTCACCCTCACGGATTCGGATGAGATTGTAGGCACCCCTCAAGTCCAGCTTTGTGAAAATGGTTGCACCACTAACTCTATCAAAGAGCTCGGTAATCAGGGGTAAAGGATATCGGTTCTTGACGGTAATGTCGTTCAGACCTCTGTAGTCGATGCACGGACGCAGACCACCGTCTTTCTTCTTAACGAAGAAGAAGCCTGCGCCGGCTGGAGAAGAAGATGGTAGGATGAAACCCTTCGCCAGGTTCTCTTTGATGTACTCTTCCATGGAGTGTGTCTCAGGCAGAGACAACGGATAAGTTCTGCCTCGCGGTGGAACCTTCCCTGGAATGAGGTCGATTGGGCAATCCCATTCTCTATGAGGAGGAAGGATATCAGCAGAGGCTTTACTGAACACGTCTGTGAAGTCTTGATATGGAGGAGGCGGAACATCAGATGACCAGGGGAAGGAAGAACAAACAGGAAGAACTTTGGCTAAACAAGTCTCAGCACAGGAGGGACCCCATGCCAGTATTTGCGTAGTCGTCCAGTCAATTGATGGGTTATGGAGACGGAGCCATGGAAGGCCTAAAACCACTGGATGTGTGGCTCTTGGAATCACTAAAAAAGAAATATACTCAGAATGAAGAACTCCCACTCTCAGACGAACTGGAAGAGTCCTTAAGGAAATGACTGCGTCAAAAATCTTGCTGCCATCCACGGCAGTCAAAGAGATGGACGAGGACAGTCTCTCGGTGGGTAGGGACCACCGTTTAACATAAGCTTCGGTTATGAAATTCCCAGCTGCTCCGGAATCAAGGAGGGCAATGACGTTCCTGTAACGTTGAGCAATTTGGAGCGACACTGGGAGGTTACAATCATGAGGAGATGGAGAGGAGATCATTACTCCTAGCCGGCCCTCTTCTTGGCGAGCTAGGATCTGGAGTTTCCCGAACGTTTGGGACAGGCGTTGATAGTGTGCGACGGAGCTGCACAGTAGAGACATAGAAACTCGGAGAGGCGTCTTCGGCGCTCAGCGGGAGATAGACGGGAACGACCAATTTGCATAGGCTCATCCTTGGATGGAGATGGTTGACGAGGAGGAAAAGCAGAAGATTTAGGAACGGATGATCTTCCTCGCTCGGTTGCTCTCTCTCTGAACCGTAGATCAACCTTCGTGCATAGTGAAATTAGCTCATCCAACTTAGAAGGCAAGTCTCTGGTAGCTAACTCATCTTTAATGCGTTCTGACAAGCCATGCCAGAATGCAGCATACAGGGCCTCGTCGTTCCAGGCCAGTTCAGATGCCAGGATTTTGAACTGTATAAGATACTGTCCCACAGTACGTGTTACCTGGCGTAGACGGAGAATCTCAGATGAAGCAGAGGAAACCCGGCCCGGCTCGTCGAAGATGCGCCTGAATGATGCTACAAAGTCAGTATAGGAGGACGGCAGGGGATCAAACTTCTCCAATAACGGTGATGCCCAATCAAGGGCTGAGCCACTGAGGAGAGAAATAATATAAGCAACTTTGGTACGGTCACTGGGGAAGTTGCCAGATTGAAGCTCAAAATGGATTTCGCATTGGTTAAGAAAACCCCTGCAGAACCTTGGAGATCCGTCAAATTTTGCTGGCGTTGGAAGATGAAGACGTGGTATGGAAATGGTCAAGGTGGGTGGGGTTACAGCTGGAGTCACTGTGGTGGACGCACCAGACGTGCCAGGTCCACGGAGGGTCGTCTGAATCCCATCCAGCCGAGTAGAGAGATCCTGGAGACAGCGGATGATGTGACTTTGTGCAGCCTCCTGATGTTCGAGTCTGGCTGCCAGTTCTTGCATAGGTCTAGCCGCTTGATCCTGGTCTCCGGCTGGATTCATATGGTCAGTGCTTACTGTCACAACTGAGGGTTTAGGCTGACGGGAGGAAGCCTCAGTTGTAGGGGCTGGAATGAAGTTAAACTTAGATGGTTTAATCAGACCCCTGGACATGTAAGTGTGGAAGGAAACCCGAAGGTGTGACCATGACAAGCAGGTTAAAAGTCAAATGAAAGTTTATTAAACAGACTCCGTATAATCACAACAGCGTTCACAGTCAGTATTAGCAGTGGCAGATAATACAGTTCCTGGATCACTAAACCATAAAAGGTATAACAGGGCACTGGTAGGTTGCAGAACGGATGTTATAGTCCTTGGGTAGAATAACCTTACCAGGCCAAGCTGTAGTAGTGGAGACAACCGAGGAACACGCCAGTAGGTGTATGAGATGATGCTGGTAACTGGAATGCACTGTAGGAGTCACTGGACGGAACCAGCCAGATGGTGGAGACACGGAGTTAAAACTGAAAGATGCTAGGGTGCGTGGAAACAGATGAAATGAAGAATGGTTACCGGTGGTAGTGGATACTGCTGGTAAGTAGAAATCCGCTGGGAGAACACCGGCTCTTTAAGAAGGCTGAATTCTGTTGGAAGCAGGTTGCTGGAAACAGATGGGTTAATAGCTGAAAGCTTGGAAGCTGGAAGCAAACGAAGTAATAACTGAAAGCTGGAGCAGTCACAGAGGATTGCAGAGTCAGGCTGCACCGCAGGATGGAAAGCAGGTGCGGGTCTCTTTGTGGATGCTGGAGACAGGAGCTGGAACCTGGAGAAACAAACCACAGGAGAGAGACTGGAACAAGGTATGACATTCAAAGCACTGACATCTATCTGGCCTAGACACAGGATACTTATACCTGCTGCTATGCAGGCATTGGCTGGGCAATTATGCAGATTCCAGCAACGGTTGATTGGAGGAATTGGGGCATGTGATCAAATCCAACATGGCTGCGCCCATGCTGGAACCTGGAGGGAAAACTGGTTTGAAATGAAATGTGCAAACATAATGATAATGGCGGCGCCGGCCGCGGAGGACAGGAGACGCCAGATGACAGTTATATGCTGAGACACTTGGAGGGCAGCAGAGGCCGCGGCAGGCATGATACATGATTCTGAGAACCTGCAGCAATAACACAGTAACGGCGGCGGAGGCCGCGGAGGACGGGAGACGCCATGTTGGATTCAAACATGGCCCCGCTGTGGTAGTGTCTCAGAATGACAGGAGGGATGTGCAGAGTGTTGACACAGATGAGATCCGGATTTGGAACGCTGGGCCAGTCTCAGAAGACACCTAAACGGCAGGTAATGGCGTCCAGATACCCGGATCGTGACACATCGCCATGCACTGCCCCTTTTCCCGAACGGAATTAAGATCAGTGGTGTCTGAATTCCCTGATCCTAGGAAAGATCTAGTTGCAAGCCAGAAGTACATTAGAGAGCTAGGAAATACTGTGGAGCCCAATAACAAAGATTGGCGGACATTGCTGAGGGCATGTTTACCCTCCAATGTCGACTCAGCGAGTGTTATAACTGACTGTAGACTAGACGAAGAGGTACCCCTTACTGAGGAGTACAATCAAGATAATGTGAAAAGAATTAACTTGCAGCTGGGAGTATATTTCCCAGCTGTTGCTAAATGGAACAAAATTTTCTCCATCAAGCAAAAGGAGGGAGAAACAGCTGCTGATTATTTTCATCGGGCACTACAGGAAATGGCTAAGTATACAGGGATAGAAGACATTAAGACAAATGTGAATCATAGAGAAGTAGCAGTATCTGTGTTAATGGATGGTTTAAAGGAAGTATTGAGGACGAGGGTACAGACCACCCAACCATGTTGGCGAGGTTTGTCGGTGGCTACTTTGAGAGAGGCCGCTATTGATCATGATCGGAACATCACCAGACACAAGGAGTCGCAGAGTGATAAGCTGATGGCTGTAAGTATACAGGCCCTTACCACAAGGCCAACTCAGCATAAGTCTCAGACCCCTGTGGGTAAGTCAAATGTGGTAACTTGTTATTACTGTCATAAAGAGGGACATTTTGCACGAGACTGTAAATTTAAAAGTGCACAAAACTCATATCAACCCCCTAGACAACGGCATGACACACGAAATTGGGATCAAGGACCGCAGAGACGGAGTTATGAGCCACACGCAGTGGAAACAAAAAGGTATCCCCCAAGAAGAGACTGGCAAGTCTCTGATAGTTCTCATTTACCCCCTTCACAGGTAATAGCTGCCAGTGCAATGCAGGGAGGTCACCACATACAATAGGGGTGGGGCCACACCTGTAGTCTGCAGCCAGTGAAATTAATTGCGAGCCTTGGAAGTGAACCCGAGGTCACAATTGATGTAGCTGGTAAATCTCTAAATTTCCTTGTAGATACGGGGGCGGCCAAGTCGGTGATAAATTCGACCGTGGGCATGAGAACCACTGGTAAAACAATTCCAGCCATGGGAGTAACAGGAGTAGTACAACACTACCCTTTAAGCAAACCTGCAGAGATTACGATAGGGCCTTTGCATACCAAGCATTCTTTTCTGCTGGCTGCATCGGCTCCGACTAATCTCCTAGGGAGAGATTTACTGTGCAAAATGGGATGCGTCATATATTGTACTCCTGAAGGTGTGTTCTTGGATATACCCGAAAACCACGCTCAGGAAGCGCAGGATATGCTAGACTCCCCAACAAGATTAATGTCACACACTGTTATTGTAAATAGGTGTCCGTCCAAGGTAGAGGAAATGATTTCCCAGATACCGGAATCACTTTGGACCAAGGATGGACAAGACACTGGATTAATGGCAAACGTAGCCCCAGTAGTTGTACAAGTAAAAAATGGTAGGATAGCTCCAAAAATCCCACAATACCCTCTGAAGCCTGAGGTGGAGTTAGGAGTTTACCCTGTAATAGAGCGCTTGCTACAACAGGGCATTCTGGTAAGGACGTCCAGCACTGCCAATAGTCCCATCTTCCCTGTTAAAAAGAGTGGGGGGAGGGGTTACAGATTAGTGCAGGATCTAAGAGGGATCAACAAAATAGTTGAGAGTCAGTTCCCCGTAGTGCCAAATCCAGCTGTCATCCTTATGCAAATCCCTCCCACTGCCAAATTTTTCACTGTGATTGACCTCTGCTCCGCCTTCTTCTCGGTACCTATTCACCCTGACAGTCAATACTTATTCGCATTTACATACAGAGGAGTTCAGTACACCTGGACTCGCTTACCACAAGGTTTCATTGACAGTCCAAGTATTTTCTCACAGGCCTTGCATGATTGTTTACAGTCTTTTCAACCTGAGAGTGGATCAATATTAATACAGTACGTGGATGACCTACTACTGTGTTCAGATTCACTGGAATCATCTCTGAGAGATACGAAACAACTCCTGTTTCATCTTTCAGACACAGGACACAAGGTTTCCAAAGACAAGTTACAATTATGCCAGACCAAGGTAAAATACTTGGGACACTGTCTGACACAAGGACTGAGACACCTGACCGCTGATAGAATTCAAGCAATTCGTGACATGACCCTGCCACAAACTCAGCAATAGATTAGAACGTTTTTAGGAATGTGTGGGTATTGCCGTAACTGGATCCCAGGTTTTTCCATACTGGCCTTGCCTTTACAGGAGATGGTCTCCTCAAACAAACCTGATCGGATTTCGCACACAGACGAGTCTGAGATGGCATTTGAGAGACTTAAACAGTGCCTAACGCAGGCACCAGCATTAGGCATGCCAGATTATGGAAAACCCTTTGAGCTGTACGGAACAGAGAGTGCTGGGTGCGCGGCAGGTGTCTTAACCCAGAAGCATGGTGATGCCAGCAGGCCAGTAGCCTACTACAGCGCTCAGCTAGACACGGTAGCGCGATCCCTCCCCACATGCTTGCGAAGTGTTGCAGCAATAGCATTGCTAGTAAGTAAAAGCGAAGATGTAGTGCTAGGACACAACCTCACAATTCATACACCACATGCAGTGTCAGCCTTACTGAATTCGGCTCAAACCAGACACGTCTCATCAGCACGGTTTACAAGATGGGAATTGGCATTGATGGCCCCTGTAAACATCACCATAAGGAGATGCAGCGCACTAAATCCTGCAACATATCTCCCAGGTGTGCCTGGACAGGCACAAAGGGTGGAGGATGAGAGTGATGGTGAAGGAGGATTTAGTAAGGAAAATGACACACATGATTGTATGGAATATTTGGCCCAAAATTTCACGGCAAGGCCTGACATCAGTGACAACCCACTGGAAGATGTAGATTTTACTTTCTACACTGACGGCAGTTGTCACAGACAGACGGACTCGGGAGACTTGTGTACTGGATACGCAATCGTAGATGACCAAGGTACCATAGAAGCGGAACCCCTAAGCCCACCACACTCAGCACAAGTTGCTGAACTGGTTGCCCTAACCAGAGCATGCGAACTGGCTAAAGGCAAGTCAGCCAATATCTACACAGATTCTAGGTACGCCTTCGGAGTAGTCCATGATTTCGGGGCCTTATGGCGCCTCAGAAATTTCATGACGGCAGCTAGCACACCCGTAGCACATGCAGCCCACATCAAAAGACTTCTAACAGCGATACAGGAACCCGACAGAGTGGCTGTTATCAAGTGTAAAGCTCACACGTATAGCCAAGACCCGGTATCACTTGGTAACAGCCGAGCAGACGAAGCTGCTAAATCAGCAGCCAGTAACCCCATACAGACAGACAGCACACAACTGATGGTATTTAATACTGTAAACACACAGAAATTATATGAAATGCAAGATTTGTGTTCACCACAAGAAAAGGCAGTTTGGAGGTCAAAAGGATATGGCCAGGAGTCCTCAGGACTTTGGACAGATGGACAGGGTAAGCCAGTTGCACCCAGAGCATACCTTCCAAGTCTAGCAGAAGCGGCACATGGACTGACTCATCTAGGCAAAGACGGAATGTGTAAGTTGGTAAGAGCTTATTGGTGTGCCCCAGGATTTTCTTCCCATGCGGGCAAAAGAGCGATGACATGTCTCACCTGCTTGAGGAAGAATATCGGAAAGGCAATACCAACAGAGCCATCCCATATCCCTCCTACAGGTGGTCCTTTCCAGGTAATACAAATTGATTTCATACAATTGCCACCTTGTAGAAATTTAAAGTATGTATTGGTTTGTATTGACGTGTTCTCAAATTGGGTTGAAGCATTTCCCGCGGCCACAAATACCGCTGTGTTTACTGCAAAGAAAATTGTGCAGGAATTTGTGTGCAGGTATGGTATCCCTAGAATCATTGAGAGTGATAGGGGTACCCATTTTACAGGTGAAGTTTTTCAAGCAATGTGTAAGTTGATGGGAATTAATAGTAAGCTGCACACTCCGTACTGCCCCCAGGCGAGTGCGAAAGTGGAAAGAGCAAACAGCACTATTAAAAACAAATTAAGCAAGGTAATGGCTGAAACAGGACTGTTATGGCCTGAAGCTTTGCCAATTGTATTATACAGCATCAGAACCACTCCCAGGTCCCCTCTTAATCTGTCTCCTTTTGAAATTCTGTTTGGTCGACAACCCCATGTTATGATTAACCCCCAGGATGATTTGAAATGTAACAATGAAGTCACTGTAAAGTATTTAGTTAAGATGAGTAAGCAACTGAGGCATCAGAATGATAATCTAAAGTTGGTGATTCCTGATTTACCAGACAGTAATTGTCATGACATTGAACCTGGGGATTATGTAATGATACGGAATTTTCTACGCTCAGGTTGCCTTATTGACAGATGGGAAGGACCATATCAAGTCTTATTGACCAGCACGACCGCATTGAAGGTTGCCGAGAGAGAGACTTGGGTCCTTTCGTCTCATTGCAAAAAGGTTGCTGACCCAGAGAGGTCCCGTGATAAAGAACAGACGGTAGAGGTTGTATCACTAGAGTGTCTGTTCCGGGAAGGGTGAGACCAGTGGCGTAACTAGAAATTTTTCTCCCCCAAGCCAAAAAATTCTTCAGCGCCCCCCCCCCCCCCCCATGCCCCATAATTGGGAGCAAGAAAGGGCTAAATATGCGCGCGGCGAAGGCGCGCGCCGCAAAAAGGGGCGTGGTTTCGTTGGGATGGGCGTGGTTTCTCATAAAGGGGCGTGGCATTGCAAGAAAAGACTACCTTATACCCCAGTTTTGCAACCTGCACGCCCAGACGTTAGCCACCACAGGAAAGAAAAATAATCCTGATTCATGCCCCTTACATTATTTGTCCTTTTTCCTCCTTATAGTAATGCCCAGTATACATTATTCCACATACTGCAATGGCCCTTAGACATTATGCCACACACAATAATGCACATGACACAATATGCACACACCGTAATGCCCCAGACATATTATGCCACACACTGTAATGCCTGTGACACATTATGACAGGAATCGCAATGCCCGTTATACATTATGCTACACACTGCACTGCCCCTGATACATTATAGCACATACAATGTCTGTGACACATTATGCCACACACTGCAATGACCTTGAGACATTATACCACAATGCCCGTGATATAGTTTACCATACACCGTAATGCCTGTGACACATACCGCAATGCCCTGCCCGTTATACCCTATGCCACACACCGCAATGCCCGTTATGTATTATGCCACACTGCAATGACCCTGAGACATTATACCACATACCACAATGCCCGTGATATAGTATACCATACACCGTAATGCCTGTGACACATTATGACACACACCGCAATGTCCGTGATACATTATGCCACACACCGTAATGCCCATTACACATTAAGTCCTACAGTAAGGCTTCTAATTACTTTTCAATTACCTGCTCGTTGTCAGGGGTTTCATGCACTGGGTGTCATGCTCGTTGCCAGAGGTTTCATGCTCTTGGTTCCATGCACGGTGCCAGGGGTTTTCATGCTCAGGGTGTCATGCTCGTTGCCAGGGGTTTCATGCACTGGGTGTCATGCTCATTGCCAGGTGTTTCATGCACTGGGTGTCATGCTCGTTGTCAGGTGTTTCATGCACTGGGTGTCCTGCTCGTTGCTAGGAGGTAGTCCTTGTTGCTAGGGCTGTGCTCCCAGTGCCACATATGTCCCCAGTGCCAGATATTCCCCCCCAGTGCCACATATGCCCCCAGTGCCAGATATGCCCCCAGTGCCATATATTCCCCCCCAGTGCCACATATGCCCCCAGTGCCGGATATTCCCCCCCAGTGCCACATATGCCCCCAGTGCCAGATATTCCTCCCCAGTGCCAGATATTCTCCCCCGTGCCATATATGCCCCCAGTGCCATATATTCCCCCCCAGTGCCAGATATGCCCCCAGTGCCAGATATCCCCCCAGTGCCAGATATCCCCCCCCAGTGCCAGATATTCCCCCAGTGCCAGATATTCCCCCCCAGTGCCATATATGCCCCCAGTGCCAGATATCCCCCCCCAGTGCCAGATATTCCCCCAGTGCCAGATATTCCCCCCCAGTGCCATATATGCCCCCAGTGCCAGATATCCCCCCCAGTGCCAGATATTCCCCCCCAGTGCCAGATATCCCCCCCCCCTGCCATATATGCCCCAGTGCCAGATATCCCCCCCCCAGTGCCAGATATTCCCCGTGCCAGATATTCCCCCCCAGTGCCATATATGCCCCCAGTGCCAGATATCCCCCCCCAGTGCCAGATATTCCCCCAGTGCCAGATATTCCCCCCCTGTGCCAGATATTCCCCCCCCTGTGCCAGATATTCCCCCCCAGTGCCAGATATACCCCAGTGCCAGATAATCCCCCCCCCCCAGTGCCATATATGCCCCCAGTGCCAGATATCCCCCCCCAGTGCCAGATATTCCCCCAGTGCCAGATATCCCCCCCCCCAGTGCCATATATGCCCCAGTGCCAGATTCCCCCCCAGTGCCAGATATTCCCCCCCAGTGCCAGATAATGCCCGCCGCCGCTGCTGCCGCTTGTTGGAGGGACACGGAGGGCACAGCATCTCCTGTGTCCCTCCTGCATCATCTCCGGCGGCCGCGGGTCTAATAGGGGGAAGTGCCGGTTCATGAGCCAATTAGAGCTCATGGACGGCACTTCCCCCTATTAGACCCGCGGCCGCCGGAGATGATGCAGGAGGGACACAGGAGATGCACACGCTGTGCCCTCCGTGTCCCTCCAACAAGTGGCGGAGGGAAGGAGAAAGCAGACTGACATGCGGACGCTCGTCCGCATGTCAGTCTGCTGTAAATCAGTGGCGCCCCCGCAGCCCCTCGCCCCCAAGCCACCGCGAGGACTGCGGGGGCAGTAGTTACGCCACTGGGTGAGACGACACCTGAGCGCTGAGAATAATAAGACCGGAGGCTTGTCGAGCCAGATTTCTTTTTCCCTTTTGTTATTTTCTCCAGTTCCCATCTCCCTCCTATTCTCCTTCCCCCTTCTTATTTGTCTCCTTTTCCTCCTATAAGATGGACTTGCCCCAAGAGACTGTGATCCGGATTTTCCTGTTGACCATGATGTTGACCAGAGCAGTCTGTTTCGGTGAGAGTACCATGGAGGTCGAGAAAGGATCTGGAATGGGTTCTGATGACCAGGATGGAGGCGTAGTTTTCCAAGAGCAACATAATCACGAGTAAAGGCGAGTATCAGAAAACGATCTGGTAGCATTGACAATAGAAGGAATTGTGAAGGATTGTTAGCTGAAGAGAACTGCATCTGTAGGCATTGTGACAATATAGTTGAGGATGGGTGCATCAAGAAATGTCAGTCCAGTTTTAATGTCCACATGGACCGACATCCATTGAGTGACTATCACTCCTTAGTGGGTAAAGTGTTAAACCAGACAGACTGTTGGGTATGCTCTCAAGTACCTCAAGGTCATAGCAAATCAGGACTAGTACCATTCCCTTTAACTGTAGGAGAGGTACTTGAGCTAAGTGGTGGGAGGCCGTTGGACAAGAGGTTTAATATCTCTAGTCCTCCTAGTTTGAAGCTCCACCAGTATCACGTGGATAAGTCCTTAGTATGCTTTAACATTTCCAATCCCCGAAAGCCGGGAAATTGGGAAGTGTCATGGAGTAATCAAACCATGACATTTTCATATAGAGCCGATAGAATGCCCATATGCACAGAGCTTATACGCCAGATAGCCAACAGTGGAAAATATTTCCGGTATAGGTACACTCTAGGAAGTAGGACCATGCGAGTTGGTGAAGTATCACCAGGATACTGTGCACATATTGTACAAACTGATACGTGTACTAGACAGATGGGAGAGTTAGGGTTAGGAGATTTCACATGGAAAATTTGTAACATGGTAATGTCATACTCCGTCCCATATGTTCTCCCCGATGATGCATATTTCATATGCGGGAGAAAGGCGTATAAGTGGCTTGCCCCAAACTCAGAGGGATTGTGTTACATTGGAAAAGTACTGCCTGAAGTAATGACTGTATCCCATAACAAAATGAAAGACATTCACCGCGGTGCCCAAGCTCCTTATACTCACACTCATTACGAGCACGTCGTTAAACGGCACCTGATAGAGAGGACAGAGCATCCGGCCTCTGATCTGATCCATGAATCCACCGGGATTCAATTCTTACTCGCGTTAGATATCACTCGTACCGCCAGAGGAGTGATAAATTATAAATATATATCTGCGCTAGCGAACTTGTTAGACAATATCACCGAAATGTATGACGACACGTTCAGGTACACTGGGAAAGAGTTACAAGCCTACAAAACAGAGCTGGTTCAGCATAGAATGATTCTCAATTATCTCACAGCAGTGACAGGCGGGTATTGCGTTACCCTAGCAACTCAGTATGGAGTAAAGTGCTGCACGTATATTACAAACAGCACTGAGGACACGGCCGAGGTCATAGACCAAAAGATGGATGACATTTTGCAATTGAAGTGGGAGTTTCGAAGGAAACACAATCTCACTCTCGCTGCTGTGGGTAATGAGCTGACCAGTTGGGTGTCATGGTTGAACCCACGAAATTGGTTCTCGGGCTTAGGAGAATGGGCCCAAGGTATTATTATGGATGTAGGGAAATTTCTTTTGTGTATTCTGGGAGTCGTCATATTGGTTGGCCTGATATTTAGATGCGTTCGGACTTTAACGAAGTGTAAAGGTAGTACCAGAGTGATGAGTCTGAGGAGCGAGGACACTGTAATAACAACAACTAATTTGGTTTATGACCCAACGATAGAGACAATGTTGTGATGAAAATGTGATTCCACGGTCCGTTTCTTTCACCCGTTTCTCCTTTGTTTTCCTCCAAGGTACAAAGACATCCACTTGGAAGAAGAATTTGACAACCTCTTTTATACAGACCATTGATGAACTATGCCACAAGCCCCCAATATCCCTAGTGACTTTAACTTTTGTGATAGCCCAATACTTTAGAGACTGTAATTTTATGGACAATGGAAAAGCTTTTGCTCGCTATTTATAGCAAAAGCACCGAGAGACATCAGACAACATGTACATCAAGACAAGACACCAGACAAGACCTCAATCGGCGACTGTTTATTTAAACTCACATAGTTTACGACTGCATTTATAATGATTGTTTCTTATCTTCATCTCTACAACCTCCAGGTAGTATCTCACATAGTCGACAGGTGATTCTCACGTATTAGCATTCACATGTTCCCCCCTTCATGTATCATCAATTAAATGTGCTTCCCCATTTGTTGCAACCAGAAGCCGAAAAGAGCTCGGTAGAGTTTGACAGCCCATCCACAGACCCGTAATACGGGATAAGAAGGATTTAAATGTATACTTCGCAATACCTCGAAGCTTGATTTAAAACACGTACGGCACGATGATACATGACCCCCCCAAACATGGATTTCATACACACATGCTTTTACTATCTCACTAGGTCATGCTTTTCCCACCTTCTCTCCTCCCTGACCCAATCATAAAAAGGTGTTTACATGATGACATATATTTTTCTGTTTTGTTTAGGAAGTGGCAGTTATTGGTGACTGCCAAAGCGTGGACTGTCAAAGTCGAAAAATATCGTTATTCTCATGCCTTGTACTAACCCCATGCGCTTGCCCGCTGCACGTGCACATTCTCTCCCGTGCGTGCGCATATTCGCAGTTGCGTGACGGCGCCTCCACGGACATGCGCTCAAGCGCGTGGTATGTGCATTTACGGTAGAGTTTGTGTGCGTCTGGCGGGCGACTCAATTGTCACATAGTTAATCCAAATAGTGTATTTTGTAGGTTATGGTCTCCTTAATAATATCAGTAAGTTTGTTTAGTGTAACTGGTTCATGGACAGAGAAATCCCTCTTTACATGATACGAAGGGTCAAACAGGTTTTGAGCAGTGGTGTTTGGTATGCAACGGTAGAGTATATTATTGGTAACATTCCGGTGTTGGTTTGAGAGAAATTAATCGCTCCTGCGAATAGTTATGTTTATAAGAAGTTTATGGACATTTACTATATTTGCAGTTCATTATCCATGCGGCGGGAATCCTGAGATTCCCTCCCACCTGAGCAGTATGAAATAGTCACAGCCCACCTGTTTGAATCAACCTATGACCTTTTGTTATAACGTGAAGACAGATTCCTGTGTCCAATGAACAATGAGACTGTAGGCCCCTTTGTAGTGTACTGTATGCAGTGTATATAAGGCAGCCAGTTTGGGCCAGCTCAGTCTACTCTCCACAAAAGGTTTTCATCACTGACTAACTTGAGAGCTGGTGACCAGGACTGCGCAGCGATCATTCTCCAGTGTGTAAGTGTTTCTCTGTAACCAACTTATTCTCTGTTTATATTCGCCATACTCTCTCTCTCTCTCTCTGTTATTGTTATGCTGTTGTATATTGTATATGTGAAGTTATTATGTTTAGATATTGATGTTATCCTGTAGTGTATAAGATGTTAACTGTATTTTCCCTTTTTACATAACTAAATCTCGTTAGTAAAGGTTTTGGAACCTTAGCAAGGTATTGTGTGTTTATTACATTGCTGAGAGTATTCGGAGTGTCTCAATCGCTCAAGCGGCTTTTACATAATAGAGGTTAATTAGCATTACATTGTGTTCACATTACAAAACCAAGGTTTTCAGTATAGGCTCAGCCTTTCATTGTGTAGCATACAAGGTTTACTGTGTGTCATCCTGTGAGCGTCTGCGCCGCTCATGTTCCTCTTGTGGGCACGGCGTCCGCTACGCTAGTAGCGTAGCATTACGGTATTCGGACCGCCTATAGCGTGCTCGATACCCAGCGTAAGCCGTGAGCGAACGTGCCGCTCGTGCGTCTCGACCACGGCCTAGCGTCTGCTACACTAAGTGCGTACCCTTACGGTACCCCGTATGCCCATTGCGTACAGAGTCTCTTACCAGTATATAGTGAATGTTATAAGATAAATATTTAGCTTTATCACCACAGTCCTGAGGACTCCTGGCCATACCCCTTTGTCCTCCAGACTGCCTCTTCCTGTAGGGAACACAATTTTTTTTGTATCTTAATTTAACTATCGTGAAAAAGAAAAAGAAAAAAGAAACATCTCTAGAGGAGAGAAAGAAGAAGAAAATGAAAAAGAAAATGTCAGGTTTGCCATTCACCAACAGGCATATCAGTGTCTATACAAAATTTCCCTTCACCAGTATTCCCATTCTCCACCCTTTGTGCATGACAAGGCACACTGCAGTAATACTGGTGTCATCGTGCTGTTGAGATATACTGGGTTTGGGCAGAACTCTGGAGGACCTAGGCATGTGTAGTTTGAACTGTACTTGGGTCCATGTATTGTACCACCCTGTGTGAACGCAAAAGATGAAGAGGAAACTGTAGAGAAACAGAATAGAGGTTGGTGACAGAGGAGTTTGTAGAGGTAAAGAAGATTTTATAAAAATTTGACAACTGGATTGGGCACTAAGGGGAAGTGATTCTCTACTTGGTCTACTCCCCTAAAAAAAAAAAATCTGTGTGTCTTATCTCTACTGGGACTATCCCAGCCATCAATCCAGTGTCCTGTCCATCCTAAGTTCAGAGGGAACCCGGTATCTGTGAGATAATTTCCTCTACCTGTGATGGACATGCATCTAGAACAGTAGAATGTGACATTAGTAAGTTGCATTTATTCTGTTCTTCCCATTAACCGAATCTCATCTGTGTTTTCTATATGGCTTATGATTCCTTACTATATGTCCCTTGGTCCCGTCTATGTGTTTAATAATGTGGCTTGTGTTTTCTGTCTAGGGGATCTATATTTACTATGTGTCCTACTACTACAATCTCTGGCAAAATGCCCTTCCTTCCTACAAGTGTAACATATTATTGACCATTAGGGATCTGGGGTTTGGACTGTTTGTGCCAGTATACTTACCGTCCTCAACCTCTCCACCTGTTGTTCTCTGCGCCTAGCACTATTCTTGTGATGTTCAATAGCACACTATCTAAGATACTGTGACTCCTTTCCAATTTTACAAAGAAGTCTGCACCCTGACACTCAATGCCTTATTGAGCCCGTCCATTTGCACAGAGACAGCCACCTCCCATTTGCCGAATTAGTGTTTACCAGTGGTCTTATCCAGATGGAGAGTTTTCTATTACTGCAAAAGAAAATTTTTTTTTAACAAGCTTCTAGGTCATTCGAAGTATTTCATTCAATCCTTCTCATCCCGTATTAAGGGTCTGTACATGGTCCAACAAACATTTCCGAGATCATCTTGACTAGGGGCATTACTAGGAATGAATATTTCTTATATGGTAACTGAAAGAAATACCCTGGGGTTACCTTGTCTCTGTCCGCTTTCCTACTGGCAAATACTAATGTGCGGACAGGTTTTTCTCCATTTCTGACGTTACTTTCTTGATTTTTGTTTGTTTTATTTTTGGGCTTTACACTATATATGTACACGAATGATACCATACTTACCTGTTCCACTGGTCTCAGCCACTTCCCCCACAGGCTACTGCTCTTCTTTTACCGGTTGGATACTTCTCTGGGTACATGAGAAATGGCTGAAAACAATCAGGTCACCTTCTCCTCCTAAATAAAACTTCAACATTCATTAGTACATATATAGGTTACAGTCATATTTTTCATATTTTTATTATTTTCTATAGTTTGTATGCTGGCCGTAACTGCTTCCACATCTACATATGGCGGTGTACTTGCATTCTCTTTTTTTTCTTCCTACTTGTTTATTGTTGCTACAAGTTCAAACAGTTCTTATATTTCCATTCTTGTCTTATATGACTTTGGTTAAACATACCACCTGCAATACCTTAGGATCAAACTCACCAACCCCTCTTGCTGTCACAGGTTTAAACAATTTGTATGCGCTGGATGTCAGGAATATAGATATACTGATATATTCCTGACATCCAGCGCAGCCGTTTGTCTTTTTCCTTCTGTTACTATCTCAATACTACACATAGTATTCCGGCAAGCGCAGCATCTCAGGAATTGTCATTTTCAGACGTGTTATAACATTAGTCTACTCTATATAACTTGATAATCAGGCGCTTGTTTTGCAGTCTTTTGTTTTGTTTTTCTTAAACAATTTGTATGTCTGACCCTTTGTTTTTGGGATTTTATCAGACATATCCTTATCCTTAAGTTCTGCAATACCTCTGGTTCAAAGCTGCTCACCTTAGGGAATGGTACCCTATCTTTGTCAGTCATACGTTCCCATTCAGACAAAAAGTCTTCAGCGTGTGGACCATATTTCCCACACATAATACTTTTTCCTTTAAACTTCGCTGACCCCTTGGGCCGCGGCTCTTCAACCTGAACCCTGGTTAAACGTCCCTTACTTGAGCAACTGGCTCCCATAATTGTGGACCTTTTCCCACAAACACCAAAATACTCAATATAAGGTGACAGTGAAAGTTCTCCGAGCACTCTTCACCCGCTCACCGCCCACGTTGGCCAGTACTACCATACACTGTCGATAGCGAAGGCAATGTACCCAACTTAGGGCTCCTATCAGACCTTACAACACCGTAATTTCTTTCAGTGAAAGTTCTGTTTGGAATATTTTCCTGAGAGAGGCAGCAAAAAATTCCTTTTCGGTATCTTTCAACTGGAATTGTTTGTAGGGTGAAAAACAGAGAAATTAGATAACTATCCTTCACCCTTTCCAGTGAAGCCCACCAGGGAGATTTCCCGATGTTGTCAAAGAAAAACACCTTTTGTCTATGCAATCACATCTGCGTATGCTCTCCCACAGCGCATATGACACAATGGTATCACGTTGTGCTGTGCAGTACACACGGACATGCAATGCAATAGCACAGCCTATAGATACTAGTTATCTATATGCCCTACGATTGCCGTAGACCACCTAGCCTAGACCACTCCAGACCACTTCAGTGAATGGGATCACTAAGACCACTGCAGACCACATCAGTTCTAATCACGCAAGGTTGCGAACCCTACGCCGCCGGGCCTCTACTAATCCGGTGTTACCACTTTATACCACTTCAGACCACTTCAGACCACTTCAGTTTCTGGGTTCAGTTCCACTCTGTCCGCTTTCACTCACACAAATACACTTTGGTTTTTCTGTACAGAAAATTTCAATTCATTCAGATAGGCAGCTTTACCCCAGAGGCAATACAGTTTTTAAACTAAATTTAGAGTAACCTGCTTTTGAAATCTGATAGTTATGTGCTATTGTATGAAATGTCTACTATCCCACCTTTGAACTAAACAACACTATTGTGTAATTTGTACTTAGTGCCCGCATTCTTACGCACTTTGCGTAAACATGCGACCATGCGTGTCCCTTACGCTGCGTGCGCAGTCCTTTACTTTGTCCGAGACACGTGTACAAAACCCTGCGTCCGCAATAAAACAAACCACACAGCTTCTATAAATGTGAGCAATACTAACTACTATTGTCCACTAGACACAACTTGTTCTGTATAAACTTTTATGCAAACCTGCGTTTGTATCTTTACGCTTACTTCCTTAAAATACTGTTATTTCAGTTTTAACTATATAGCAACAAATGTATCCTATTTCACACAGATCTTTAATGACTCTAGCAATAATCAATAATTTAAATGATATGATTCAGATTGGATAGCTATCCTGCAGAACATACACTGATATAAATATACACATAATTATAATAATATTATATATATGTACCATTCACTGGTCTCCTATGAGACTCATTTACCCATTCAGTGTCTTCTAATTTGCATATCAAAGCTATGTGCTTTTGCCTGCCTGTAAAAGTGGTTTTCACTGCTAAGAAAAAGCAGTTACACAGGTTAATTAACATTTCAATGGCTATCCTAAACTAGCAAGCAGATTTAACTAAATCCTGGAGGAAAAAGAAAAAAACTTTGTTTATATCTGTGTGTAATTCTTACATCAAGTATTCATCTATTAACTCTCACTAGGCCCAGCTGAAACTATTTGTAATTGACTATGGCATGGGTTAAATAAATGCATTGGTAACTCATAAATGGTGTTTGATGTGACCAAGGAAAGCTGATTATTCTGAGCAGAGTGAAAATCAGCTATATTGAAAATGACCTCCCCAAAATGGCCGCTGCTCCTCCCCCTTCCACATCCATGAGGGTTACACAAAATGGTGGACAGGCCATGTGGTTAGTCCAAAATGGATGACAGACCATGCGGCTACCTTTGTCACAAAGAAATCACACATCATACAAGCACCAGAAGTTATTTTAGGCCTGAGTTAAAAAAAAAACTATATCAAGGCTATGCAGCAACTTTTAAATATACTTTTAAACCTACTTAAACAGATAAACAATCCAATCTGAATCAAACACAATATGACTTATTTGAACCTTGTTTTGCAACAATAAAAATACATTTTAGCATCTTAAATATTATGAGAAACGCATTGTCCCTTGAAATTTCATATCATTGGCTTACTGATAACACAACAATACATTAACGTGGATGTTATTTTCATCAGCTTCTCGATGCGTCCATCGGAGACGGTCAATTACAGCCGCGTTTGTAATGTACAGTGCATCATTAAGACCCTGATATCCCATAAGAGCCCTCATCTATGAATGTCAAATTGATTTCTCACAAATAGTTAAAATGCATGCTCTAATATATATTGTAAATGCCTGCACCTCTTATTACCATATCCCATGAATGTGCGCTATACATCGCAAAACACTGCATCCCATAAGAGAAAACAATACACCCACACATTATCTGAGTTCCAAAGCTCATTGATGTATATATTTGTTATTAAAAGGATATGGATTCAATATATATTACAAAGTACAGTATACCTATAGTTACATGGTTACACTCACACAGTAAGCAGTTAAAACATACAGCTACATACAGTTACAGGCCAGCGATACAATACCATTCCCTCAATGCTTATGTCTCTCTCTTTCTTTAAAATCATGCCGGGACTCCATTTTACGCTGAGACCAAAACAGGAACTGAGCTGGCAATAACGCCATCATCGTCTCCGACCTTTCAGCAACTCTGAGACCAAAAACAGGAACTACCTTCCTGTGTGATCAGCAATGTGTTATCTAGTTTGGGGGAGGGGACTCTCTCTCATTCATGATGAGTCACTAGTTTCTTTGTATATGCTGAACAGGTTCAGCCTTGGGGACGTCCAAAGGGCTGGCCTGAGTTTCCTGTCCACTACCTGTTTGGTCTATGTATTGTTCTAATAAAAGTGATTTTAGCTTTTATACATGTAATCATAATTATCCGCTGCAATGTCCCACAACTTCACAACAAGCATCAAATGAATCTACACATCAATCTGGTTTCTTCAATAGTAAACATGACCGGTCTATCTGGTTTCGTTCAAATAATACACATACATGACATAACTTCATTATAAATAATTTTAAATCATCATGATGTCTGGCGCTTGATATTATTATAGTTATGTACTATATGAAATAAGTGTTGAATCCATCTCTGTGGCATGTCCGTGTAAATGCGTGTGTTACCATATATTGCTGTGCTCGCTGCGCGTATTTGCAAGTATAGCGACTTATATGTGTGTAGTTTGTATGTTCTATTTATGTAATATTTTTGACTTCGACAACCCT
Source organism: Pseudophryne corroboree (assembly GCF_028390025.1). Lineage (NCBI taxonomy): Eukaryota > Metazoa > Chordata > Amphibia > Anura > Myobatrachidae > Pseudophryne > Pseudophryne corroboree. The sequence goes on from NC_086444.1 coordinate 1,679,063, forward strand.
TAAGTGCGCGGTGTCATTTTAAGGACAATAGGCGCTTGGCGCCACTGTTAAATGTACTTACGGCGCCAGGTGCGGACTGTTTAAAAATATGTTTAATGATGTGTTTTAACATGTCATATGTAGTGCTCTGTGCACAATTGTAGGATTGAATGTTTACATGTATTTATATTTAAGATGTGGTCACCTGTATTTTAAAAGGGAAAAATGCACTTACTGTATATGACTGAATTAAGGGTCACCCATCTTCTGTGACTAGGAAATGTGATGCTAATTGCCCTCTCCTAGCAGATCGGGTGAATGACAAAACTTTTTTGATATTGGACAGTGCCCAGCTGGGAGTGTGAGTTCCTTAGACAAAGGCTTTAGGGGGTCATTCCGAGTTGATCGCTAGCTTCCGCTTTTCGCTGCACAGCAATCAGTGTAAATAAATGGCTAAACTGCGCATGCGTAGGCACCGCAATGCGCACGCGCATCGTACGGACATAAAGTCCATTGTGGTTTTGCACTGGTTCTAGCGACGATTCCAATCGCACAGATGGCCGCAAGGTGATTGACAGAAAGAGGGCATTTCTGGGTGTCAACTGACCGTTTTCAGGTAGTGCTTAGAAAAATGCAGGTGTGTTGGGGAAAAGGCAGGTGTGGCTGGCCATTCGCTGGGCAGGTGTGTGACGTCAAAAGCCGTCCCTCCGTCATTAGAATCAACGTACAGGATAAGTAACCACAGGGCTGGTCTTGTTTTGCACAAAATGTGTTTGCAGGCGCTCTGCCGCACAGGCGTTCACACTCCTGCAAAGTGAAAATACACTCCTCCGTGGGCGGCGACAATGCATTTGCACGGCTGCTAAAAACTGCTAGCGAGCGATCAACTTGGAATGATCCCCTTAGTTCCTTAGTCCATATGTAAAGTGGTATGGATTGGTCTGGGTTTGGAACCTGTATTTTTTATGTAGCTGGTTTGATTGATATGTGAATCCTGAATGGTATATGCAGGAAAAGGATGAGGAACATTTGTTTGCAAAATCAAATACAAACCATATTTTGAAGCTAAGGGTGTGGTTGTAGATTCCAATTATTAGTTTCGTCTCCTGTAGGCTGTGCATTTATTCTCGAAGTGTGTATTTGTATCAAAGTGTGATAAAATTGACACATAACAGCAGCGTTCCGTCAGCGTTCAATCGTAGTGAATAAATAGGATTTTAATACCTACCGGTAAATCCTTTTCTCCTAGTCCGTAGAGGATGCTGGGGACTCCAAAAGGACCGTGGGGTATAGACGGGATCCGCAGGAGACATGGGCACACTATAAGACTTTGAATAGGTGTGAACTGGCTCCTCCCTCTATGCCCCTCCTCCAGACCTCAGTTATAGGAACTGTGTCCAGGGAGACGGACATTTCGAGGAAAGGATTTTTGTTACACTAAGGGTGAGACACATACCAGCTCACACCACACACACCGTACAACTGGATTACCAGGAATACCAGAGAACAGCATGAACGAAAAACAGCAACAAGCTGAAAATAACCGATGCACAACCTTTGTGTAACCGAAAACATCAACTAACAATACACTGCAAGCAAGTCTTGAAATACGCATGGCCCCTGCAGTAACAGATCCTCTCTGAGAGGAAGCGGTCAAGGATCTTCTATGAGCAATTCCTGAAGATCCGGATACCAGGCCCTCCGTGGCCAATCTGGAATGACAAGTACCGCCTGAACCCTTGTTCGTCTTACGATCCTCAACACTTTTGGAATGAGAGGAAGTGGAGGAAACACATACGGAGTTACAAGGGCGTCCACTGCACTGGCTTGGGCGTCCCTCACCCTGGAACAATACCTCGGAAGCTTCTTGCTGAGGCCAGATGCCATCATGTCTATTTGAGGAATTCCCCAACGCCTTGCCACTTCTGCAAATACCTCTTGATGAAGGGCCCACTCTCCTGGATGGAGATCGTGTCTGCTGAGGAAGTCTGCTTCCCAGTTGTCCATGCCCGGAAGGAAGACTGCTGACAGAGCGCTCACCTGTTTTTTTGCCCAGCGGAGAACTTTTGTGGCCTCCGCCATCGCCACTCTGCTCTTTGTTCCGCCCTGGCGGTTTACGGACACCACCGCTGTTACGTTGCCCGACTGAATCAGGACAGGTAGACCTCGAAGCAGGTGTTCCGCTTGCAGAAGGCCGTTGTAAATGGCTCTTAACTCCAGAACGTTTATGTGGAGACAAGTTTCCTGGCTTGACCATTTTCCCTGGAAACTTTTTCCTTGAGTGACTGCACCCCAGCCTCGGAAACTTGCATCCGTGGTGAGCAGAACCCAATCCTGGATCCCGCACCTGCGTCCCTCTAGAAGGTGAGAACTTTGCAGCCACCACAGAAGAGAAATTCTGGTCCTGGAAGATAGACTTATTTTCCGGTGCATGTGCAGGTGAGACCCGGACCATTTGTCCAGCAAGTCCCACTGAAACACCCGGGCATGAAACCTGCCAAATGGAATGGCTTCGTAGGCCGCAACCATCTTCCCTAGCACTCGAGTGTATTGATGAATCGACACTCTTGCCGGTTTCAGAATCTCCTTGACCATTGTCTGTATTTCCAGATCTTTTTCCGCCGGTAGAAACACTCTCTGTAGTTCCGTGTCTAGGATCATGCCCAAGAAGGGCAGCCGAGTTGTTGGGATCAACTGAGACTTTGGCAAATTTAGAATCCAACCGTGATGTCGCAGAACCGTCAGGGAGAGTTCCACATTTCTTAGCAGCTGCTCCTCCGATCTCGCCTTTATCAGGAGATCGTCCAAGTATGGGATAATTGTGACACCCTGCTTGCGTAGGAGTACCATCATTTCCGCCATCACTTTGGTGAAGACCCTCGGGGCTGTGGAAAGCCCAAACGGCAACGTCTGAAATCGGTAATGACAATCCTGCACCGCAAATCTCAGGAAGGCCTGATGTGGAGGATATATCGGGACGTGTAAGTAGGCATCTTTTATGTCGACTGACACCATAAAATCCCCCCCTTCTAGGCTGGAGATCACTGCTCGAAGAGAATCCATCTTGAACTTGAAAGTTTTTAAATACAGATTGAGGGATTTTATGTTCAGGATCGGTCTGACCGAGCCGTCCGGCTTTGGCACGACAAAGAGGCTCGAATAAAACCCTTCTCCCCGTTGGGACGGGGGTACCGGAACAACGACACTCTGGAGACACAGCTTTTGTATTGCAGCACTCACTACTTCCCTTTCTGGGATCGAAACTGGCAAGTCTGATTTGAAAAATCGGTGGGGGGGCACCTCCTGAAACTCCAGTTTGTACCCTTGGAACACTATGTCTAACACCCAAGGATCTAGGCCCGAGTGAAACTAGACTGAAGAGTCGGAGATGCGCCCCCACCGGCCCAGACTCCCGCAGGGGAGCCCCAGCGTCATGCGGTGGACTTTGTAGAGGCCGGGGAGGACTTTTGGTCCTGGGAGCCTGACACAGCAGGCAACCTTTTTTCCCTTCCTCTGCCTTTCGACGCAAGGAAGGACGAGCCCCTTCCTTTTTTGTCCGAAAGGACTGCATCTGATAATGGGGTGCCTTTTTCTGTTGTGATGGAACATAAGGAAGAAAAGATGACTTACCCGCTGTAGCGGTATACACCAGGTCAGCGAGGCCGTCACCAAACAAGACACTACCTTTATAAGGGAGAGCTTCCATAGCTTTCTTGGAGTCGGCATCAGCATTCCATTGATGAATCCACAGCGCTCTCCTGGCCGAGACTGCCATGGCATTGGCCCTTGATCCCAAGAGGCCAATATCCCGCGCCACATCCTTTAGGTAAGCTGCAGCGTCCCTGATATAACCGAGAGTCAAAAGAATTGTATCCCTCTCCAGGGTATCCATGTCAGATGCCAAATTATCAGCCCACTTAGCAATAGCACACCTCACCCATGCCGAGGCCACGGCCGGTCTGAGCAGTGCACCCGTAGTGACATAAATGGATTTTAAGGTTGTTTCCTGCTTACGATCCGCAGGATCCTTGAGGGCAGCAGTGTCAGGCGACGAAAGCGCCACCTTCTTGGACAGCCGGGACAGAACCTTGTCCACATTGGGAGATGACTCTTTTCCAGTCGTCAGAGGGGAAAGGATATGCCATAAAAATTCTCTTGGGAATCTGCCACCTTTTATCAGGTGATTCCCAAGCTTTTACACAAAGAACGTTCAGTCCATAAGAGGGGGAAACTTCACCTCAGGCTTTTTTCTCTTATACAAACAAACCCTCGTATCTGGAACAGCAGGTTCCTCAGATATATGTAAAACATCTTTAATAGCCACAATCATGTACTGAATACTCTTAACCGATTTTGGATACAAACTGGCCTCACTAAAGTCGACACTGGAGTCAGAGTCTGTGTCGGTATCCGTATCAGCTATTTGGGTAAATGAACACTTTTGTGACCCTGAGGGGGCCTGTACCTGGGACAAGGCGTCCTCCATGGATTTTCTCCACGTTTGTGTCTGAGAATCAGATTTATCCAGCCTCTTAGACAATAACGCCACATTTGCATTCAATGTACTCAACATATTCACCCAATCAGCAGTCGGCGGTGCCGACAGAGTCACTCCCAAATCCTTCTCTGCACCCCCAGGAACTTCCTCCGGGGAGGAGCACTCAGCCTCAGACATGTCGACACACCGTACCGACACACACACTCTCACACTGGCAATAGGGGACAGACCCACAGGGAAGACTGTTAGAGAGAACACAGAGGGAGTATTCCAGCTCACACCCCAGCACCCATATACTACTGACAAAATAATATATGATCACTGCGCTGTTAAAATTGCACCAATTTACTGTGCCCCCTCCCCGCTTTTTGCTCCCTGTACTTGATAAGGAGAGTGGAGGTCCGGGCCAGCGTCTCTGCAGCAGCTGTGAAGAGAGAAAATGGCGCTGGTAAGCTGTGAGGGCCAAGCCACACCCCCTTCCGGCGCGCTGTAGTCCCGCTCAATTTCTAAATAATTATACTGGCGGGAGTCTAATATTTAGGGCCTAGGCACTTAAAATATGTGCTTTGCCAGTGCTAAAAGACCTCAGTAACTGCTGCCCAGGGCGCCCCCCTGTGCTCTGCACCCTACGAGTGCCGTTGGTGTATGTGTAGGAGCATGGAGCGCAGCGCGACCGCCACGCTGTACCTCCGTTACCGAAGTCTTCTGCCGTCACTGAAGTCTTCTTTCTTCTGGCTTCTGTGAGGGGGGTGACGGTGCGGCTCCAGGAACAAGCAGCTAGGCGCACCAAGTGATCGAACCCTAATGGTGTCCAGTAGCCTAAGAAGTAGAGCCTTTGAACTAAGAAGAAGTAGGTCTGACTTCTCTCCCCTCAGTCCCTCGATGCAGGGAGCCTGTAGCCAGCAGGTCTCCCTGAAAATAATAAACCTAACATAAAGTCTTTCTAGAGAAACTCAGTAGAGCTCCCCTGTGTGTGACCAGTCTCCTCTGGGCACAGAATCTAACTGAGGTCTGGAGGAGGGGCATAGAGGGAGGAGCCAGTTCACACCCATTCAAAGTCTAATAGTGTGCCCATGTCTCCCGCGGATCCCGTCTATACCCCATGGTCCTTTTGGAGTCCCCAGCATCCTCTAGGACGTAAGAGAAAAAAGGAAAACAGAAGGACACCCATCTAATAAAACATAGAAAACTGAAGAACTAATAACAAATGTGAGTCACTTACTCTTCATATCACTCACCTCCTGATTGTAACATCTGAATAAATAGCACGGAACTACCTTACTTGGACATTTCAGAAACCCTCCATTTCACCAATAAATGCTTGTATCTGTATTCCTGTTATCTGTTATTTATGTACAGCCGCCCCAATGTAATGTTACCCACACACTTACAGGATTACCATTACTTTCTAACCCTCTCACAATCCTCTCATGTCTTACAGTCCAAATACATTCCTGCACCCACCTTATCTACACTTCTGATTCACTTCATACTAAATCTGCCCCCATTGCTCTTACACGGCTTATCTCACCTGTATCTCTGCAATTCTCCTGCTCTGATTCCCTTACAGCCTCCTCTCCTACTTCCAGTTTCCCTCACCCTATTTACCTACATAACACTATGGGGGTCATTCCGAGTTGTTCGCTCGTTGCCGATTTTCCCAACGGAGCGATTAAGGCAAAAATGCGCATGCGCTAAGTATTTTAGCACATAACTTAGTAGATTTACTCACGTCCGAACGAAGAATTTTCCTTGTTGAAGTGATCGGAGTGTGATTGACAGGAAGTGAGTGTTTCTGGGCGGAAACTGATCGTTTTCTGCGAGTGTGCGGAAAAACGCAGGCGTGTCAGGGAAAAACGAGGGAGTGTCTGGAGAAACGGGGGAGTGGCTGGCCGAACGCAGGGCGTGTGTGGGACGTCATACCAGGAACGAAACAGCCTGAGCTGATCGCAATCTGTGAGTAGGTCTGGAGCTAGTCAGAAACTGCTAAGAAATTTCTATTCGCAATTCTGCTAATCTTTCGTTCGCTATTCTGCTAAGCTATGGTACACTCCCAGAGGGCGGCGGCTTAGCGTGTGCAATGCTGCTAAAAGCAGCTAGCGAGCGAACAACTCGGAATCACCCCCAATGTCCAGGTTTTCTTCTACTCCCCACATCACTCAGTGTCTACCTAATCATGTATCTTTATCCCCCCCTAGTCTCCTACACCTCCTCCTCTCTCCCCTCCTCTGTCTCCCCTCCATATCTCTGTTTCCTTCCCCCCTAGTCTCCTACACCTCCTCTGTCTCCCCTCCATCCCTCTGTATCCTAACCCCCTAGTCTCCTACACCTCCTCCTCTCTCCCCTCCTCTGTCTCCCCTCCACCCCTCTGTATCCTTCCCCCCAAGTCTCCTACACCTCCTCCTCTCTCCCCTCCATCCCTATTTCCTTCCCCCCTAGTCTCCTACACCTCCTCCTCTCTCCCCTCCTCTGTCTCCCCTCCATCCCTCTGTTTCTTCCCCCCTTGTCTCCTACACCTCCTCCTCTCTTCCCTCCTCTGTCTCCCCTCCATCCCTCTGTCTCCTTCCCCCCTAGTCTCCTACTCCTCCTCCTCCCTCCCCTCCTGTCTCCCCTCCATCCCTCTGTTTCCTTCCCCCCTAGTCTCCTACACCTCCTCCTCTCTCCCCTCCTCTGTCTCCCCTCCATCCCTCTGTCTCCTTCCCCCCTAGTCTCCTACTCCTCCTCCTCCCTCCCCTCCTGTCTCCCCTCCATCCCTCTGTTTCCTTCCCCCCTAGTCTCCTACACCTCCTCCTCTCTTCCCTCCTCTGTCTCCCCTCCATATCTCTGTTTCCTTCCCCCCTAGTCTCCTACACCTCCTCCTCTCTTCCCTCCTCTGTCTCCCCTCCATCCCTCTGTTTCCTTCCACCCTAGTCTCCTACACCTCCTCCTCTCTCCCCTCCTCTGTCTCCCCTCCATCCCTCTGTATCCTAATCCCCTAGTCTCCTACACCTCCTCCTCTCTCCCCTCCTGTTTCCCCTCCATCCCTGTTTCCTTCCCCCCTAGTCTCCTACACCTCCTCCTCTCTCCCCTCCATCCCTCTTTATCCTTCCCCCAAGTCTCCTACACCTCCTCCTCTCTCCCCTCCTCTGTCTCCCCTCCATCTCTCTGTTTCCTTCCCCCCTAGCCTCCTACACCTCCTCTCTCCCCTCCTGTCTCCCCTCCATCCCTCTGTTTCCTTCCCCCCTAGTCTCCTACACCTCCTCCTCTCTCCCCTCCTCTGTCTCCCCTCCATCCCTCTGTTTCTTTCCCCCCTACTCTCCTACACATCCTCCTCTCTCCCCTCCTCTGTCTCCCCTCAATCCCTCTGTTTCCTCCCCCCCTAGTCTCCTACACCTCCTCCTCTCTCCCCTCCTATGTCTCCCCTCCATCCCTCTTTATCCTTCCCCCTAGTCTCCTACACCTCCTCCTCTCTCCCCTCCTCTGTCTCCCCTCTATCCCTCTGTTTCCTTCCCCCCTAGTCTCCCACACCTCCTCCTCTCTCCCCTCCTCTGTCTCCCCTCCATCCCTCTGTATCCTAACCCCCTAGTCTCCTACACCTCCTCCTCTCTCCCCTCCTCTGTCTCCCTTCCATCCCTCTGTTTCCTTCCCCCCTAGTCTCCTTCACCTCCTCCTCTCTCCCCTCCTATGTCTCCCCTCCATCTCTCTGTTTCCTTCCCCCCTAGTCTCCTACACCTCCTCCTCTCTCCCCTTCCCTGTCTCCCCTCCATCACTGTTTCCTTTCCCCTAATCTCCTACACCTCCTCCTCTCTCCCCTCCTCTGTCTCCCCTCCATCCCTCTGTATCCTAACCCCCTAGTCTCCAACACCTCCTCCTCTCTCCCCTCCTCTGTCTCCCCTCCATCCCTCTGTTTCCTTCCCCCTAGTCTCCTACACCTCCTCCTCTCTCCCCTCCTCTGTCTCCCCTCCATCCCATCTGTTTTCTTTCTCCCTAGTCTCCTACAACTTCACCTCTCTCCCCTCCTCTGTCTCCCCTCCATCCCTCTGTATCCTTATCCCCTAGTCTCCTACACCTCTTCCTCTCTCCCCTCCTCTGTCTCCCCTCCATCCCTCTGTTTCCTTCCCCTAGTCTCCTACACCTCTTCCTCTCAACCCTCCTCGGCCTCCCCTCCATCTCTGTTTCCTTCCCCCAATTCTCATACACCTCTTCCTCTCTCCCCTCCTCTGTCTCCCCTCCATCCCTGTTTCCTTCCCCCAATTCTCCTACACCTACTCCTCTCTCCCCTCCTCTATCTCCGCTCCATCCCTCTGTTTCCTTCCCTCCTAGTCTCCTACACCTCCTCATCTCTCCCCTCCTCTGTCTCCCCTCCATCTCTCTGCTTCCTTCCCCTTAGTCTCCTACACCTCCTCCTCTCTCCCCTCCTCTGTCTCCCCTCCATCTCTATTTCCTTCCCCCCTAGTCTCCTACACCTCCTCCTCTCTCCCCTCCTCTGTCTCCCCTCCATCTCTCTGTATCCTTCCCCCCTAGTCTCCTACACCTCCTCCTCTCTCCCCTCCATCCCTCTGTTTCCTTCCCCCTAGTCTCCTACACCTTCTCCACTCTCCCCTCCTCTATCTCCCCTCCATCCCTCTGTTTCCTTCCCCCTAGTCTCCTACACCTCCTCCTCTCTCCCCTCCATCCCTCTGTTTCCTTCCCCCTAGTCTCCTACACCTCCTCCTCTCTCCCCTCCTCTATCTCCCCTCTATTCCTCTGTTTCCTTCCCCCTAGTCTCCTACACCTCCTCCTCTCTCCCCTCCTCTGTCTCCCCTACATCCCTCTGTATCCTTCCCCCCTAGTCTCCTACACATCTTCCTCTCTCCCCTCCTCTGTCTCCCCTCCATCCCTCTGTTTCCTTCCCCCTAGTCTCCTACACTTCCTACTCTCTCCCCTCCATCTCTCTGTTTCCTTCCCCCATGTCTCCTACACCTCCTCCTCTCTCCCCTCCTCTATCTCCCCTCCATCCCTCTGTTTCCTTCCCCCTAGTCTCCTACACCTCCTCCTCTCTCCCCTTCTCTATCTCCCCAACATACCTCTGTTTCCTTCCCCCCTAGTCTCCTACACCTCTTCCTCTCAACCCTCCTCTGCCTCCCCTCCATCTCTGTTTCCTTCCCCCAATTCTCCTACACCTCTTCCTCTCTCCCCTCCTCTGTCTCCCCTCCATCTCTGTTTCCTTTCCCCCCTAGTCTCCTACACCTCCTCCTCTCTCCCCTCCTCAATCTCCGCTCCATCCCTCTGTTTCCTTCCCTCCTAGTCTCCTACACCTCCTCATCTCTCCCCTCCTCTGTCTCCCCTCCATCTCTCTGTTTTCTTTCTCCCTAGTCTCCTACACCTTCACCTCTCTCCCCTCCTCTGTCTCCCCTCCATCCCTCTGTATCCTAATCCCCTAGTCTCCTACACCTCTTCCTCTCTCCCCTCTTCTGTCTCCCCTCCATCGCTCTGTTTCCTTCCCCCTAGTCTCCTACACCTCTTCCTCTCAACCCTCCTCTGCCTCCCCTCCATCTCTGTTTCCTTCCCCCAATTCTCCTACACCTCTTCCTCTCTCCCCTCCTCTGTCTCCCCTCCATCCCTCTGTTTCCTTCCCCCTAGTCTCCTACACCTCTTCCTCTCAACCCTCCTCTGCCTCCCCTCCATCTCTGTTTCCTTCCCCCAATTCTCCTACACCTCTTCCTCTCTCCCCTCCTTTGTCTCCCCTCCATCCCTGTTTCCTTCCCCCAATTCTCCTACACCTCCTCCTCTCTCCCCTCCTCTGTCTCCCCTCCATCTCTGTTTCCTTTCCCCCCTAGTCTCCTACACCTCCTCCTCTCTCCCCTACTCTATCTCCGCTCCATCCCTCTGTTTCCTTCCCTCCTAGTCTCCTACACCTCCTCCTCTCTCTCCTCCTCTGTCTCCCCTCCATCTCTCTGTATCCTTCCCCCCTAGTCTCCTACACCTCCTCCTCTCTCCCCTTCATCTCTCTGTTTCCTTCCCCCTAGTCTCCTACACCTCCTCCTCTCTCCCCTCCTCTATCTCCCCTCCATCCCTCTGTTTCCTTCCCCCCTAGTCTCCTACACCTCCTCCTCTCTCCCCTCCTATGTATCCCCTCCATCCCTCTGTATCCTTCCCCCTAGTCTCCTACACCTCCTCCTCTCTCCCCTCCTCTGTCTCCCCTCCATCTCTCTGTTTCCTTCCCCCCTAGTCTCCTACACCTCTTCCTCTCTCCCCTCTGTCTCCCCTCCATCCCTCTGTTTCCTTCCCCCCTAGTCTCCTACACCTCCTCCTCTCTCCCCTCCTATGTCTCCCCTCCATCTCTCTGTTTCCTTCCCCCCTAGTCTCCTACACCTCCTCCTCTCTCCCCTTCTGTCTCCCGTACATCCCTATTTCCTTTCCCCTAATCTCCTACACCTCCTCCTCTCTCCCCTCCTCTGTCTCCCCTCCATCTCTCTGTATTCTTCCCCCCTAGTCTCCTACACCTCTTCCTCTCTCCCCTCCTCTGTCTCCCCTCCATCCCTGTTTCCTTCCCCCTAGTCTCCTACACCTCCTCCTCTCTCCCCTCCTCTATCTCCCCTCCATCCCTCTGTTTCCTTCCCCCTAGTCTCCTACACCTCTTCCTCTCTCCCCTCCTCTGTCTCCCCTCCGTCCCTCTGTTTCCTTCCCCCCTAGTCTCCTACACCTCCTCCTCTCTCCCCTCCTCTGTCTCCCCTCCATCCCTCTGTTTCCTTCCCCCCTAGTCTCCTACACCTCCTCCTCTCCCCTCCTCTGTCTCCACTCCATCCCTGTTTCCTTCCCCCCTAGTCTCCTACAACTCCTCCTCTCTCCCCTCCTCTGTCTCCCCTCCATCCCTCTGTTTCCTTCCCCCCTAGTCTCCTACACCTCCTCTTCTCTCCCCTCCTCTGTCTCCCCTCCATCCCTCTTTATCCTTCCCCCTAGTCTCTTACACCTCCTCCTCTCTCCCCTCCTCTGTCTCCCCTCCATCCCTCGGTTTCCTTCCCCCTAGTCTCCTACACCTCTTCCTCTCTCCCCTCCTCTGTCTCCCCTCCGTCCCTCTGTTTCCTTCCCCCTAGTCTCCTACACCTCCTCGTCTCTCCCCTCCTCTGTCTCCCCTCCATCCCTCGGTTTCCTTCCCCCTAGTCTCCTACACCTCCTCCTTTCTCCCCTCCTCTGTCTCCCCTCCATCCCTCTGTTTCCTAACCCCCTAGTCTCCTACACCTCCTCCTCTCACCCCTCCTCTGTCTCCCCTCCATCCCTCTGTATCCTAACCTCCTAGTCTACTACACCTCCTCCTCTCTCCCCTCCTCTCTCCCCTCCATCCCTCTGTTCCCTCTCCCCCCCAGTCTCCTACACCTCCTCCTCTCTCCCCTCCTCTGTCTCCCCTCCATCCCTGTTTCCTCCCCACCTCCCTAGTCTCCTACACCTCCTCCTCTCTCCCCTCCTCTGTCTCCCCTCCATCCCTCTGTATCCTTCCCCCTAGTCTCCTCCACCTCCTCCTCTCTCCCCTCCTCTGTCTCTCCTCCATCCCTCTGTTTCCTTCCCCCTAGTCTCCTACACCTCCTCCTCTCTCCCCTCCTCTATCTCTCCTCCATCCCTCTGTTTCCTTCCCCCTAGTCTCCTACACCTCCTCCTCTCTCCCCTCCTCTATCTCCCCTCCATCCCTCTGTTTCCTTCCCCCCTAGTCTCCTACACCTCCTCCTCTCTCCCCTCCATCTCTCTGTTTCCTTCCCCCCTAGTCTCCTACACCTCCTCCTCTCTCCCCTTCTGTCTCCCGTCCATCCCTGTTTCCTTTCCCCTAATCTCCTACACCTCCTCCTCTCTCCCCTCCTCTGTCTCCCCTCCATCTCTCTGTATCCTTCCCCCCTAGTCTCCTACACCTCTTCCTCTCTCCCCTCCTCTGTCTCCCCTCCATCCCTCTGTTTCCTTCCCCCTAGTCTCCTACACCTCCTCCTCTCTCCCCTCCTCTATCTCCGCTCCATCCCTGTTTCCTTCCCCCTAGTCTCCTACACCTCTTCCTCTCTCCCCTCCATCCCTCTGTTTCCTTCCCCCCTAGTCTCCTACACCTCCTCCTCTCTCCCCTCCATCCCTCTGTTTCCTTCCCCCTAGTTTCCTACACCTCCTCCTCTCCCCTCCTCTGTCTCCCCTCCATCCCTGTTTCCTTCCTCCCTAGTCTCCTACACCTCCTCCTCTCTCCCCTCCTCTGTCTCCCCTCCATCCCTCTTTATCCTTCCCCCTAGTCTCTTACACCTCCTCCTCTCTCCTCTCCTCTGTCTCCCCTCCATCCCTCGGTTTCCTTCCCCCTAGTCTCCTACACCTCTTCCTCTCTCCCCTCCTCTGTCTCCCCTCCATCCCTCTATTTCCTTCCCCCTAGTCTCCTACACCTCCTCCTCTCTCCCCTCCTCTATCTCCCCTCCATCCCTCTGTTTCCTTCCCCCTAGTCTCCTACACCTCTTCCTCTCTCCCCTCCTCTGTCTCCCCTCCATCCCTCTGTTTCCTTCCCCCTAGTCTCCTACACCTCCTCCTCTCTCCCCTCCTCTGTCTCCCCTCCATCTCTCTGTTTTCTTTCTCCCTAGTCTCCTACACCTCCTCCTCTCTCCCCTCTTGTCTCCACTCCATCTGTTTCCTTCCCCCCTAGTCTCCTACACCTCCTCCTCTCTCCCCTCCTCTGTCTCCCCTCCATCCCTCTGTTTCCTTCCCCCTAGTCTCCTACACCTCCTCCTCTCTCCCCTCCTGTGTTTCCCCTCCTTCCCTCTGTTTCCTTCTCCCTAGTCTCCTACACCTCCTCCTCTCCCCTCCTCTGTCTCCCCTCCATCCCTCTGTTTCCTTTCCCCTCCTTTCCTGTTACCCCACTTTCATTCACCTCTTCCCCATGATCCTGCTACCCCACAACTCAGCCTTGCTCCCTCCCCTGTCACCTCCCCACACCTCCATCCACATCACACTGACCCCCCCCCCCCCCCACCAGCCCACCTCCTGTAGTCTCCCCTCCTAGCTCAGGCACCTGCACAATCACTACTCTCTCATCATCCTTGCCCTCAAAGCTAATCTCATCTCATCGCTACAGCAACCCTGTTAATCTCATTCACATCTCTCCCACAAACTCATATCCCCTATCCTGTGCCCTCTGTAATGCCAGATCTGTTTGTACCCAACTTGTCCCCACTCATGACCTTTTCATTTCCAACTCCAACTTACTGACACCTGGATTAAACCCTCTGACACCGCTTCTCCAGCTGCTCTTTCTGCTAGGGGCCTCACATTCACACACACACACACACACACACACACACACACATACCCTGACCTGGGGGTCAACATGGGGGTGGTGTTGGGGTCCTTTTAACTTCTAGTTACTCCTACCAACTCATACCACCAGAACCGTCCCTTACATTCTCTACATTTGAGGTCCATGCTATACAACTCTTCAAACCAGTCCATCTTAGAGTAGCTGTCATTTACCACCCCCCTGGCATTGCCTCTAAATTCCTCTGCTTCCTGGCTTCCTCACTTCCTCTCTTCTGACATTTCCTCCTTTATCCTAGGTAATTTCAACATCCCAATCGATATCCCCACACAAACCCCTGCCTCTAAACTCCTTAACCTTACCTCTTCACCCTCCCATGTGAATGGGAACTCACTGGATCTGGTCTTCACTCACCGTTGTGATACTTCTGATTTTTCCAACTCCTCATTTCCCCTTTCTGGCCACCACCTACTCTCTCTGCTTCCCCATCTCTATCTCCTTAGGCTACCATCACTAAGCGTAACATTGAGGCTATTGACACATTCCTTTCCTCCCTGTTTGACTCACTTCTCTCTCCTATTCTCTCTCTCATGCCCTGAATTACAATGCATCCCTTACTTCTGCTCTTGACTCTCTTGATCCACCAACCACTATTCATTCTCGCAAATTAACACCTGGCACACCAAATATCTGCAAAAATGCTCACGTACTTCTGCGCGACGCTGGAGGAAATCACGCTCTAAGGCAGACTTCCTCCATTTCAAACTTATGCTCTCATCCTTCAGTGCTGCCCTTTCCCTTGCTAAACAGTAATTCTTCAAGAACCTCATCTCCTCCCAGTATTCCAACCCCCGGCGCCTCTTTGCCACTCTCAACTCACTCCTCTGCCCACCTCCACCTCGTCTCCCTTCCTCACTCTCTGCTCTTGACTTTGCCACTTACTTCACATCCAAAATTTACTCCATACATCAGGAAATCGCATCACACCAGACCATCAGTAACCAGCCTTCTCATATACTGTACCTTACCCCTCCCCTTCCCTCACCAACTCTGACATATTTCTCCCATGCATCTGGTGAGGATGTCATGGCCCTGATTCGTTCCTGTCCCCTCACCACCTCCCCACTTGACCCTATCGTCTCCCGCCTCCTCCGCTACATCTCCTGCCTGTTCCCATCTTTCCCACCTTCTCAAACTCTCCCTCTCATCATGCACTGTCCCTTCTGCCTTCAAGCATGCACTCATCTTTCCTATTCTTAAAAAACCTGCCCTTGATCCAAACACTCTCTCCAACTACCGACCCATCTCTCTCCTCCCTTTTGCCTCCAAACTCCTTGAGCATATTGTCTACAACCGCCTTACTTTCTTTCTTTCCTCACACTCACTGCTTGACCCATTCCAGCCTGGCTTCCGTCCTCTCCACTGAAACTGCCCTTACAAAAGTCTGCAATGACCTCCATGCTGCTAAATCTAAGGGCCACTACTCTCTACTTATTCTTCTTGATATCTCTGCTGCTTTTGACACTGTGGACCACCCTCTCCTCCTGCAAATCCTTCTCTCCATTGGTCCGCGTGATACTGCCCTCTCTTGGCTGTCGTCCTACCTCTCTGACCGTTCATTCTGTCTCCTCTCATGACTCCACCTCCCCCTCACTTCCACTAACTGTAGGTGTCCCCCAAGTTTCTATCCTTGGTTCTCTTCTTTTCTCTCTATACATCCTCACTAGGTAAGCTTATTAGTTCTTTTGGCTTCCAATATAATCTCTATGCTGATGACACTCAAATCTATCTTTCCTCTCCAGACCTCTCCCTTGCTCTCCTCACTCGTAACTCCAACTGTCTCTCTGCTATCTGTTTGGATGTCCCAGCACTTTCTTAAACTTAACATGTCTAAGACCGTGCTGATCATCTTCCCTCCCTCCTGCAAAACCTCACCTCCTACAATCTCATTATCTTTTGATGGCACTGCTATCTCCTCTAGCCCCCAAGCATGCTCTCTTGGAGTAATCCTTGACTCCTTCCTCTCCTTCAAACCACACATTCAGCACCTCTCGCAAACCTGCCATTTTCATCTAAAAAATATTTCCAGGATCAGACCCTTTCTGACCCAGGATGCTACTAAGACTCTTATCCACTCACTGGTTATCTCCAGACTGGACTACTGTAATCTCCTCCTGACTGGCATTCCTGACAGATACCTCTCTCCACTCCAATCTATCCTCAATGAAGCTGCCCGGCTCATATTCTCACCAAATGCACTATGTCCACCTCTACTCTTTTACTAGACCTTCACTGGCCTCCCTTCCCTTTCAGAATCCATTTCAAGCTTCTCACACTCACTTACAAAGCCCTCACCCACTCCTCTCCCATCTACATCTCTGACCTTATCTCCCATTACACTCCCACCCGTCCTCTTCGCTCTGCTAATGCACGCCGACTCTCCTGTCTCCTGATTACTTCCTCCCACTCCTACCTCAAGATTTCTCTGGAATTCCCTACCTCTCCCCCTCAGACTCTCCACATCTCCACAAAACTTCAAATGGCTCTCAAGACCCACTTCTTAACCAAACCCAGCCAAATCTCATCTTAACCCTCTGTTCCACGCTCTGTATGTACCCCGTCTGTGTCACCCCATCTGTCTACCCCTCCTCTTTTGAATGTAAGCTCTCATGAGTAGAGTCCTCTTCCCTCATGTGCTTATCCTTTTCTTACTTTAATAATCCTCAACTGCACCAAATCCAGCAGTCTTCTGCCACATGACACTTATTTCAGTGTCATCTGCTGATGTAGCCATGTCTATATACCCTGTACTTGTCCTATATTGTCATCAACTGTAAGTTGCTGTTTTCCTATTTTTGATTATTCGTTTATTTACTCTGTAATTGGGCGCTGCGGAACCCTTGTTGCGCCATATAAATAAAGGATAATGATAACAATAATAATAATAATAATAATAATAATAATAATAATAATGTGATAAATGTATCAAAAGCGAAGTGTAAACTACCAGGTGCTAAAGCAGTTTAAATGACACAAACTTTGTGTGTGACAGAAAGGAGGAGATTGCTTCATGAACTTATATCCTTTTAAAATGTAATTTATTTATATTTTGTAAGATATCCTGATTGGATGGAAAGGACTCAGGGGGGACTACCCCCTGAGATGCATTGTGGTTTTACTGTATAAAAGAGGAGGCCTGTGAGCCTACAGGTGTATTATACCTACTACTTTCTGCTGTAAACATCTGCTGTATTGCTGAGTTCTTTTCAGAACTATATTTTGGGCAAATAAACATCTGCCTCAAGACGACCGCTTCATCTTGTGACCTGCAGGGCTATGCGAAACCTAGCTCCATTTCCGGCTTTCCCTGCTGTCTCCAAACTCTCCTTCCAGCCAGCTACCGGTTAAAGGCCTAGTCAAACGACTAGTGGTGATTCGTCAACACCACACAGGTGTGGTAAGACAGTGGGTCGACACATACAGAGCAGAACTGTGGTTCCAGACACCATGGCGGGGTAAGAGTCTGGTGGTGGCAGTGTAGTACCCGCCCACGGTGCAGTGGGTGGAGTCAGTAACAGGCGGTTACTGACGGTAAGCGGGAATCCCCTAATTGACCAGGTCCTGTGTGACCTAAAACTCCATTCTGTGATTGGGGAGAGGACGCGAAGCGGTGAAGGCTCTCGTATTTGACCGTCTGGTCACAACAGGTATAAGTGGGTTGGAAGCTGATGATTACATAACACACAGAACTGAACACAGGTATAACTGGGTACAGAAACAGAAAACTAGACAAAGATTTCCACGACTGGAACCAGGACCTAGAGACAAAGGCTTCCACAGCAACCAGGATCTATGACCAGTAGGGAGTAATGGGCAGACTGGGAATATAAAGGGAGCACCAACAAATGACAAAGGTAAGTGCAGCCAAGCATGTAGAAGAACTGTGATAGACCTGGCTCATGGTTACATAACTGCAGGTCACTTAGGGGTAGAAAAAAACACTGAGAGAATTCTACAAAGGTTTTTCTGGCCCAGGGTCTATGAGAGGTATCTGAATATTGTGCATCCTGCCCTGAATGTAGCTTCAAGGACACATTTTAAAGGTCTGCCTGTCCCTTTACCAATTATTGAGGCTCTGCTTGAGAGAATAGCTATGGATTTGGTTTGGCCTCTAATAAAATCCCCCCGGGGCTATCATGGTGATAATGGATTATGCTGCCAGATACCTGGAAGCAATACCATTGCATAATACGGCAACTTATTTATGTCAGAAATCATGAAAGAATTATGCTGCCTCTTTAAAATGACTCGGTAAAGGACCTCCATGTATCACCCCCAGACTGATGGGTTTGTGGAGAGGTTTAACTAAACTTAAAAAAAACATGCTAAAACAAGTGCTGGATAATGATGGAAGAGATTGGGATTATTTACCATTTTATGTATTGCTGGCCATAACAGAGGTTCCCCAATCTTCCACTGGGTTTTCACCTTTTGATTTGATGCACATTGCCAGAGACATGGGAGGGGCATCCCAGTGCATATAACCCTGTTATTGAGCATGATTCTCAGATGCAGGAAAGGTTTGCTGCAGTGGTGCTGATAGTGAGAAAGCATTTGGGAACAGGCACAACAGCGGGTGTACAACCACCATGTCCTGTATCCGTGTCATTGCTCCTGGTGACAGAGTGCTTGTTCTGGTTCCCACAGTAGAAAATAAACGTTTGCCTAAGTGGCAAGTACTCTATGAGATCCTAGAAAAATGGGTGAGGTTAATTATAAAGTGTACCAGCCTGGGAAAAGCCAGAACATATCTACCAAGTAAATCTTAAAAACCCTTGGAAGGAAAGAGAGGCTGTCAGCCACCCCAGTCCCTCCAGTAACCCAGTGCCTTTGGTTCCCAAAGTCACTATAGCTAAAATCCTTTCAACTGTTCAACTTCAGGAGGCTAAATAATTTCTCATAAGAAACAGTTTTGTTTTCAGACATACCGGATAAAACAGTTATTAAACATAACATAATCACTGACCCAGAAGTTAAGGTTAACTTTAAGCCCTATACCAGAAGTCCAGAAGGAATCAGTGTCTAAAGAAATTAAAGAAATGTTGGAGTTGGATGTAATTGAAGTGTCATTTAATGAGTGGTTAATTCCCATTGTGCTTATTCCAAAGCCAGACGATACTTTGCGCTTCTACAATGATTTCTGTAAATGGAATAATGTGTTGAAGTTAGATGCCTCCCCAATGCCTTGGGTGCATGAATTTACTGAAAGATTAGGTAAAGCAAGGTACTTCACCACTCTAGACTTGAGTAAAGGGTATTGGCCCCTTATTCCGAGTTGATTGCTCGCTAGCTGCTTTTAGCAGCAGTGCAAACACTAGGCCGCCGCCCTCTGGGAGTGTATCTTAGCTTAGTGCGAACGAAAGGTTAGCAGAACTGCTCGTAAAAATATTCATGCAGTTTCTGAGCAGCTCCAAACCTACTCCTAGCTTGCGATCACCTCAGTCAGTTTAGTTCCTGCTTTGACGTCACAAACACGCCCTGCGTTCGGCCAGCCACTCCCCCGTTTCCCCAGACACACCTGCGTTTTTATCTGACACGCCTTGCGTTTTTTAGCACACTCCCGGAAAACGGCCAGTTACCACCCAGAAACACCCACTTCCTGTCAATCACTCACCGACCAGCAGTGCGACTGAAAAGCGTTGCTCGACCTTGTGAAAGTACTACGCTCGTGCGTACTGCGGCCCATATGCATGCGCAGAAACTGCGCTGTGGGCATGTTCTCGCTGCCACCACCAAACTCCTAACCTGCCATGGCGTTTGGAACCACGATTCTGCTCTGTATGTGCCGACGCACTGCCTTACCACACCTGTGTGGTGTTGACGAATCCCCACTAGCCACTTGCTAGGCCTCTACCGGTAGCTGGCGGAAGGCGGAACTTGGAGACGTTAGGTGCTTCCCTGGACAGCCGGAGAACGGAGCTAGGTTTGACCTAACCCTGTTGGTCACAAGATGAAGCAGTCTTCTTGAGGCAATGATGTTTATTGCTCAATAACCTTTAAAAAGGCTCCTCCCTATTGCTAGGGGCAACAGCATACAATCAGATGTTTTCAGCAGAATAAGATGTTACAATAACTACAACTCTGGAGGCACGCAGGTCTCCTTTTTATGTCAGTTTTCCACACAGTACCACAGGGGGGTAAGCCCTCCCTGTCTTCTCCAACCAATCAGGTTATTTTACAAAATACCAATAAATTACATTGTACAAGGATATAAGTGCAATAAAACAATATCCTCCTTCCTGTCACACAGACAACGTTTGGTATCAGATTAACATTCACTATTGATAAATTTATCACATGTCTTCAAAATTCAGATGTTTCTGGTCATTCACATCTCCAGGCAATCCCAGTCTTTGAGATTACAACAGGAATGGCTACAATACAAACAAACAGTCTTCCTTCCTGTATCTGCCATTCAGGGATCGTATATTAAATCACCTACATGAAACAAGTTCCAAGCCCATAGACCCAGTGATTAGCATCTCTCTCTAAGGAACTTACACATCAAAAGGTATTGTCCTTCACACCTCTCTGCTGCGACAGGTCCCTTAGCATGCCACTTCCTATTTCCAGAGGATAAGAGATGCTTATTCAGACAGCTATAGTAACTGCATTTTTCCTTTAAATACATTTCCTTTAAACACGTGTTTCCCTTTAAATATACACTGAGCCTGTCTTGAATATAAAATAGATACATTTAAACATGTCTTCCTGCAATGGTGCACAGAGCACTACATACGACATGTTAAAACACATCATTCAACAAACTTTTAAACAGTCCGCAACATGGCGCCGGGCACGAGGGTTAACCCCTTCAGTGCCGCAGACGCCATTACACGTGTGGCTGGCTAGTCTCTCCGGCCACAGATATCTTCAGTGATACTTTGTACCACCTAGTTACCAGTACACTTGCTGGTTGTTCCACATAAGATCTAGATCAGAGGTCCTCAAACTCGGTCCTCGGGGGCCCACACAGTGCATGTTTTGCAGGTAACCCAGCAGGTGCACAGGTGTATTAATTACTCACTGACACATTTTAAAAGGTCCACAGGTGGAGCTAATTATTTCACTTGCGATTCTGTGAGGAGACCTGCAAAACATGCACTGTGTGCCCCCGAGGACCGAGTTTGAGGACCTCTGATCTAGATCATGCACTTCAAAAGATGTAAACAATTTGCACTCAGCTCTGTTAATTTCTGTAGCACAGGGGCATTCAGTACATCTGATAATTGCTCCACAGAACGTGGTGTTAGTAGAAAATCATGCACTTTCACACGCTGTTAAATGTCTATTATCTTATGTAGCTTTGTGCCTTTAGCACCGCACCTGGTATAAAGCAAACTGATCATGCATAACTATGCAGCCTTAGGGTAAAAAGTCCATATCTGCCACATGCAGTTTAATTACCAAGGTGTAGTTTTGGACCATTCAACATGCCTGTCAAATCACGGATATGGTAATGTCCCTCCCGGCTGGAGCTCTCCCCGGCAGCCTTATCTGGAGTCCATGTAAGGTCACTTCTCACCACTTGCACTTCTCTCAGACCGCAAAGTGAACTGTGGGATACCGGCAAATATGTGATCTGTAACTGCGTCCCGTGAGCTGGGAGATCGTACAGATGCGTTTCCCCGCCTTCAAAAGATCAGCGGCTTCCTCAGTGTAACATTCTCTCCCACGCCGCTCCTCAAGTGACTGGTCACTGTGATTATTATTACCATAGTACTGTGTATGGTGCGGGTGACTGGGCCCTGCCATGCTATTGCCATAGTACTGTGTAGGATGCAGGTGACTTGGCACTGCCATGTTACTACCATAGTACTGCATAGGGTGCTGGTGACTGGGCACTGCTGTGTTACTACCATAGTACCGTGTAGAATGCAGGTGACTGGCACTGCCATGTTACTACCATAGTACTATGTAGGATGCAGGCGACTGGGCACTGCCATGCTAATGCCATAGTACTGTGTAGGATGCAGGTGACTGGGCACAGCCATGTTACAACCATAGCACTGTGTAGGGTACTGCTGACTGGGCACTGCCATATTACTATCATAGTACTGTGTAGGATGCTGGTGACTGGCTGTGCCATGTTACTACCATTGTAATGTGTAGAATGCAGGTGACTGGCACTGCCATGTTACTATCATATTACTGTGTAGGATGCAGGTGACTGGCACTGCCATGTTACTACAATAGTACTGTCTAAGATGCAGGTGACTGGGCACTGCCATGCTACCACAGTACTGTGTAGGATGCAGGTGAGTGGGCACTGCCATGTTAGTACCAAAGTACTGTGTAGGATGCAGGTAACTGGGCACTGCCATGTTACTACCATACAGTAGTACTGTGTATGATGCAGGTAATTGGGCACTGCCTTGTTACTACCATATTACTGTGTAGAATGCAGGTAACTGTGCACTGCCATGTTACTACCATAGTACTGTGTAGGGTGCTGGTGACTGGACACTGCCATGTTACTACCATAGTACTATTAGGATGCAGGTGACTGGCACTGCTGTGTTACTACCATAGTAATGTGTAGGATGCAGGTGACTGGGCACTGCCATGCTACCATAGTACTGTGTAGGATGGAGGTGACTGGGCACTGTCAAGCTGCTACCATAGTACTAAGTAGGGTGCAGGTACCTGGGCATTGCCAAGTTACTACCATAGTAATGTGTAGGGGGCAGGTGACTGGCACTGTCATGTTACTACTATAGTAATGTGTAGGGAAAGGGGTGACTGGGCACTGCCATGTTACTACCATAGAACTGTGTACAATGCAGGTGACTGGGCACTGCAATGTTACTACCATAGTACTATGTAAGATGCAGGTGACTGGGCACTGCCATGTTGCTACCATAGTACTACTAGGATGCAGGTGACTGGCAATGCCATGTTACTACCATAGTACTCTGTAGGGTGCGGGTGACTGGGCACTGCCATGTTACTACCATAGTACTGTGTAGGGTAAGGGGTGACTGGGCACTGCCATGTTTCTACCATAGTACTGTGTAGGGTGCAGGAGACTTGTCACTGACATGCTAGTAGCATAGTACTGTGTAGGGTGCAGGTGACTGGGCACTGCCATATTACTACCACAGTACTGTGTAGGATGCAGGAGACTGGCACTGCGATGTTACTACCAGAGTACTCTGTAGGATGCAGGTGACTGGGTGCTGCCATGCTACTACCATAGTAATGTGCATGATGCAGATTACTAGCAATGCCATGTCACTACCATACAGTAGTACTGTGTAGGATGCAAATGACTGGGCACAGCCACATTACTACCATAGTACTAAGTAGGGTGCAGGTGACTGGCCACTGCCATGTTACTACCATAGTACTATATAGGGTGCGGGTGACTGGGTACTGCCATGTTACTACTATACTACTGTGTAGGGTGCGGGTTACTGGTCAGTGCTGTGTTACTACCATAGTACTGTGTATGGTGCTAGTGACTGGGCACTGCCATATTACTACCATAGTACTGTGTAGGATGCAGGTGGCTGGCACTGGGATGTTACTACCATAGTACTGTGTAGGCTGCTGATGACTGGGCATTGCCATGTTACTACCAAAGTACTGTGTAGGGTATGGGGTGACTGAGCACTGCCATGTTACTACCATAGTACTGTGTAGAGTGCGGGAGACTGGGACATGCCATGCTACTACCAAAGTACTATTTAGGGTTCAGGTGACTGGGCACTGCCATGTTACTACCATAGTACTGTGTAGGATACAGGTGACTGGCACTGCCATGGTACTGAGAAGGGTGCAGGTACTGGGCACTGCCATGCTACCATAGTACTGTGTGGGATGCTGGTAACTGGGCACTGCCATGTTACTACCATAGTACTGTGTAGGGTGCTGGTGACTGGGCACTGCCATGTTCCTACCATAATACTGTGTAAGGTGTAGGTGACTGGCACTGCCATAGTACTGAGTTGGGTGCATGCGACTGGGCACTGCCATGTTGCTACCATAGTATAATGTAGGATGCAGGTGACTGTGCATTGCCATGTTGCTACCATAGTACTATGTAGGATGCAGGTGAATGGCAATGCCATGTTGCTACCATAGTACAGTGTAGGGTGCTGGTGACTGGGCACTGCCATGTTGCTACCACAGTACTGTGTAGGGTAAGGGATGACTGTGCACTGCCATGTTACTACCATAGTACTGTGTAGGGTGCAGGAGACTTGTCACTGACATGCTAGTA
Organism: Pseudophryne corroboree; assembly: GCF_028390025.1. Taxonomy (NCBI): domain Eukaryota; kingdom Metazoa; phylum Chordata; class Amphibia; order Anura; family Myobatrachidae; genus Pseudophryne; species Pseudophryne corroboree. Next base: position 1,703,051 of record NC_086444.1, read on the forward strand.
GCATAGTACTGTGTAGGGTGCAGGTGACTGGGCACTGCCATATTACTACCATAGTACTGTGTAGGATGCAGGTTACTGGCACTGCAATGTTACTACCAGAGTACTCTGTAGAATGCAGGTGACTGGGTGCTGCCATGCTACTACCATAGTAATGTGCATGATGCAGATTACTAGCAATGCTATGACCATAGTAATGTGCATGATGCAGATTACTAGCAATGCCATGTCACTACCATACAGTAGTACTGTGTAGGATGCAAGAGACTGGGCACAGACATATTACTACCATAGTAATAAGTAGGGTGCAGGTGACTGGGCACTGCCATGTTACTACCATAGTACTATATAGGGTGCGGGTGACTGGGCACTGCTATTTTACTACCATACTACTGTGTAGGGTGCGGGTTACTGGGCAGTGCTTTGTTACTACCATAGTACTGTGTAGGGTGATGGTGACTGGGCACTGCCATGTTGCTACCATAATACTGTGTAAGGTGCAGGTGAGTGGCATTGCCATAGTACTGAGTGGGGTGCAGGTGACTGGGCACTGCCATGTTGCTACCATAGTATAATGTAGGATGCAGGTGACTGTGCACTGCCATGTTGCTACCATAGTACAATGTAGGATGCAGGTCAATGGCACTGCCATGTTACTACCATAGTACTGTGTAGGGTGCAGGTGACTGGGCACTGCCATGCTACCATAGTACTGTATAGGGTAAGGGGTGACTGAGCACTTCCATGTTACAACCATACTACTGTGTAGGGTGCAGGTGACTGGGCACTGCCATGTTACTGCCATAGTACTGTGTAGAATGCAGGTGACTGGCACTGGCATGTTACTGCCATAGTAGTGAGTGGGGTGCATGTTACTGGGCACTGCCATGTTACTACCATAGTACTGTGTAGGGTGCAGGTGACTGTGCATTGCCATGTTACTAACATAGCACTTTGTAGGGTCCAGATGACTGGCACTGCCATGTTACTACCATAGTACTGTGTAAGGTATAGGTGACTGGCAATGTCATCTGTACCATAGTACTGTGTAGGGTTCAGGTGACTGGGCAATGCCATGTTACTACCATAGTACTGTGTAGGGTACAGGAGACTGTCACTGCCATGTTACTACCATAGTACTGTGTAGAGTACAGGAGACTGTCACTGCCATGTTACTACCATAGTACTGTGTAAGGTGCTGTTGACTAGGCACTGCCATGTTACTACCATAGAACTGTGTTGGATGCAGGTGACTGGGCACTGCCATGTTACTACTATAGCACTGTGTAGGGTCCAGGTGACTGGCACTGCCATGTTACCACCATAGTATTGTGTAAAGTGCAGTTGACTGGGTACTGCCTTGTTACTATCATAATACTGTGTAGGATGCAGGTAACTTGACACTGCCATGTTACTACCATAGTACTACGTAGGGTCCAGGTGACTGGCACTGCCATGGTACTATCGTAGTACCATGTAGGATGCAGGAGACTGGAACTGCCATGTTACTACCATAGTACTGAGTAGGATACCGGTGACTGGGCACTGCCTTGTTACTACCATAGTACTGTGTTGGGTGCAGGTGAATGGACACTGCCATGCTACAATTGTACTGTGTAGGGTGTGGGTGACTGGGCACTGCCATGTTACTAAAATAGTACTGTGTGGGTTACAGGGGACTGGCACTGCCATGGTAGTACAATAGTACTCTGTAGGATGCATGTGACTGGGCACTGCCATGGCACTGCCATAGTACTGTATGGCGTACAGGTGATTGGAACTGCCATGTTACTACCATAGTACTGTGTAGGATGCTGGTGACTGGGCACTGCCATGTTACCATAGTTCTGTGTGGGGTGCAGGTGACTGGGCACTGCCATTGCACTGCCATAGTACTTTGTAGGGAGCAGGTGACTGGGCAATGCCATGTTACTACCATGGAACTGTGTAGGATGCAGGTGACTGGGCACTGCCATGTTACTACCATAGTATTTTGTAGGATGCTGGTGACTGGGAACTGCAATGTTACTACCATAGTACTGTGTAGGATTCAGATAACTGACACTGCCATGTTACTACCACAGTACTGTGTAGGATGCAGGTGACTGGCACTGCCATGTTACTAACATAGTATTGTGTGGTGTGCAGCTTACTGGGCACTGCCATGTTTCCACCATAGTACCATGTAGGGTGTGGGTGACTGGGCACTGCCGTGTTACTACCATAGTACTGTGTAGGGTGCATGTGACTGTGCACTGCCATGTTACTACCATAGTACTGTGTATGATGCTGGTGACTGGGCACTGCCATGTTACTAAAATAGTAATGTGTGGGATGCAGGTGACTGGCACTGCCATGTTACTACCATAGTACTGAGTGGGGTGCAGGTTACTGGGCACTGCCATGTTACTACCATAGTACTATGTAGGGTGCGGGTAACTGAGCACTGCCATGTTACTACCATAGTACTGTGTAGGGTGCGGGTGACTGGGCACTGACATGTTACTAGCATCGTACTGTGTGGGATGCAGGTGACTGGGCACTGCCATGTTACTACCATAGTACTGTGTGGGTGGAGATAACATAGTTTTTGAGGTTGAAAAAAGACAAATTGTCCATCTAGTTCAACCTGTTACTCGTAAAAATATTACAGTAGCTAATTTAAACTTTGGTGAATGTTTAACCATTATGTCGATTTCTCTTATTTATTTTTTATTATTATTTTATTTATTACTATAGTGCGTGATTTACCCACCATAACCCTGTATATCCTAATCCATTAGGAATTTATCTAGCCCATTTTTACATGTAATGACCGAGTCCGCCATTACTACTGTCTCAGGCAGGGAATTAAAAATACATATTGTCCTTGCTGTGAAGAAACCTTTCCGTCTCTGTGTGCGAAATCTCTTCTCCGCTAACCTAATCGGGTGTCCACTTATCCTTTGTGGTGATCTTATCAAAAACAAATCCCCCGCTAGCTCTGTGTATTGTACCCTTACATATTTGTTAATGTTAATCATGTCCCCTCTTTATCTCCTTTTCTCCAGTGTAAACATGCCTAGTCTATCAATTTTTTCCTCATATTCTAGCATCTCAATCCCCTCAATCAATTTTGTCGCCCGTATTTGAACCTTTTCTAGTTTCAGGATATCCTTTTTCTAGTAAGGTTCCCATAGTTGTGCACAGTATTTGAGATGTGGCCTCAGCAGTGATTTATATAATGGGAGTATAACACTCTCATCCCTTACATCAATTCTCCGCTTTATTCATGCTAATACCAGTGTAGCCGGAGACCCCCCAGCCACACGGATAATGGCAGCCGCAGAGGATAATGGCAGCCGCAGAGCTGAAGGGGTTAACCCTCAGTTGCCAGGTGCCATTTTAAATGGACAATGGGCACTAGGTGCCATTTTAAAGAGGAACACTTGGCTCTAGGCACAATGCACTATACATGACTAAATGTATGTTTAATAATGTCTTAATATGTTATATCGCTGCGCTGTGCGTAGTTGGAGAATTATGGACTGCGCGGTTATAGAACTGCATGGACAGAGCACTTATGAGAAAAGTACAATATGAGTTATTTTGATTCTAAAGTGCTTTGACGACTGTTCTTCAGCCCCTTGTACATAGCCAGTCATATGGTAATTGTCCTAGCTCCGGACTTGCTATGTACAGTAAGGGGGAAATTTACTAAGCTCCCGATTTTGACCGAGATGCCGTTTTTTCATCAAAGTGTCATCTCGGTAATTTACTAAACACTAATCACGGCAGAGATGAGGGCATTCGTAATTTTTTGCAAGTCAAAGTAAAAAATTACGAATGAATACACCATCGGTCAAAACGCGGCTGTTTAAGTATGAATCTCGGTCATTTACTAAGAAGTGCAAAGCAAAAAAAAAAAAAACACTGCCGTGAAAAATTACAACTCGTAAAAAAGTGCTAAAAAAAAACAGACCTTTTTTTTTTCCCCGTGATTAGATAGGCATGCACGGATCCATGAGATCCGTGCATGTATATCAGTGGGAAGGGGTGGGAAAGTGCTTATTTTTTCCCAAAAAATTGCGTGGGGTCCCCCCTCCTAAGCATAACCAGCCTCGGGCTCTTTGAGCCGATCCTGGTTGCAAAAATATGGGGGGAAAAATGACAGGGGTTCCCCCATATTTAAGCAACCAGCATCGGGCTCTGCGCCTGGTCCTGGTCCCAAAAATACGGGGGACAAAAAGAGTAGGGGTCCCCCGTATTTTTAAAACCAGCACCGGGCTCCACTAGCTGGACAGATAATGCCACAGCCGGGGGTCACTTTTATATAGTGCCCTGCGGCCGTGGCATCAAAAATCCAACTAGTCACCCCTGGCCGGGGTACCCTGGGGGAGTGGGGACCCCTTCAATCAAGGGGTCCCCCCCCCAGCCACCCAAGGGCCAGGGGTGAAGCCCAAGGCTGTCCCCCCCCCATCCAATGGGCTGCGGATGGGGGGGCTGATAGCCTTTGTTGTAAAAGAAAAGATATTGTTTTTTGTAGCAGTACTACAAGTCCCAGCAAGCCTCCCCCGCATGCTGGTACTTGGAGAACCACAAGTACCAGCATGCGGCGGAAAAACTGGCCCGCTGGTACCTGTAGTACTACTACTAAAAAAATACCCAAAAAAAGACAAGACACACACACCGTGAAAGTATAATTTTATTACATACATACACACATACATACATACTTACCTTAAGTTCCCACGCAGGTCGGTCCTCTTCTCCAGTAGAATCCAAGGGGTACCTGTTGAAGAAATTATACTCACGAGATCCAGGGGTCCAGGCTCCTCGGGAAATCCAGGGGTAATCCACGTACTTGAAAAAAATAACAAAACGGTGTCCCGACCACGAACTGAAAGGGGACCCATGTTTGCACATGGGTCACCTTTCCACGAATGCCAGAAACCCACTCTGACTGATGTCTAAGTGGGTTTCTTCAGCCAATCAGGGAGCGCCACGTTGTAGCACTCTCCTGATCAGCTGTGTGCTCCTGTCCTCACTGACAGGCAGCACACGGCAGTGTTACAATGTTGCGCCTATGCGCTACATTGTAACCAATGATGGGAACTTTCTGCTCAGCGGTGACGTCACTTTAGGTCAACCGCAGGGCAGAAAGTTCCCAGCATTGGTTACAATGTAGCGCATAGGCGCTACATTGTAACACTGCCGTGTGCTGCCTGTCAGTGAGGACAGCAGCACACAGCTGATCAGGAGAGTGCTACAACGTGGCACTCCCTGATTGGCTGAAGAAACCCACTTAGACAGAAGTCAGAGTGGGTTTCTGGCATTCGTGGAAAGGTGACCCATGTGAAAACATGGGTCCCCTTTCAGTTCGTGGTCGGGACACCGTTTTGTTATTTTTTTCAAGTACGTGGATTACACCTGGATTCCCCGAGGACCCTGGACCCCTGGATCTCGTGAGTATAATTTCTTCAACAGGTACCCCTTGGATTCTACTGGAGAAGAGGACAGACCTGCGTGGGAACTTAAGGTAAGTATGTATGTATGTGTGTATGTATGTAATAAAATTATACTTTCACGGTGTGTGTGTCTTGTCTTTTTTTGGGTATTTTTTTAGTAGTAGTACTACAGGTACCAGCGGGCCAGTTTTTCCGCCGCATGCTGGTACTTGTGGTTCTCCAAGTACCAGCATGCGGGGGAGGCTTGCTGGGACTTGTAGTACTGCTACTAAAAACAATATCTTTTCTTTTACAACAAAGGCTATCAGCCCCCCCATCCGCAGCCCATTGGATGGGGGGAGACAGCCTCGGGCTTCACCCCTGGCCCTTGGGTGGCTGGGGGGGGGGGGACCCCTTGATTGAAGGGGTCCCCACTCCCCCAGGGTACCCCGGCCAGGGGTGACTAGTTGGATTTTTGATGCCACGGCCGCAGGGCACTATATAAAAGTGACCCCCGGCTGTGGCATTATCTGTCCAGCTAGTGGAGCCTGGTGCTGGTTTTAAAAATACGGGGGACCCCTACTCTTTTTGTCCCCCGTATTTTTGGGACCAGGACCAGGCGCAGAGCCCGATGCTGGTTGCTTAAATATGGGGGAACCCCTGTCATTTTTTCCCCCATATTTTTGCAACCAGGATCGGCTCAAAGAGCCCGAGGCTGGTTATGCTTAGGAGGGGGGACCCCACGCAATTTTTTTTATTATTTTACAGTGTTTAATTAAACAAAAACAAAAAATAAACCCCAGCACGGATCACACAGATCCGGCCGAGATTGATTGTAAAAAAAGTCGGCAGTGTTTTGCTAATCACTGCCGTAAAAATAGAAAAAAACCCACGAATGACATCGACATCGGAACAAAAGAAAAACCCGAATACGACAGCTTAGTAAATTAGTCGTAATCAATTCAAAAAGTTGCAGTTTTACACTTTCGATGTCATTCGTGATTGAACTTTGACCTGAATCTGGAAAATACGAATCTTAGTAAATTTACCCCTAAGTGTCAATTAGCCAGCCTTTTGTTGCCCCCGCGCCGCACAGGTACAAAAGCATTGCACGGCCGTGATGCTTTTGTACCTGTAAAGTAGCTCCCTACCAGTGCAGCTCCTGCGCCGCATTGGCTGCATGTGATGTCGCACAGCCGCCGCCCCCCACACGGTCCGGGAATGCCTGCTTTGCCTGGACCGTGCCCTCAAAACACTGGCCCACCGCCGCCAGACCGCCCAGTGAACAACTATGCCTGTCAATCAGGCAAAGGCGATCGCTGGGCTGGGATACTCATAGCATCTTTGGCATGCGCCGTCGCACTGTGGTGCCGGAGCATGCGCAGTTCAGACCTGATCGCCCGCTGTGCAAAAACACACAGCAGCGATCCGTTCTGAATTAGCCCCGTGGTTTGCCCATTAGCTAACAAATTTGCTGCTGCAATCAGGTCTTAATTAAGTTCTTAGTTGGGGCTACTGTGTATATAGGGCTACTTTTGAAAACTGATATTGAATGTGACCATATTGTGGTCGCTGTTTCCCATTGGTTCCCATACTATAATATTTGATATCAAATCCCCATTGTTAGTTAATACCAGGTCTAAGATTGCATTGTACCTAGTTGGTTCCTCGATTAGTTGGAGTAAGTAGTGATCATTTAGTGTGACTGGGCACTGCCATGTTACTACCATAGTAGTGTAGGGTGCGGGTGACTGGGCACTGCCATGTTACTACCATAGTAGGGTAGGGTGCGGGTGACTGGGCACTGCCATGTTACTACCATAGTAGTGTAGGGTGCGGGTGACTGGGCACTGCCATGTTACTACCATAGTACTGTGTAGGGTGTGGATGACTGGGCACTGCCATATTACTACCATAGTAGGGTGCGGGTGACTGGGCACTGCCATGTTACTACCATAGTAGTGTAGGGTGCGGGTGACTGGACACTGCCATGTTACTACCATTGTACTGTGTAGGGTGTGGATGACTGGGCACTGCCATATTACTACCATAGTAGTGTAGGGTACGAGTGACTGGGCACTGCCATGTTACTACCATAGTAGTGTAGGGTGCGGGTGACTGGGCACTGCCATGTTACTACTATAGTACTGTGTAGGATGTGGATGACTGGGCACTTCCATGTTACTACCATAGTACTGTGTAGGGTGTGGATGACTGGGCACTGCCATGTTGCTACCATAATACTGTGTACGGTGTGGATGACTGGGCACTGCCATGTTACTACCATAGTACTGTGTAGGGTGCGGGTGACGGCACTGCCATGTTACTACCATAGTACTATGTAAGATGCGGGTGAGTGGGCACTGCCATGTTACCACTATAGTACTGTGTGGGGTGCAGGTGACGGCACTGCCATGTTACTACCATAGTACTATGTAAGATGCGGGTGAGTGGGCACTGCCATGTTACTACCATAGTACTGTGTAGGGTGCGGGTGACTGGGCACTGCCATGTTACTTGAATTCCCCCCATAGTGGTGAGGCGCAGCGTTAACCTTTTATAATATACAGTAGGGTGCTGACTAAGGGATCTGTGTTTGTCCAACGTCACAGTAAGATGTGAGGCTAGAATGGGGGGGGTTTCCTGTGTAGTTACTATGACAGAGGGGCGTTTATCCTGGTATTGTCATTGTCCTATTTACTGGAAATATATCGGCCATAAAAGGCTCTGACACAATGATAGTGATTCGGGGATGGATGAAAGTACCACAACGTCGGGGAAAGATTGGCTGTAAGTGTGCACTCCACTTCAGCTGCTGTACTCACAACAGTACTCAGGACTAAGTTGCAAAACTTTATTAACAAGACACTACAGACAATGCAAGTAAGTGTAAACATCGGCGTTCCTCAGACACTGCTTCATCACAGCGTTCCGTCATAATCTCTCTCTGCCGCCTGGCGCTGGTTAGAGGGGGCACAGTGCCACGCGTGGCAGTACCTCATTTCCATGGATTGCCCCTGTGCTTCTCCAGCAGCTCAGGAAGATTTGCTCTATATGTCCACAGATTCCAGACACGAGACGGACTCATGGAAAGTGATGATCACAATAGAGAATGGCAGTCATTGGTCAGAGATTGGGATTACAGGTAGTAGTATGTGGGGGAATGTTATCTAGATACTGTACTTGCGCCTGTCACTGTGGAACCTGTTATTTGGAACATATAATAAAATGCAGCAGTGCGGACAAGCTTGTGTCAGGGATAGAATAATATATGGGAAATAGACCAGTTTCTGGAATAAGATTAAAACAGGATTTGGAAACATAATGTCATCCAGAATGTCCTGTGACTGCATTATCCATAACATCTACAGAGGAGGGCCTGGGTCTTACAGTGACTGGGACACCATAGAGTAGGAGCAGTAGAGAAACCATCAGTGGAAGGATGAGGACATAGTGTGACCATGGGGACTGTTCTGTGACCATATTACCTATAACATCTATGGGGGAAGAGCCTGGATCTTACAGTGATTGGGACACCAGAGAGTAGGAGCAGTAGAGGAAACCATCAGTGGAACGATGAGGACATAGTGTGACCATGGGGACTGTTCTGTGACCATATTACCTATAACATCTACAGGGGAGAGCCTGGGTCTTACAGTGACTGGGACACCATAGAGTAGAGACAGTAGAGAAACCATCAGTGGAAGGATGAGGATATAGTGTGACCATGGGGACTGTTCTGTGACCATATTACCTATAACATCTACAGGGGAGAGCCTGGGTCTTACAGTGACTGGGACACCATAGAGTAGAGACAGTAGAGAAACCATCAGTGGAAGGATGAGGACATAGTGTGACCCTGGGGACTGTTCTGTGACCATATTACCTATAACATCTATGGGAGAAGAACCTGGATTTTACAGTGACTGGGACACCAGAGAGTAGAGACAGTAGAGAAACCATCAGTGGAAGGATGAGGACATAGTGTGACCCTGGGGACTGTTCTGTGACCATATTACCTATAACATCTATGGGAGAAGAGCCTGGATCTTACAGTGACTGGGACACCAGAGAGTAGAGACAGTAGCGAAACCATCAGTGGAAGGATGAGGACATAGTGTGACCATGGGGACTGTTCTGTGACCATATTACCTATAACATCTACAGGGGAGAGCCTGGATCTTACAGTGACTGGGACACCAGAGAGTAGAGACAGTAGAGGAAACCATCAGTGGAAGGATGAGGACATAGTGTGACCATGGGGACTGTTCTGTGACCATATTATCTATAACATCTATGGGAGAAGAACCTGGATCTTACAGTGACTGGGACACCATAGAGTAGAGACAGTAGAGAAACCATCAGTGGAAGGATGAGGCTATAGTGTGACCATGGGGACTATTCTGTGACCATATTACCTATAACATCTATGGGAGAAGAACCTGGATCATACAGTGACTGGGACACCAGAGAGTAGAGACAGTAGAGGAAACCATCAGTGGAAGGATGAGGACATAGTGTGACCATGGGGACTGTTCTGTGACTATATTACCTAAAAATATCTATGGGAGAAGAACCTGGATCTTACAGTGACTGGGACACCAGAGAGTAGAGACAGTAGAGAAACCATCAGTGGAAGGATGAGGCTATAGTGTGACCATGGGGACTATTCTGTGACCATATTACCTATAACATCTATGGGGGAAGAGCCTGGATCTTACAGTGACTGGGACACCAGAGAGTAGAGACAGTAGAGGAAACCATCAGTGGAAGGATGAGGACATAGTGTGACCATGGGGACTGTTCTGTGACTATATTACCTATAACATCTATGGGGGAAGAGCCTGGATCTTACAGTGACTGGGACACCAGAGAGTAGAGACAGTAGAGAAACCATCAGTGGAAGGATGAGGCTATAGTGTGACCATGGGGACTATTCTGTGACCATATTACCTATAACATCTATGGGGGAAGAGCCTGGATCTTACAGTGACTGGGACACCAGAGAGTAGAGACAGTAGAGGAAACCATCAGTGGAAGGATGAGGATATAGTGTGACCATGGGGACTGTTCTGTGACCATATTACCTATAACATCTATGGGGGAAGAGCCTGGATCTTACAGTGACTGGGACACCAGAGAGTAGGAGCAGTAGATTAAACCATCAGTGGAAGGATGAGGACATAGTGTGACCATGGGGACTGTTCTGTGACCATATTACCTATAACATCTATGGGGGAAATGCCTAGCTCCTGACGTGATTGTGAAAATAAAAGAGTACGAGCAGTAGATGAAAATATGAGTGGATGGATGAGGATATAGTGTGACCATGGGGACTGTTCTGTGACCATATTACCTATAACATCTATGGGGGAAGAGCCTGGATCTTACAGTGACTGGGACACCAGAGAGTAGGAGCAGTAGAGGAAACCATCAGTGGAAGGATGAGGATATAGTGTGACCATGGGGACTGTTCTGTGACCATATTACCTATAACATCTATGGGAGAAGAGCCTGGGTCTTACAGTGATTGGGACACCGGGAGAGTAGGAGTAGTAGATGAAACAATCAGTGGAAGGATGAGTATATAGTGTGACCATGGGGACTGTTCTGTGACCATATTACCTATAACATCTATGGGAGAAGAGCCTGGATCTTACAGTGACTGGGACACCAGAGAGAAGGAGCAGTAGATGAAATCATTAGGGGGGAAATTAGGGTTTAGTGTGAACAGTACAGACACTGAGAGGTCATCCATGTATCTTCTGGCTTCTCAGATGAATTTTGAGGACATGTGATGGCGTGAAATAAAATAAGCCCCACGGGAACAAAGTGTTGGTGGACGTGATGGGTGTGAGGCTCACGGAGAATGTCTGTTACATGTTGTTCAACTCTAGCAAGGTCTGGTCCAACGTCTGCTGAATAGTGATGTTTTCCTCCTTAGCCACCGTAAGGGTCTCTAGAGGCACAAAGTAGCACAAAATGAGGCACAAGGTAGCATAAACTAAGGCATACAGCTTTAATATCATAAGACTGAGTAAAATATCTTTGAATACTAATATCTCAGTGGACTAGTCAACCACGAGCAGCATCTTTATGCACATATTCTGACACCATTCTAATGACCCATGTCTTACAGGGGTGCAGTCATCATGTCCCACATTCAGGTAGCCAACATCTTCACAATTGGATGTTAGGATTAGGGTTAGACTTCCACCAACATATGAGTGAATATAACACACATCTTCTTACACCACGGCAATGGACCGTGTCTAATATTGTGTAACCTTATAACAAATACAAATTGACCATATCTTACAGTGCATGGGTCTCCTAGCAGACATGAATGAGCCATGTCTCACATATTCTCCTGGCATATATGAATGAGCCATGCCTCACAGAATCTCCTAGCAGACATGAATGAGCCATGTCTCACATATTCTCCTGGCACATATGAATGAGCCATGCCTCACAGAATCTCCTAGCAGACATGAATGAGCCATGTCTCACATATTCTCCTGGCACATGTGAATGGGCCATGCCTCACAGAATCTCCTAGCAGACATGAATGAGCCATGTCTCACATATTCTCCTGGCACATATGAATGATCCATGTCTCACAGAATCTCCTAGCGCATATGAATGAGCCATGCCTCCCAGAAATCTAGCAGACATGAATGAGCCATGCCTCACAGATTCTCCTAGCACATATGAATGGGCGATGCCTCATAGATTCTCCTAGCGCATATGAATGGGCCATGCCTCACAGAATCTCCTAGCACATATGAATGGGCCATGCCTCACAGAATCTCCCAGCACATATGAATGGGCCATGCCTCACATGCATCTCCTAGCACATATGAATGGGCCATGACTCACAGATTTTCCTGGCACATATGAATGAGCCATGACTCACAGATTCTCCTGGCACCTATGAATGGGCCATGCCTCACAGAATCTCCTAGTGCATATGAATGGACCATGCCTCATAGATTCTCCTAGCGTATATTAATGGGCCATGCCTCACAGAATCAACTAACACGTATGAATAGGCCATGCCTCACAGAAGTCTCCTAGCAGACATGAATGGGCCATGCTTCACACATTCTCCTGGCACATATGGCTGAGCCATGCCTCACCATTCTCCTGGCACATATGACTGAGCCATGCCTCACAGATTCTCCTGGCACATCTCCTAGAACACCTGAATGGACCAAGCTTAAAATACATCTTCTAGCATATATGAATGGATCATATCTCACAAAAATTTCCTAGCACATATAATTGGATCATGTCTTACAGAACTTTATCACATATGAATGGGCCATGCCTCACATGCATCTCCTAGCACAAATGAATGGGCCATGCCTCACATGCATCTCCTAGCACATATGAATGGGAGATGCCTCACATGCATCTCCTAGCACATATGAATGGGCCATGCCTCACATGCATCTCATAGCACATATGAATGGGCCATGCCTCACATACATCTCCTAGCACATATGAATGGGAAATGCCTCACATGCATCTCCTAGCACATATGAATGGGCAATGCCTCACATGCATCTCCTAGCACATATGAATGGGCAATGCATCACATGCATCTCATAGCACATATGAATGGGCCATGCCTCTCCTAGCACATACGAATGGGCCATGCCTCACATGCATCTCCTAGCACAAATGAATGGGCCATGCCTCACATGCATCTCCTAGCACATATGAATGGGAGATGCCTCACATGCATCTCCTAGCACATATGAATGGACCATGCCTCATATGCATCTCCTAGCACATATGAATGGGCCATGCCTTACATGCATCTCCTAGCACATATGAATGGGCCATGTCTCACATGCATGCCCCAGCACATATGAATGAGCCATGCCTCACATGCATCTCCTAGCACAAATGAATGGGCCATGCCTCACAGAAATTATATCCTAGCACATATGAATGGGCCATGCCTCACATGCATCTCCTAGCACATATGAATGGGCCATGCCTCACATGCATCTCCTAGCACAAATGAATGGGCCATGCCTCACATGCATCTCCTAGCACATATGAATGGGAGATGCCTCACATGCATCTCCTAGCACATATGAATGGACCATGCCTCACATGCATCTCCTTATAAGTGCATCTTCCCTCTGAGTTCCTCCTAACCTCATCAGACCTGAGCTCAATATCTGTCCTACTGTACTCCTCCAATCTATTGAATGTCTCTAATATATCCTACAGTATCTCCACAATTAACCAAACTTCCAATCCATCCTACCTCCAGTACTTGTCCTACTGTTCTACATGACCAATGCCAGCTCTCCAATCCATCCCCCCTTTCTATCTATCCTACTTCTCCATCTATCCCACATTTATAATCTATCCTACCTGCCCCACTACCCCACATCTCCAATTCCAGCTTTCAATCCATCATATCTCTCCAAACTGTCCTACTACCCTACCTCTCCCATCCTACCTCTCCAATCTATCCTCCTGCCCTACCTCTCCAATCTATCCTACTTGTCCTACTGCCCTACCTTACCAATGCCAGCTCTCCAATCAATCCTACCTCTCCAATCTATTCTACTGCCCTACCTCTCCAATCCCATCTCTCCAATCTATCCAACCATTTCTATCTATCCTACCTCTCCAATCTATCCTTCTACCATACCTCTCCCATCCTACCTCTCCAATCTATCCTACCTGTCCCACTACCCCACATCTCCAATGCTAGCTTTCAATCCATCATATCTTTCCAAACTAATCTACTACCCTACCTCTCCCATCCTACCTCTCCAATCTATCCTTCCACCCTACCTCTCCCATCCTACCTCTCCAATCTATCATACTGCCCTACCTCTTTAATCCCGTCTATCCCACCATTTCTATTTATCCTACCTCTCCAATCTATCCTACTACCCTACCTCTCCAGTCCCAACTCTCCAAACCATCCTACCTCTTCAATCTATCCTACCTCTCCAGTCCCATCTCTCTAATCTATCCCACCTTTTCTATCTATCCTACCTCTCCAATCTATCCTACCTGTCCTGCTGCCAAACCTCACCAATCTCATCTCTCCAATCCATCCTACCTCTCCAATCTATCTGATCTGTCCTACTACTCTACCATACCAATGCCAGGTCTCCAATTCATCCTACCTCTTCAATCTATCCTACTACCCTACCTCTCCCATCGCATCTCTTCAATCTATCCCACCTTTTTTATATATCCTACCTCTCCAATCTATCCCACCTCTATAATCTATCTGACCTGTCCCACTACCCCGCATTTCCAATGCCAGCTCTTAATCCATCCTACCTCTCCAATCTATCCTACGACCCTACCTCTCCCATCCTACCTCTCCAATCTAATCTACCTGTCTACTACTCTACCTTACCAATGCCAGCTCTCCAATCCATCCTACCCCTCCAATCTATTCTACCTGTCCTACTACTCTACTTTACCAATGCAAGCTCTCCAATCTATCCTACCTCTCCAATCTATCCTACCTGTCCTACTACTCTACCATACCAATGCCAGCTCTCCAATCCATCCTACCTCTTCGGTCTATCCTAGTACCCTACCTCTCTAATCTATTTTACTACCCTACCTCTTCCATCGCATCTCTTCAATCTATCCCACCTTTTCTATCTATCCTACCTCTACAATCTATCCTACCTGTCCCACTACCTCACATCTCCAATGCTAGCTCTCAATCCATCCTACCTCTCCAAACTATCCTACTACCCTACCTCTACCATCCTACCGCTCCAATCTGTTCTACCTGTCTGCTACTCTACCTTACCAATGCCAGCTCTCCAATCCATCCTACCTCTCCAATCTATCCTACCTGTCCTACTACTCTACCATACCAATGCCAGCTCTCCAATCCATCCTACCTCTTCAGTCTATCCTAGTACCCTACCTCTCTAATCTATCCTATTACCCTACCTCTTCCATCGAAACTCTTCAATCTATCCCACCTTTTCTATCTATCCTACCTCTCCAATCCATCCCATCTCTACAATCTAGCCTACCTGTCCCACTTCCTCGCATCTTCAATGCCAGCTCTCAATCCATCCTACCTCTCCAAACTATCCTACTACCCTACCTCTCCCATCCTACCGCTCCAATCTATCCTACTACCCTACCTCTCCCATCCTACCTCTCCAATCTATTCTACCTGTCTACTACTCTACCTTACCAATGCCAGCTCTCCAATCCATCCTACCTCTCCAATCTATCCTACTATCCTACCTCTCCAGTTCCATCTCTCCAATATATCCTACCTTTTCTATCTATCCTACCTTTCCAATGCATTCTCCTCTCCAATCTATCCTACTACCCTACCTCTCCAGTCCCATCTCTCCAATCTATCCCACCTTTTCTATCTATCCTGCCTCTCCAATCTATCCTACCTGTCCCACTACCCCACATCTCCAATGCCAGCTCTCAATCCATCCTATCTCTCCAATCTATTCTACCTTTTCTACCTATCATACCTCTCCAATCTATCCTACTATCCTACCTCTCCAGTCCCATCTCTCCAATCTATCCTACCTTTTCTATTATACCTCTCCAATCCCATCTATCTATCTATCTATCTATCTATCTATCTATCTATCTATCTATCTATCTATCTATCTATCTATCTATCTATCTATCTATCTGTAGTGGATCCTATCTCTCCAAACTATCAGTTTTATCCAATCAATCCCACTTGTCCAATCTATCCTATTTCTCCAGTCTATCTTACCTATCCAATTCAGTCGCTCCAATCCCTGCTCTCCAAACTATCCTACCTATCCCACTACCTTAATTCTCCAATCTATCTCACCTCTCCAGTCTAGCCCCTCTCCAGTCTATAGGTGTGTACATACTATATGATATCGTGCAATCTTGTCACTTTCAACCAATCTGCACAAATATACCCAATCTATCATTTATATGCATTGTTCATTGCATCATCCCATCTGAGGTGCTACATGTCAGATGGGGCAAATCCATGAATGACGCAGTGTTGTTAAGTACTGTACAGTATGTCATGATATTTTGTGTTGCCATACAATGGATCTTGCAGTGTGTACTGTACATAAAAGAGATATATTGTTACATTGCATCAATGCAATGCTGGGCTATCCTATCCAATCTATTCTAAATATCCCACCACCCTACCTCTCCAATCTATCATGTCTCTCCAGTCTATCCCTCTTGTACAATCTACCCTACCTCTCCAATATACCCTAAATATCTAATAACTTTACCTCTCTAATCTATCACACCTCTCCAGTCTATCCTATCTCTTCAGCCTATCCCTCCGCTGTAATCTACTCTACATCTAAAATCTATTTTGTCTTCAATCTACCCCAAATATCCCACTACCTTACCTCTCCAATCTATCTTGTCTCTACTGTCTATCATATTTCTCCAATCTATGCTACCTCTACCCTCCCCTCGCTCCAATATCTTCCACCCCTATAATCTATAAACCCTCTCTAATTTACCCTACCTCTCCCATCTATCCTGTCTTTCCAGTCTACGCCACCTAATTTACCCTACCTCTCCCATCTATCCTGTCTTTCCAGTCTACGCCACCTAATTTACCCTACCTCTCCCATCTATCCTGTCTTTCCAGTCTATGCCACCTAATTTACCCTACCTCTCCCATCTATCCTGTCTTTCCAGACTATGCCACCTAATTTACCCTACCTCTCCAATCTATCCTGTCTTTCCAGTCTATGCCACCTAATTTACCCTACCTTTCCCATCTATCCTGTCTTTCCAGTCTGTCACCTAATTTACCCTACTGTACACTCCCCCATCTATCCTGTCTTTCCAGTCTATGCCACCTAATTTACCCTACCTCTCCCATCTATCCTGTCTTTCCAGTCTACGCCACCTAATTTACCCTACCTCTCCCATCTATCCTGTCTTTCCAGTCTACGCCACCTAATTTACCCTACTGTACCTCTCCCATCTATCCTGTCTTTCCAGTCTATGCCACCTAATTTACCCTACCTCTCCCATCTATCCTGTCTTTCCTGTTTATGTCACCTAATTTACCCTACTGTACCTCTCCCATCTATCCTGTCTTTCCAGTCTACGCCACCTAATTTACCCTACCTCTCCAATCTATCTTGTCTCTACTGTCTATCATATTTCTCCAATCTATGCTACCTCTACCCTCCCCTCGCTCCAATATCTTCCACCCCTATAATCTATCAACCCTCTCTAATTTACCCTACCTCTCCCATCTATCCTGTCTTTCCAGTCTACGCCACCTAATTTACCCTACCTCTCCCATCTATCCTGTCTTTCCAGTCTATGCCACCTAATTTACCCTACCTCTCCCATCTATCCTGTCTTTCCAGTCTATGTCACCTAATTTACCCTACTGTACCTCTCCCATCTATCCTGTCTTTCCAGTCTATGCCACCTAATTTACACTACCTCTCCCATCTATCCTGTCTTTCCAGTCTACGCCACCTAATTTACCCTCCCTCTCCCATCTATCCTGTCTTTCCTGTCTATGCCACCTAATTTACCCTACCTCTCCCATCTATCCTGTCTTTCCCGTCTATGCCACCTAATTTACCCTACCTCTCCCATCTATCCTGTCTTTCCATTCTATGCCACCTAATTTACCCTACCTCTCCCATCTATCCTGTCTTTCTAGTCTATGCCACCTAATTTACCCTACCTCTCCCATCTATCCTGTCTTTCCAGTCTATGCCACCTAATTTACCCTCCCTCTCCCATCTATCCTGTATTTCCAGTCTATGCCACCTAATTTACCCTACCTCTCCCATCTAACCTGTATTTCCATTCTATGCCACCTAATTTACCCTACCTCTCCCATCTATCCTGTCTTTCCAGTCTATGCCACCTAATTTACCCTACCTCTCCCATCTATCCTGTCTTTCCAGTCTATGCCACCTAATTTACCCTACCTCTCCCATCTATCCTGTCATTCCAGTCTACGCCACCTAATTTACCCTCCCTCTCCCATCTATCCTGTATTTCCAGTCTATGCCACCTAATTTACCCTACCTCTCCCATCTAACCTGTATTTCCATTCTATGCCACCTAATTTACCCTACCTCTCCCATCTATCCTGTCTTTCCAGTCTATGCCACCTAATTTACCCTACCTCTCCCATCTATCCTGTCTTTCCAGACTATGCCACCTAATTTACCCTACCTCTCCCATCTATCCTGTCTTTCCAGTCTATGCCACCTAATTTACCCTACCTCTCCCATCTATCCTGTCTTTCCAGTCTATGCCACCTAATTTACCCTACCTCTCCCATCTATCCTGTCTTTCCAGTCTATGCCACCTAATTTACCCTACCTCTCCCATCGATCCTGTCTTTCCAGTCTATGCCACCTAATTTACCCTCCCTCTCCCACAGAGCCGCAACTAGTTGTGTGCTGAGTGTGCCTTGCACACAGCGCACACGTGGAGGGAGCGCATCGCTGATGATGGATAGTGGTCAGCATCAGCAGGGAGCCAGGATACTGAATGCAGAAAGCAGGAGTCAGGACAGCTCCGGAGCTGTTCCCTAGCCTGCCCGTGCAGCCCAGCCTCCCACTCGACACTATCAGGCCAAATGTACCTCTCTGGTACAGTGATGTCTCCCCCCACACCTTCCCCAAATGCCGGAGCAGGTGCTAGGTCATAGCGTTCAGCGGACTCGGTGGTGGGAGCGACGGGGCGTGGTGTTGTACACGCGGCCACCCGCCTACACGACCACCCGCCTGTAAGCACCAGCCAGGCCCAGGTCTGAAGTCCGCCTGAGCCCCCCGCCACTGAGGAGTCCTGCTGGCTGCCACCCACGCAGTCCGGGGTCCCGGCAGCAGCACAGCACTCGGCCAGACTCAGCACTGGAGAGAGAGTGCTGACCCCGCCCTCCGCCTGGTGAGTTCGGATTTTTTTTCTCTCTCTGGGCGGGATGCATAAGTTTTCGCCGCGGTAATGTTTATTTCAATGCCTGTATTCGCTGCGCTCCTTTTTACCTCTTCGCCGGTATGCAGCAAAACCCACCCATCCTAGAGTGCACTGTGATAACACGCTTCCTCCGCGATGTCCTAGTGTCCCCTGTAGCCGTGCCTCCCCGAGTTTAGGATTAGCCAACACCCGGGTGGCAGGGTTTACGGCAGCGGAGGGTGAGGAGGGAGAGAGAGGGGGAGGGGGGCAGGTTGGGGATAAGGACCATCAATGAAGGAAGTAAGGTGATACCGCCTACGAACACCCCTGTCTGAATACACCCACCCACATATTCCACTACAATAGGCAAGTAAATCGGGGAATACAAAAAGAAATTAAACCAATTGTGCACAAAGAGAAAAAAAAAAGTGTACAGCTAAAACTATCTTACTTCGGACACTTAAAAGCAATAACAGCATTCGAGATCAGCATCTCCGTCTAATATATCCACAAAGTCCCTTGAACTGCAAGCATTAGATGGAAGACGAGACCAGTCATAGTAGTCTATGAGGACAAGCCGCGATGCCGCCGGGATGCGAGCCAGACTGGTATGCGGACACCACAAACAGCGCGAGTGCCCTAAAAGGCTTTCCTCCATATGCGAAGGAGTATTGTAGACAGAAAAGCACACAAATCGCAGCGCTAATACATTGGTGCATCCCACCCTCTCTCTCTCTCAGATCCTTCCCCTTGTCTCTTTCATGTTCTTCCCCTCTCTCTTTCTCTCTTCCTCGCTCCCACTCTCTCTTTTTGTAAAAATGGGTCTCTGTCTGCTGTACTGTGTAAAAAGGGGACGCTGTCTGCCGTAATGTGTAAACAAGGGGACGCTGTCTGCCGTTATGTGTAAAAAGGGGGATGCTCTCTGCCGTAATGTGTAAAAAAGGGGACGCTGTCTGCCGTAATGTGTAAAAAAGGGGATGCTGTCTGCCGTAATTTGTAAAAAAGGGGACGCTGTCTGCCGTTATGTGTAAAAAAGGGGACGCTGTCTGCCGTAATTTGTAAAAAAAGGGGATGCTGTCTGCCGTAATTTGTAAAAAAAAGGGGACGCTGTCTGCCGTTATGTGTAAAAAGGGGACGCTGTCTGCCGTTATGTGTAAAAAAGGGGTCTCTGTCTGCCATTATGTGTAAAAAGGGGACTTTGTCTGCCGTAATGTGTAAAAAAAGGGGACGCTGTCTGCCGTTATGTGTAAAAAGGGGACTTTGTCTGCCATAATGTGTAAAAAAAGGGGACGATGTCTGCCGTTATGTGTAAAAAGGGGGACACCGTCTGCCTTAATGTGTAAAAATGGGACGCTGTCTGCCGTAATGTGTAAAAAGGTGACGCTCTCTACCGTAATGTGTAAAAGGGGGACGCTTTCTGCCGTAATGTGTAAAAAGGGGGACTGTCTGCCGTAATGTGTAAAAGGGGCTCTACCTGGTGTAGTGGCGCTACTGTGCAGCGTAATTAAAAAAATGGAGACTACTGTGCACTGTAGTATGAATTGGTATTATTTTGTGGCCACGCCCCTTCCCCATGAAGCCACGCCCCTATATTCTTTTTTGCGCGCCTACGGCGCGCACTGCCCCTATCTTGCTTGGTGTGTGTTTGTGGGGGGCGCCAATGCCATTTCTTGCACACAGCGCTAAAATGCCTAGTTACGGCACTGCTCTCCCATCTATCCTGTATTTCCAATCTATGCCACCTAATTTACCCTACCTCTCCCATCTATCTTGTATTTCCAGTCTATGCCACCTAATTTACCCTACCTCTCCCATCTATCCTGTCTTTCCAGTCTATGCCACCTAAATTACCCTACCTCTCCCATCTATCTTGTATTTCCAGTCTACGCCACCTAATTTACCCTACCACTCCCATCTATCCTGTCTTTCCAGTCTACGCCACCTAATTTACCCTACCTCTCCCATCTATCCTGTCTTTCCAGTCTACGCCACCTAATTTACCCTACCTCTCCCATCTATCCTGTCTTTCCAGTCTATGCCACCTAATTTACCCTACCTCTCCCATCTATCCTGTCTT
The DNA here is from genome assembly GCF_028390025.1 of Pseudophryne corroboree. Lineage (NCBI taxonomy): Eukaryota > Metazoa > Chordata > Amphibia > Anura > Myobatrachidae > Pseudophryne > Pseudophryne corroboree. Next base: position 1,724,483 of record NC_086444.1, read on the forward strand.
TCCAGTCTATGCCACCTAATTTATACCTCTCCCATCTATCCTGTCTTTCCAGTCTACGCCACCTAATTTACCCTACCTTTCCAATCTATTCCACCTCTGCAATCTATCCCAGTGTATTCTATTTCTCCTATCTATTTTACATCTCCAATCCGTCCCACCTCTTCAACATATCCCATCTGTCCAATCTCTGCTACTTTTCCAATGTATCCTATCTCTCCAATCTATCATACCTGTCCAATCAACCCTACCTTTCCATTCTATAGTGCATGTCCAATCTATCCCACCTGCCCACTCTCTTCTACCTCTCCAATCTATCCTACCTGTCCAATCAAGGATACCTTTCCAATCTATTCAACCTCTCCAAACTATCCTTTCTCCCCAATTTGTCTATCATGTTTCCACACATTGTACTCACTGAGGGCTTTGCTCTAAGCATTTTAAAATATACGTAGCTTAAGTCTCTGACATTGCCCAATGACTTTTCACTCCATAAGTGATATGTTATATTCCCTTAATGTTTGCAATTCTCCCACTTTCTGGTGAATTTTCCAATCTTGTTCAGAGAATTGCTTATCTGAGATAAAAGTATTTTGCCATCAATTCACAGAATGATCTGATACATTGGTCTACACCACAGAATGATCTGATAAATTGGTCTACACCACAGGAATGATCTGATACATTGATCTACACCACAGAATGATCTGATACATTGGTCTACACCATGGGAATGATCTGATAAATTGGTCTACACCACAGGAATGATCTGATATATTGGTGTACACCACAGGAATGATCTGATATATTGGTGTACACCACAGGAATGATCTGATATATTGGTCTATACCACAGAATGATCTGATACATTGGTCTACACTACGGGAATGATCTGATATATTGGTATACACCACAGGAATGATCTGATATATTGGTCTACACAACAGAATGATCTGATACATTGGTCTACACTACGGGAATGATCTGATATATTGGTCTACACCACAGAATGATCTGATACATTGGTCTACACTACGGGAATGATCTGATATATTGGTCTACACCACGTGAATGATCAGATACATTGGTCTACACCACAGAATGATCTGATACATTGTCTACATCATGGGAATGATCTGATACATTGATCTACACCACAGAATGATCTGATACATTGGTCTACATCACGGGAATGATCTGATACATTGGTCTACACCACAGAATGATCTGATAAATTGGTATACACCACAGGAATTATCTGATATATTGGTGTACACCACATGAATGATCTGATTTATTGGTCTACACCACAGAATGATCTGATACATTGGTCTACACTACGGGAATGATCTGATATATTGGTCTACACCACAGGAATGATCTGATACATTGGTCTACACCACAGTATGATCTGATACATTGGTCTACACTACGGGAATGATCTGATATATTGGTCTACACCACAGAATGATCTGATACATTGGTCTACACTACGGGAATGATCTGATATATTGGTCTACACCACAGGAATGATCTGATATATTGGCCTACACCACAGGAATTATCTGATACATTGGTCTACACCACAGAATGATCTGATACAATGGTGTACACCATATAAATGATCTGATACATTGGTCTACATGACAGAATGATCTGATACATTGCTCTACACCACAGGATCTGCTTATCTATAACACAAGATACCCATAAAGCGTGTTCGGTAAAACAATAGCATATATAAAAACATATAACAATAGTTATATATATATATAAAGAAGATTTCTTGATTTTTTTCATGGATTAAGGTCCTTTAGTTTGTATTTTTTATGGGACTAAGCATCTGAATGTGAAGAAGAAATGGAGACAGTGAGACAATAAGAAGAAGCAGGTAGGTAGAGAAGATAGACTTTATTTAGTTGTCAGCAAAGAGCGATGCAACCTCATATTGTAGTGGGGACGTATCCCCAGAGGACGTCCATATGGCATGTAAATCTGTACCCATCACTAGCACTCTCCTGCACCCACTCACATCCTGAGACAGAGACTGACACATTCTACACAGTCAATGAGGCAGATCCAGGTTTATGTACAATGCACGAGGAGCTGGTAACACACTGGCATTTCCTGCAGTCATTACCAGAAGGAAAAGGCAGTGGCTGGACACTAAGTACCCCATGGCTGGGTAAGGCTGGGAGACATGCATGAAATAAAGATAACACACAAGTGATGTAGCAGTAATCCAGGGACAGGCAGCGAAAGAGAGTCTTGTGTAGAGGGTGGAAGGTGCCATGAGCACAGCAGGAGAAGGTGGTAAAAGGACAGATCATGGCAGGTGAGACAACGTCTGGAAACCGAGCTCAGAGGGAGGTGATGTCATTAAGGGCATTGTCCAGCTCCTCACTGATGGCCTTATACTTCATCTTCTGAGAATACACCTCATCTGGAGAACATCAACAGCAGACACACAGAATAGGAGAGGACACCATGACGGGTGGAGAGGACGTATGGGTAGACCAAAGATCAATTAGAAGGAACATTTAGATTGGAGAGGATGACACAGGAGGAAGAATACGTGTGGGTGGGAGGAGACGTTGTTACATGAAAACAAGGAGGAACAAGAAGTGACGTCCGGGAAAATGACATGAAAAGTGAAAAGATTAAAATGACATAAGAAAATCAAAGTGTAAAAAATCTGCTACAGATATAACCTCAAACTAAAACAGACTACTGCAGAGGGGAGGCATTCAATTTGATGGTTGTCGGGGTTCCGGCTGTCAGGAGCCAACGCCGGAATTCCAACAACTGGTGAAATACCGGCGTCAGAATCCCGACCGCCGGCTGAAATCCCAACTCGTGGACCACCACCCGAGGGGAAATATAACCACGACCCTAAGTGTGGCGAGCACAGTGAGCCCACGAGGGGGCGCAATGCGCTCGCCGCTGGTATTCCTGGCCGTCGGGATTCTGGCATCGGTCTCCCAACCGCTGGGATCACCACAGCCAGGATACCATATTAATCCCCTGCAGAGATGAGTCGTCATACACTACTGTCGCAATAGCGCCAAACAGCCCTTCTCATATCCCCTGCGACTCAGATTGTGCCAAGCGTCTCCTCGAATGTGCATCATAGTCTCAATGCAACGCAACAAAGCTGCTTCAAAGGACCGCACTGATTTACTTATTATGTGACACTTGTATACCTGTGTGTCTGAATGTGTATACAAAGTGCTACCATACAGCAACTGCGGCCTTTTCACGCCCAGTTACAATGAGCTTCATCCGTCACTTTGTACATACAGTATTTAGAACTAGTTCCTGTGAGGTTAAAGTCGCACCCCGGCTTCTCTGGAACAACCTGAGTGATGTTTCGTTGCCTCTGTGGTGCGAATAAGACTCAAAGTTAAAGGAGAAGTTGCGACACTACATCAGTGGGCGCGGTTCGCTCACACCAGGCGCCTCGCGCTGTATGGGAGCTGGGGGTGCGCGGCGTGCCTAGGCGAGTCTGCACCTCGGCCCGCCGCAGAGCGTACAGAGACGCTCCCGTTCAAAGTGAATAAGGCGCTTGCATGTCTACGGCACACACGCTTCCCATTCATTCCCAGTGGTGTGCCTCACCGGGTGCAACAAGTCGCAGACGCAGTCACGATTAGCGTGGTTCCATCTGTATTGAGGCTAGGTATATAAGGACACATTTGTACATAAGGGTGCAAGGGCAACAGACTGCTGAGAAATGTCAGCAACCTGTGAAAATAATGTTACCTTCCAGATCATCAATGGTCTTCTCCAGCTTGGCCACTGATTTCTCTGCAAACTCTACTCTGCTTTCCGTCTGAGGAAACAATGAAACAACAACTTAAACAATGTAAAATGTAAGCGGTGCAAAAACCTTCTGTGGCCCAAAATGTGGAGATGTCAATCATCTCTGCTGCTTACACCAGCGCGGTCTTACCTCCTTCAGCCGCTCCGTAAGATGCCTGATCTCTTCCTCATATTTGTCTTCCTTTGATGAATACTATGACAGGACACATGGATAATATTAGGAAAATGACAATCCTTCCATAAATCAGAGACAAAGAACAAGAAGATCTGTGAATCACACCGCGTTTCATACTAGGATTAGCAGTGTTAGAAGCTGGAGCCATCATGTGTCGGGACAGACGGGACTGGCGTTCACTACATACTGGAGGGACGGAACCTCCACAACATACAACAGCAAGATACTACTGGGGTCCCTGCAGTATTAGGAGTGTCTCTACGTGTTAGAACAGGTAATACTATCCTGAACGCAAACACTGGATACCTTATCAGCTTGAGCCTCAATGGACTTAAGATTATTGGTGACATTCTTCAGTTCCTCCTCCAAGTCACCACATTTACTGTTCCAAGATATTAACACAGGGGACGGAAATGGGAAGTGGGGATTTGGGGGTACACAAAATGGTGGAACAGAGAAGACAAGGGAGGTAGAAAATAAAACGGTAGAATAGTAACAATGAGTTTGTGTGGGAAAGAAAACAGAGAATGAAGTGACAGCAAAATACAGTAATATAGATAGACTGAGATATATATAAAGCATGAGGAGAATAAAACCGCTAACACCAGTATATGCCATATATCTACTCTTGTGTCTGCAAAACCTTCCACTTGGCCAATACCAGGATTATAGTGCCACCATACACCCACATATGGACTACGTAGATACACACCAGGCAATACCATAGCGATGACTACAAAGTAATAGTGCATGGAACAAGCCAATATTGATGAAATTTGGTGGTTTGTCTCTGCTTCTAGAGCCGCCATGCTGTGGCTGTCTCAGGTCTATCAGCGTCATTGTAGGAAGAGCAGAGAGTGACAGTGAAGCCAGGAGTGAGAGCCACCATGTTGCGGCTGTCTCAGGTCTATCAGCGTCATTGTAGGAAGAGCAGAGAGTGACAGTGCAGTCAGGAATGAGAGCCGCCATGTTGTGGCTGTCTCAGGTATATCAGCGTCATTGTGGGAAGAGCAGAGAGCGACAGTAGAGTCGGGAGAGAGAGCCGCCATGTTGTGGCTGTCTCAGGTCTAGCAGCGTCATTGTGAGAAGAGCAGAGAGTGACAGTAGAGCCAGGAGTGAGAGCCGCCATGTTGTGGCTGTCTCAGGTCTATCAGCGTCATTGTAGGAAGAGCAGAGAGTGACAGTGGAGCCAGGAGTCGGAGCCACCATGTTGTGTCTGTCTCCAGTCTATCAGTGTCATTGTGAGAAGAGTAGAGAGCGACAGTGGAGTCAGGAGTGAGAGCCGCCATGTTGTGGCTGTCTCAGGTCTATCAGCGTCATTGTAGGAAGAGCAGAGAGTGACAGTGCAGTCAGGAGTGAGAGCCGCCATGTTGTGTCTGTCTCCGGTCTATCAGTGTCATTGTGAGAAGAGTAGAGAGCGACAGTGGAGTCAGGAGTGAGAGCCGCCATGTTGTGGATGGCTCAGGTCTATCAGCGTCATTGTAGGAAGAGCAGAGAGTTACAGTGGAGCCAGGAGTGGGAGCCACCATGTTGTGGCTGTCTCAGGTCTATCAATGTCATTGTGAGAAGAGCAGAGAGTGACAGTGGAGCCAGGAGTGAGAGCCGCCATGTTGTGGCTGTATCAGGTCTATCAGCGTCATTGTGAGAAGAGCAGAGAGCGACAGTGGAGCCAGGAATGAGAGCCGTCATGCTGTGGCTGTCTCAGGTCTATCGGCGTCATTGTAGGAAGAGCAGAGAGTGACAGTGGAGTCAGGAGTGAGAGCCGCCATGTTGTGGCTGTCTCAGGTCTATCGGCGTCATTGTAGGAAGAGCAGAGAGTGACAGTAGAGTCAGGAGTGAAAGCCGCCATGTTGTGGCAGTCTCCGTTCTATCAGCGTCATTGTAGGAAGAGCAGAGAGTGACAGTAGAGCCAGGAGTGAGAGCCGCCATGTTGTGGCTGTCTCCGGTATATCAGCGTCATTGTAGGAAAAGCAGAGAGTGACAGTGGAGTCAGGAGTGAGAGCCGCCATGTTGTGGCTGTCTCAGGTCTATCGGCGTCATTGTAGGAAGAGCAGAGAGTAACAGTAGAGCCAGGAATGAGAGCTGCCATGTTGTGGCTGTATCAGATCTATCAGCGTCATTGTGGGAAGAGCAGAGAGTGACAGTAGAGCCAGGAGTGAGAGCCGCCATGTTGTGTCTGTCTCAGGTTTATCAGCGTCATTGTAGGAAAAGCAGAGAGTGACAGTGGAGTCAGGAGTGAGAGCCGCCATGTTGTGGCTGTCTCCGGTCTATCAGTGTCATTGTGAGAAGAACAGAGAGCGACAGTGGAGTCAGGAGTGAGAGCCGCCATGTTGTGGATGGCTCATGTCTATCAGCGTCATTGTAGGAAGAGCAGAGAGTTACAGTAGAGCCAGGAGTGGGAGCCGCCATGTTGTGTCTGTCTCAGGTCTATCAGCGTCATTGTAGGAAAAGCAGAGAGTGACAGTGGAGTCAGGAGTGAGAGCCGCCATGTTGTGGCTGTCTCTGGTCTATCAGTGTCATTGTGAGAAGAGCAGAGAGCGACAGTGGAGTCAGGAGTGAGAGCCACCATGTTGTGGATGGCTCAGGTCTATCAGCGTCATTGTAGGAAGAGCAGAGAGTGACAGTGGAGTCAGGAGTGAGAGCCGCCATGTTGTGGATGGCTCAGGTCTATCAGCGTCATTGTGGGAAGAGCAGAGAGTGACAGTAGAGCCAGGAGTGGGAGCCGCCATGTTGTGTCTGTCTCAGGTCTATCAGCGTCAATGTAGGAAAAGCAGAGAGTGACAGTGGAGTCAGGAGTGAGAGCCGCCATGTTGTGGCTGTCTCCGGTCTATCAGCGTCATTGTAGGAAGAGCAGAGTGTGACAGTAGAGTCGGGAGAGAGAGCCGCCATGTTGTGGCTGTCTCAGGTCTAGCAGCGTCATTGTAGGAAGAGCAGAGAGTGATAGAAGAGCCAGGACTGAGAGCCGCCATGTTGTGGATGTCTCAGGTCTATCAGCGTCATTGTAGGAAGAGCAGAGAGTGACAGTGGATTCAGGAGTGAGAGCCGCCATGTTGTGGCTGTCTCCGGTCTATCAGCGTCATTGTAGGAAGAGCAGAGTGTGACAGTAGAGTCGGGAGAGAGAGCCGCCATGTTGTGGCTGTCTCAGGTCTAGCAGCGTCATTGTAGGAAGAGCAGAAAGTGATAGAAGAGCCAGGACTGAGAGCCGCCATGTTGTGGCTGTCTCAGGTCTATCAGCGTCATTGTAGGAAGAGCAGAGAGTGACAGTGAAGCCAGGAGTGAGAGCCACCATGTTGCGGCTGTCTCAGGTCTATCAGCGTCATTGTAGGAAGAGCAGAGAGTGACAGTGCAGTCAGGAGTGAGAGCCGCCATGTTGTGGCTGTCTCAGGTATATCAGCGTCATTGTGGGAAGAGCAGAGAGCGACAGTAGAGTCGGGAGAGAGAGCCGCCATGTTGTGGCTGTCTCAGGTCTAGCAGCGTCATTGTGAGAAGAGCAGAGAGTGACAGTAGAGCCCGGAGTGAGAGCCGCCATGTTGTGGCTGTCTCAGGTCTATCAGCGTCATTGTAGGAAGAGCAGAGAGTGACAGTGGAGCCAGGAGTCGGAGCCACCATGTTGTGTCTGTCTCCAGTCTATCAGTGTCATTGTGAGAAGAGTAGAGAGCGACAGTGGAGTCAAGAGTGAGAGCCGCCATGTTGTGGATGGCTCAGGTCTATCAGCGTCATTGTAGGAAGAGCAGAGAGTTACAGTAGAGACAGGAGTGGGAGCCGCCATGTTGTGGCTGTCTCTGGTCTATCAGCGTCATTGTAGGAAGAGCAGAGAGTGACAGTGCAGTCAGGAGTGAGAGCCGCCATGTTGTGTCTGTCTCCGGTCTATCAGTGTCATTGTGAGAAGAGTAGAGAGCGACAGTGGAGTCAGGAGTGAGAGCCGCCATGTTGTGGATGGCTCAGGTCTATCAGCGTCATTGTAGGAAGAGCAGAGAGTTACAGTGGAGCCAGGAGTGGGAGCCACCATGTTGTGGCTGTCTCAGGTCTATCAATGTCATTGTGAGAAGAGCAGAGAGTGACAGTGGAGCCAGGAGTGAGAGCCGCCATGTTGTGGCTGTATCAGGTCTATCAGCGTCATTGTGAGAAGAGCAGAGAGCGACAGTGGAGCCAGGAATGAGAGCCGTCATGCTGTGGCTGTCTCAGGTCTATCGGCGTCATTGTAGGAAGAGCAGAGAGTGACAGTGGAGTCAGGAGTGAGAGCCGCCATGTTGTGGCTGTCTCAGGTCTATCGGCGTCATTGTAGGAAGAGCAGAGAGTGACAGTAGAGCCAGGAGTGAGAGCCGCCATGTTGTGGCTGTCTCCGGTATATCAGCGTCATTGTAGGAAGAGCAGAGAGTGACAGTAGAGCCAGGAGTGAGAGCCGCCATGTTGTGGCTGTCTCCGGTATATCAGCGTCATTGTAGGAAAAGCAGAGAGTGACAGTGGAGTCAGGAGTGAGAGCCGCCATGTTGTGGCTGTCTCAGGTCTATCGGCGTCATTGTAGGAAGAGCAGAGAGTAACAGTAGAGCCAGGAATGAGAGCCGCCATGTTGTGGCTGTATCAGATCTATCAGCGTCATTGTGGGAAGAGCAGAGAGTGACAGTAGAGCCAGGAGTGAGAGCCGCCATGTAGTGTCTGTCTCAGGTTTATCAGCGTCATTGTAGGAAAAGCAGAGAGTGACAGTGGAGTCAGGAGTGAGAGCCGCCATGTTGTGGCTGTCTCCGGTCTATCAGTGTCATTGTGAGAAGAACAGAGAGCGACAGTGGAGTCAGGAGTGAGAGCCGCCATGTTGTGGATGGCTCATGTCTATCAGCGTCATTGTAGGAAGAGCAGAGAGTTACAGTAGAGCCAGGAGTGGGAGCCGCCATGTTGTGTCTGTCTCAGGTCTATCAGCGTCATTATAGGAAAAGCAGAGAGTGACAGTGGAGTCAGGAGTGAGAGCCGCCATGTTGTGGCTGTCTCTGGTCTATCAGTGTCATTGTGAGAAGAGCAGAGAGCGACAGTGGAGTCAGGAGTGAGAGCCGCCATGTTGTGGATGGCTCCGGTCTATCAGCGTCATTGTAGGAAGAGCAGAGAGTGACAGTGGAGTCAGGAGTGAGAGCCGCCATGTTGTGGATGGCTCAGGTCTATCAGCGTCATTGTGGGAAGAGCAGAGAGTGACAGTAGAGCCAGGAGTGGGAGCCGCCATGTTGTGTCTGTCTCAGGTCTATCAGCGTCAATGTAGGAAAAGCAGAGAGTGACAGTGGAGTCAGGAGTGAGAGCCGCCATGTTGTGGCTGTCTCCGGTCTATCAGCGTCATTGTAGGAAGAGCAGAGTGTGACAGTAGAGTCGGGAGAGAGAGCCGCCATGTTGTGGCTGTCTCAGGTCTAGCAGCGTCATTGTAGGAAGAGCAGAGAGTGATAGAAGAGCCAGGACTGAGAGCCGCCATGTTGTGGATGTCTCAGGTCTATCAGCGTCATTGTAGGAAGAGAAGAGAGCAACAGTAGAATCAAGAGTGAGAGCCGCCATGTTGTGGATGGCTCAGGTCTCTCAGCGTCATTGTGGGAAGAGGAGAGAGTAACAGTGGAGCCAGGAGTCGGAGCCACCATGTTGTAGCTGGCTCAGGTCTAGCAGAGTCATTGTAGGAAGAGCAGAGAGTGATAGAAGAGCCAGGACTGAGAGCCGCCATGTTGTGGATGTCTCAGGTCTATCAGCGTCATTGTAGGAAGAGAAGAGAGCAACAGTAGAGTCAAGAGTGAGAGCCGCCATGTTGTGGATGGCTCAGGTCTCTCAGCGTCATTGTGGGAAGAGAAGAGAGTAACAGTGGAGCCAGGAGTCGGAGCCACCATGTTGTAGCTGGCTCAGGTCTATCAGCGTCATTGTGGGAAGAGCAGAGAGTGACAGTGCAGCCAGGAGTGAGAGCCGCCATGTTGTTGCTGTCTCCGGTATATCAGCGTCATTGTAGGAAAAGCAGAGAGTGACAGTGGAGTCAGGAGTGAGAGCCGCCATGTTTTGACTGTCTCAGGTTCATCAGCGTCATTGTAGGAAGAGCAGAGAGTGACAGTAGAGCCAGGAGTGAGAGCTGCCATGTTGTGGCTGGCTCAGGTCGAATCAGCGTCATTGTGGGAAGAGCAGAGAGTGACAGTAGAGCCAGGAGTAAGAGCCGCCATGTTGTGGATGGCTCAGGTATATCAGCGTCATTGTGGGAAGAGGAGAGAGTAACAGTGGAGCCAGGAGTTGGAGCCACCATGTTGTAGCTGGCTCAGGTCTATCAGCGTCATTGTAGGAAGAGCAGAGAGTGACAGTGGAGTCAGGAGTGAGAGCCGCCATGTTGTGGCTGTCTCCGGTATATCAGCGTCATTGTGGGAAGAGCAGAGAGTGACAGTAGAGCCAGGAGTGAGAGCCGCCATGTTTTGACTGTCTCAGGTCTATCAGCGTCATTCTAGGAAGAGCAGATAGTAACAGTAGAGCCAGGAATGAGAGCCGCCATGTTGTGGCTGTCCCAGATCTATCAGTGTCATTGTGAGAAGAGCAGAGAGTGACAGTAGAGCCAGGAGTGAGAGCCGCCATGCTGTGGCTGTCTCAGGTCTATCAGCGTCATTGTAGGAAGAGCAGAGAGTGACAGAGGAGTCAGGAGTGAGAGCCGCCATGCTGTGGCTGTCTCAGGTCTATCAGCGTCATTGTAGGAAGAGCAGAGAGTGACAGTAGAGCTAGGAGTGAGAGCCGCCATGTTTTGACTGTCTCAGGTCTATCAGCGTCATTGTAGGAAGAGCAGAGAGTAACAGTAGAGCCAGGAGTGAGAGCCGCCATGTTGTGGCTGTCTCAGATCTATCAGCGTCATTGTAGGAAGAGCAGAGAGTGACAGTAAAGCCAGGAGTGAGAGCCGCCATGTTGTGGCTGTCTCAGATCTATCAGCGTCATTGTAGGAAGAGCAGAGAGTGACAGTAGAGCCAGGAGTGAGAGCCGCCATGTTGTGGCTGTCTCAGGTCTATCGGCGTCATTGTAGGAAGAGCAGAGAGTAACAGTAGAGCCAGGAATGAGAGCCGCCATGTTGTGGCTGTATCAGATCTATCAGCGTCATTGTGGGAAGAGCAGAGAGTGATAGTAGAGCCAGGAGTGAGAGCCGCCATGTTGTGTCTGTCTCAGGTTTATCAGCGTCATTGTAGGAAAAGCAGAGAGTGACAGTGGAGTCAGGAGTGAGAGCCGCCATGTTGTGGCTGTCTCCGGTCTATCAGTGTCATTGTGAGAAGAACAGAGAGCGACAGTGGAGTCAGGAGTGAGAGCCGCCATGTTGTGGATGGCTCAGGTCTATCAGCGTCATTGTAGGAAGAGCAGAGAGTTACAGTAGAGACAGGAGTGGGAGCCGCCATGTTGTGTCTGTCTCAGGTCTATCAGCGTCATTGTAGGAAAAGCAGAGAGTGACAGTGGAGTCAGGAGTGAGAGCCGCCATGTTGTGGCTGTCTCTGCTCTATCAGTGTCATTGTGAGAAGAGCAGAGAGCGACAGTGGAGTCAGGAGTGAGAGCCGCCATGTTGTGGATGGCTCAGGTCTATCAGCGTCATTGTAGGAAGAGCAGAGAGTGACAGTGGAGTCAGGAGTGAGAGCCGCCATGTTGTGGATGGCTCAGGTCTATCAGCGTCATTGTGGGAAGAGCAGAGAGTGACAGTAGAGCCAGGAGTGGGAGCCGCCATGTTGTGTCTGTCTCAGGTCTATCAGCGTCAATGTAGGAAAAGCAGAGAGTGACAGTGGAGTCAGGAGTGAGAGCCGCCATGTTGTGGCTGTCTCCGGTCTATCAGCGTCATTGTAGGAAGAGCAGAGTGTGACAGTAGAGCTAGGAGTGAGAGCCGCCATGTTTTGACTGTCTCAGGTCTATCAGCGTCATTGTAGGAAGAGCAGAGAGTAACAGTAGAGCCAGGAGTGAGAGCCGCCATGTTGTGGCTGTCTCAGATCTATCAGCGTCATTGTAGGAAGAGCAGAGAGTGACAGTAAAGCCAGGAGTGAGAGCCGCCATGTTGTGGCTGTCTCAGATCTATCAGCGTCATTGTAGGAAGAGCAGAGAGTGACAGTAGAGCCAGGAGTGAGAGCCGCCATGTTGTGGCTGTCTCAGGTCTATCGGCGTCATTGTAGGAAGAGCAGAGAGTAACAGTAGAGCCAGGAATGAGAGCCGCCATGTTGTGGCTGTATCAGATCTATCAGCGTCATTGTGGGAAGAGCAGAGAGTGATAGTAGAGCCAGGAGTGAGAGCCGCCATGTTGTGTCTGTCTCAGGTTTATCAGCGTCATTGTAGGAAAAGCAGAGAGTGACAGTGGAGTCAGGAGTGAGAGCCGCCATGTTGTGGCTGTCTCCGGTCTATCAGTGTCATTGTGAGAAGAACAGAGAGCGACAGTGGAGTCAGGAGTGAGAGCCGCCATGTTGTGGATGGCTCAGGTCTATCAGCGTCATTGTAGGAAGAGCAGAGAGTTACAGTAGAGACAGGAGTGGGAGCCGCCATGTTGTGTCTGTCTCAGGTCTATCAGCGTCATTGTAGGAAAAGCAGAGAGTGACAGTGGAGTCAGGAGTGAGAGCCGCCATGTTGTGGCTGTCTCTGCTCTATCAGTGTCATTGTGAGAAGAGCAGAGAGCGACAGTGGAGTCAGGAGTGAGAGCCGCCATGTTGTGGATGGCTCAGGTCTATCAGCGTCATTGTAGGAAGAGCAGAGAGTGACAGTGGAGTCAGGAGTGAGAGCCGCCATGTTGTGGATGGCTCAGGTCTATCAGCGTCATTGTGGGAAGAGCAGAGAGTGACAGTAGAGCCAGGAGTGGGAGCCGCCATGTTGTGTCTGTCTCAGGTCTATCAGCGTCAATGTAGGAAAAGCAGAGAGTGACAGTGGAGTCAGGAGTGAGAGCCGCCATGTTGTGGCTGTCTCCGGTCTATCAGCGTCATTGTAGGAAGAGCAGAGTATGACAGTAGAGTCGGGAGAGAGAGCCGCCATGTTGTGGCTGTCTCAGGTCTAGCAGCGTCATTGTAGGAAGAGCAGAGAGTGATAGAAGAGCCAGGACTGAGAGCCGCCATGTTGTGTATGTCTCAGGTCTATCAGCGTCATTGTAGGAAGAGAAGAGAGCAACAGTAGAGTCAAGAGTGAGAGCCGCCATGTTGTGGATGGCTCAGGTCTCTCAGCGTCATTGTGGGAAGAGGAGAGAGTAACAGTGGAGCCAGGAGTCGGAGCCACCATGTTGTAGCTGGCTCAGGTCTAGCAGAGTCATTGTAGGAAGAGCAGAGAGTGATAGAAGAGCCAGGACTGAGAGCCGCCATGTTGTGGATGTCTCAGGTCTATCAGCGTCATTGTAGGAAGAGAAGAGAGCAACAGTAGAGTCAAGAGTGAGAGCCGCCATGTTGTGGATGGCTCCGGTCTCTCAGCGTCATTGTGGGAAGAGCAGAGAGTAACAGTGGAGCCAGGAGTGAGAGCCGCCATGTTGTGTCTGTCTCCGGTCTATCAGCGTCATTGTAGGAAGAGCAGAGAGTGACAGTGGAGCCAGGAGTGAGAGCCGCCATGTTGTTGCTGTCTACGGTATATCAGCGTCATTGTAGGAAAAGCAGAGAGTGACAGTGGAGACAGGAGTGAGAGCCGCCATGTTTTGACTGTCTCAGGTCCATCAGCGTCATTGTAGGAAGAGCAGAGAGTGACAGTAGAGCCAGGAGTGAGAGCTGCCATGTTGTGGCTGGCTCAGGTCGAATCAGCGTCATTGTGGGAAGAGCAGAGAGTGACAGTAGAGCCAGGAGTGAGAGCCGCCATGTTGTGGATGGCTCAGGTATATCAGCGTCATTGTGGGAAGAGGAGAGAGTAACAGTGGAGCCAGGAGTCGGAGCCACCATGTTGTAGCTGGCTCAGGTCTATCAGCGTCATTGTAGGAAGAGCAGAGAGTGACAGTGGAGTCAGGAGTGAGAGCCGCCATGTTGTGGCTGTCTCCGGTATATCAGCGTCATTGTGGGAAGAGCAGAGAGTGACAGTAGAGCCAGGAGTGAGAGCCGCCATGTTTTGACTGTCTCAGGTCTATCAGCGTCATTCTAGGAAGAGCTGAGAGTAACAGTAGAGCCAGGAGTGAGAGCCGCCATGTTGTGGCTGTATCAGATCTATCAGTGTCATTGTAGGAAAAGCAGAGAGTGACAGTGGAGTCAGGAGTGAGAGCCGCCATGTTGTGGCTGTCTCCGGTCTATCAGCGTCATTGTAGGAAGAGCAGAGAGTGACAGTAGAGCCAGGAGTGAGAGCCGCCATGCTGTGGCTGTCTCAGGTCTATCAGCGTCATTGTAGGAAGAGCAGAGAGTGACAGTAGAGCCAGGAGTGAGAGCCGCCATGTTGTGGATGGCTCAGGTATATCAGCGTCATTGTGGGAAGAGGAGAGAGTAACAGTGGAGCCAGGAGTCGGAGCCACCATGTTGTAGCTGGCTCAGGTCTATCAGCGTCATTGTAGGAAGAGCAGAGAGTGACAGTGGAGTCAGGAGTGAGAGCCGCCATGTTGTGGCTGTCTCCGGTATATCAGCGTCATTGTGGGAAGAGCAGAGAGTGACAGTAGAGCCAGGAGTGAGAGCCGCCATGTTTTGACTGTCTCAGGTCTATCAGCGTCATTCTAGGAAGAGCAGAGAGTAACAGTAGAGCCAGGAGTGAGAGCCGCCATGTTGTGGCTGTATCAGATCTATCAGTGTCATTGTAGGAAAAGCAGAGAGTGACAGTGGAGTCAGGAGTGAGAGCCGCCATGTTGTGGCTGTCTCCGGTCTATCAGCGTCATTGTAGGAAGAGCAGAGAGTGACAGTAGAGCCAGGAGTGAGAGCCGCCATGCTGTGGCTGTCTCAGGTCTATCAGCGTCATTGTAGGAAGAGCAGAGAGTGACAGTAGAGCCAGGAGTGAGAGCCGCCATGCTGTGGCTGTCTCAGGTCTATCAGCGTCATTGTAGGAAGAGCAGAGAGTGACAGTGGAGTCAGGAGTGAGAGCCGCCATGTTGTGGCTGTCTCAGGTCTATCAGCGTCATTGTAGGAAGAGCAGAGAGTGACAGTGGAGTCAGGAGTGAGAGCCGCCATGCTGTGGCTGTCTCAGGTCTATCAGCGTCATTGTAGGAAGAGCAGAGAGTGACAGTAGAGCTAGGAGTGAGAGCCGCCATGTTTTGACTGTCTCAGGTCTATCAGCGTCATTCTAGGAAGAGCAGAGAGTAACAGTAGAGCCAGGAGTGAGAGCCGCCATGTTGTGGCTGGCTCAGGTCTATCAGCGTCATTGTAGGAAGAGCAGAGAGTGACAGTAGAGCCAGGAGTGAGAGCCGCCATGTTGTGGCTGTCTCAGGTCTATCAGCGTCATTGTAGGAAGAGCAGAGAGTGACAGTAAAGCCAGGAGTGAGAGCCGCCATGTTGTGGCTGTCTCAGGTCTATCAGCGTCATTGTAGGAAGAGCAGAGAGTGACAGTAGAGCCAGGAGTGAGAGCCGCCATGTTGTGGCTGTCTCAGGTCTATCAGCGTCATTGTAGGAAGAGCAGAGAGTGACAGTAGAGCCAGGAGTGAGAGCCGCCATGTTGTGGCTGTCTCAGGTCTATCAGCGTCATTGTAGGAAGAGCAGAGAGTGACAGTAAAGCCAGGAGTGAGAGCCGCCATGTTGTGGCTGTCTCAGGTCTATCAGCGTCATTGTAGGAAGAGCAGAGAGTGACAGTAGAGCCAGGAGTGAGAGCCGCCATGTTGTGGATGGCTCAGATCTATCAGCGTCATTGTAGGAAGAGCAGAGAGTGACAGTGGAGCCAGGAGTGAGAGCTCGAAGATTGGCTATGTAGGGGAACGTGGTCAGAAGACAGACAGGAAGAGGTGGGAGATGTGTCCTCCTGTCGAGTACCTCCTCCTCTGCTGCTATGACAGATTTCAAGCTCTGGTCCATGGTGCGCAGTTCTGCTTCTAGCTCCCTGTACCGACTTGGAAAGGAAAACAGGTGAGAATGTTGCAGTTGGAGTCTGTCCTTCTGATAATGAGATGTTATACTGCTACACATTGAGGGAATGTTACATTCTGCCTGCAATCTTCGTTTCCTTACAATAACCCCAGCTTCAGGTAAATTATCCATCTTCGCTCATGGCTGTTACCAGGGGAATGGAAGACTGATGACTAGGTCATATAGACATGGCTAATTATGAGGTCAACTGAGAAATGCATGTATGATCCCAGATGACATGTATCAGTCTTTTCTGTGTACACCTACTGATAAACACCATTAGGGTAAGTATAGATCTCCAGTCCAGCTGCCAAGTATCACTTATTCTGCCACAAAGCCAGTGTTCCAAGACAATCATCAGGCTAGATGACTGAGAAGCCAGGGCATCGAATTTTACTTTTGGTTATTGTGTTTCCACCGCTACATCTTCCGGGTTATCTCCACCGAACCCTCCTTTAAGATCGCCACTATCTATCATTCTCCTGGCTTGGTTCCCCACCACCAAACTAAGGTTCTTTCCAATGTCAGTCCCACCAACCCTGCTACATACAGACTTCTCTCCTACTCCTCGTTTGGCCTTTCTCAATGGACTTCTTCTCCTCCCCACCACAGCAGTCACTCCTTTGCACTGTCCCTGATTTCAGTAACTCCTCCCTTTCTCCCGCCATAACCTCTGCTCCTCTCCATCTACCAGGCTAAATTCCAACACTAAGTAGGCACATTGCTGTCTCTAGGGGGTGTAGAAATCACCAGGTGTCACCCTCTGAGGGGGTGTCACCCAGCTCCTATTCAGTGACAGGGCGCCGAGTGCTGCACTGTGACATTAGCGTGCACTGCACTGAGGAGGCGCGGGCAGTACAGGGAAAACCCCCGGGGGCAGCCACGCATCTCTCTGATTGCCAGGCACGCCTCCAGCGTACTTTAAATGGGGGCTTGCCACAAGGCCACACCCCTACCAGTAAAACCACATCCTTTTTGGTTGTGTGTGCCGAAGGCAGGGTTAGTTGGTGCAATGGGTGTCACCAACCCCAGTGATGCCACTGAATAGGCGTAATCTTGACGCCTTGACCCAACAACTCCTACTTCACACTGGACTCTTCTCCATCACCTCCCTCTCCTGAGCTAACCGTGGAGCTGCCCATTATCACCTTGCCCTCGCCTCCGCCACGACTTTCACCATCAGTCTACATCAATCCGCATGTCAGCCTTGGCATTCCACTTTAACCGCTATCTCCAACTCTCAATCTGATGAGAATGACAATTTACTGACTTCCGTCCTCCTCTGCCACTATACCTCCACCATGTAATCTCTTTTGCCATTAATACCTCCCCCAAACCTTGTCTTTCTCCCTTCCTGTTCTAGTGACTGGCATCCATGCCTCTCTCCACGTGCCCTCTTGTCCCATTTTCTGCTCCCACCTTGCTCCTCTTGTTAAGCTATATACAAATGGATGAGGAGTTTGTATGTGCTCCCGTTGTGTCTGCATTGGTTTTCTCTGGGTTTTCTTGTATCCTCCCACACTCCAAATATATACTAGTAGGATAACTGGCTCCCTAGTGTGTATGTGGTAGGGAATATAGAGTGTAAGCTCCACTGGCAGGGGCTGATGCCAATGGCCAAATATCCTCTGTACAGCGCTGCAGAATATGTGGGCGCTATATAATAACTGGTCATTAGCAAATAAATAATAAGCAGAGAGTAATAAAAGCCTTTTTCCTGTTCTTGAGATGGAGCTGACAAAGGAAGACCTCTGGTGTTCCTGTCCTTGGTGAGTATTCGGTAACTAGCAAGCAACAGGGAGGTTATCACCGGTGAGCCTTGGCTACAGCCACCGATACCCGGCAATGGTCACCACCGAATGCCTGGCTCTGCCCTTATTACATCTGTCGTAAATCAATTTCAAACTATTCTCCCAATGATAAATAGGCCCGTCATCTCTGAAAGCCAGCTATGTGTTATCGCTCTTAGTTACAGTTCCTCTGTGCAGGTAGGTTACATTGGGTGCACATGGTAAAACCATACTCACCTCTCAGCAACCTCTGCTCTCTCCTCAGATCGCTCTAGTTCCCCCTCAAGAACGACCAGTTTGCGGGCCACCTGTTGCATACGAGAGAACACACGTGCATGTTGGAACCATCTCAGAAAATACCAGACCTAGGGGTCAATCCTACTGTCCGAAAATATGGCGGGTGTGAGTCAGCGGGAGTCAGCACGACAAGAGCCGCGCTTTACGGCAGCCGGAACCTGCACAAAACCACAGCTCCATAGGGCTGAAATCGGGACACGGGGGGGTTCGAGATGCGTTGCCGATCTGGCATCTAAACGCCACGGCAATGTGTACCCTTCGCCCAGGATTGGACTGACCCCATAAATTTTAGGATCGTGAAACAACCAAATCCACAGATGTGTTATGGAAGTATACAGGGCAGTACAGAGATATCTGAGGGGTATGATGGTACATGTAGTATCAGGTAACGATATAAAAGACACTTGTTAAGAGACAAGTACAGAGGTGTGAGAGGAACATGCTGGACAGGTAAGAGACAGGTATAGAGGTGCGTGAGGAACATGCTAGACAGGTAATAGACAGGGTGAGAAACATGCTGGACAGGTAAGAGACAGGTATAGAGGTGTGTGAGGAACATGCTGGACAGGTAAGAGACAGGTATACAGGTGTGTGAGGAACATGCTGGACAGGTAAGAGACAGGTATACAGGTGTGAGGAACATGCTAGACAGGAAAGAGACAGGTATACAGGTGTGAGGAACATGCTAGACAGGAAAGAGACAGGTATACAGGTGTGAGGAACATGCTGGACAGGAAAGAGACAGGTATACAGGTGTGGGGAACATGCTGGACAGGAATTAGACAGGTATACAGGTGTGTGTGAGGAACATGCTGGACAGGTAATAGACAGGTATACAGGTGTGTGAGGAACATGCTGGACAGGTAATAGAAAGGTATACAGGTGTGTGAGGAACATGCTGGACAGGTAATAGACAGGTATACAGGTGTGAGGAACATGCTAGACAGGTAAGAGACAGGTATACAGGTGTGAGAGGAACATGCTGGACAGGTAATGGACAGGTATACAGGTGTGTGAGGAACATGCTGGACAGGTAAGAGACAGGTATATAGGTGTGAGGGACATGCTGGACAGGTAATAGAAAGGTATACAGGTGTGAGGAACATGCTGGACAGGTAAGAGACAGGTATACAGGTGTGAGGAACATGCTGGACAAGTAAGAGACAGGTATACAGGTGTGAGGAACATGCTGGACAGGTAAGAGACAGGTATACAGGTGTGAGGAACATGCTGGACAGGTAATAGACAGGTATACAGGTGTGAGGAACATGCTGGATAGGTAAGAGACAGGTATACAGGTGTGTGAGGAACATGCTGGACAGGTAAGAGACAGGTATACAGGTGTGAGGAACATGCTGGACAGGTAAGAGACAGGTATACAGGTGTTAGGAACATGTTGGACAGGTAATAGACAGGTATACAGGTGTGAGGAACATGCTGGACAGGAAATAGACAGGTATACAGGTGTGAGGAACATGCTGGACAGGTAAGAGACAGGTATAGAGGTGTGAGGAACATGCTGGACAGGTAAGAGACAGGTATACAGGTGTGAGGAACATGCTGGACAGGTAATAGACAGGTATACAGGTGTGTGAGGAACATGCTGGACAGGTAAGAGACAGGTATACAGGTGTGAGGAACATGCTGGACAGGTAAGAGACAGTATACAGGTGTGAGGAACATGCTGGACAGGTAAGAGACAGGTATAGAGGTGTGAGGAACATACTGGACAGGTAAGAGACAGGTATACAGGTGTGTGAGGAACATGCTGGACAGGTAAGAGACAGGTATAGAGGTGTGTGAGGAACATGCTGGACAGGTAAGAGACAGGTATACAGGTGTGTGAGGAACATGCTGGACAGGTAAGAGACAGGTATAGAGGTGTGTGAGGAACATGCTGGACAGGTAAGAGACAGGTATAGAGGTGTGTGAGGAACATGCTGGACAGGTAAGAGACAGGTATACAGGTGTGTGAGGAACATGCTGGACAGGTAAGAGACAGGTATAGAGGTGTGTGAGGAACATGCTGGATAGGTAAGAGACAGGTATAGAGGTGTGTGAGGAACATGCTGGACAGGTAAGAGACAGGTATAGAGGTGTGCGAGGAACATGCTGGACAGGTAAGAGACAGGTATACAGGTGTGAGGAACATGCTGGACAGGTAAGAGACAGGTATAGAGGTGTGAGAGGAACATGCTGGACAGGTAAGAGACAGGTATACAGGTGTGAGAGGAACATGCTGGACAGGTAAGGGACAGGTATAGAGGTGTGAGAGGAACATGCTGGACAGGTAAGAGACAGGTATAGAGGTGTGAGAGGAACATGCTGGACAGGTAAGAAACAGGTATAGAGGTGTGAGAGGAACATGCTGGACAGGTAAGAGACAGGTATACAGGTGTGAGGAACATGCTGGACAGGTAAGAGACAGGTATAGAGGTGTGAGAGGAACATGCTGGACAGGTAAGAGACAGGTATACAGGTGTGAGGAACATGCTGGACAGGTAAGAGACAGGTATAGAGGTGTGAGAGGAACATGCTGGACAGGTAAGAGACAGGTATACAGGTGTGAGGAACATGCTGGACAGGTAAGAGACAGGTATAGAGGTGTGAGGAACATGCTGGACAGGTAAGAGACAGGTATAGAGGTGTGAGAGGAACATGCTGGACAGGTAAGAGACAGGTATAGAGGTGTGAGGAACATGCTGGACAGGTAAGAGACAGGTATACAGGTGTGAGGAACATGCTGGACAGGTAAGAGACAGGTATAGAGGTGTGAGAGGAACATGCTGGACAGGTAAGAGACAGGTATAGAGGTGTGAGGAACATGCTGGACAGGTAAGAGACAGGTATAGAGGTGTGAGGAACATGCTGGACAGGTAAGAGACAGGTATACAGGTGTGAGGAACATGCTGGACAGGTAAGAGACAGGTATACAGGTGTGAGGAACATGCTGGATAGGTAAGAGACAGGTATACAGGTGTGAGGAACATGCTGGACAGGTAAGAGACAGGTATAGAGGTGTGTGAGGAACATGCTGGACAGGTAAGAGACAGGTATACAGGTGTGTGAGGAACATGCTGGACAGATCGGCTTCACCTAACATATGATAACTGTACGGGATACGGTCATTAGGTCGACATGGAAAAAGGTCGACGTGAGTTAAAAAAAGAAAAGAAAACATTTTTTAAAAACTTTTTCATACTTTACGATCCACGTGGACTACGATTGGGAACAGTAACCTGTGATGAGCACAGTGGTAGCGCAGCGAGGCACCTTGCCCGAAGTATGGCGAGCGTAGCGAGGGGACACGGTGCACTAATTGGGGTTCCCGGTCACTTTACAAATAGAATGACACCAAAAAAAGTAAAAAAAACCTAATGTCGACCTTTTTTCACGTCGACCTTGTTCATGTGGACCTAGTGACCATGTTGACCTAATGACTGTGGACCTAATGAGCCATACCCTAAGTGTAGGACTATAAGAACTGACCTCCTCGTATTTCCTGTCGGAGTCCTCGGCCACGTGCTTGGCCTCCTTGAGCTGTAGGTCCTGGTCATGCATCTTCTCCTCGTCCTTGTTGGCTCTGTTCTCAATGACCTTCATTCCTCTGCACAACACAAGTTACTGGTCATGTCCCATCTGATGTCTACACACACAACTGATGACGTAATGCTGGACCTCCAGACAGCGGCCATCTTCCTCACCCTGCACCGTGGGTCACGTATGGTATACACTGACATACTTTCACAGCCCAGATACTTTCCCATTTATTTCAGTGGGGTTCCCAGCATGTGAAATCAATGGGTAATTGTTATTGAGTGCACACTGCGGGTAATTCCAAGTTGATCGCAGCAGGAATATTTATAGCAGTTGGGCAAAACCATGTGCACTGCAGGGGAGGCAGATATAACATGTGCAGAGAGAGATAGATTTGGGTGTGGTGAGTTCAATCTGCAATCTAATTTGCAGTGTAAAAATAAAGCAGCCAGTATTTACCCTGCACAGAAACAAAATAACCCACCCAAATCTAACTCTTTCTGCACATGTTATATCTGCCTCCCCTGCAGTGCACATGGTTTTGCCCAACTGCTAAAAATATTCCTGCTGCGATCAACTTGGAATTACCCCCACTATACCCTATGTCCTGAGTGTTGCCCTGCGACTGAGTAGTCACTACACCCTATGTACTGAGTGATGCCCTGTGACTGAGTGGGCACTACACCCTATGTCCTGAGTGATGCCCTGTGACTGAGTGCGCACTACACCCTATGTCCTGAGTGTTGCCCTGCGACTGAGTAGTCACTACACCCTATGTCCTGAGTGATGCCCTGTGACTGAGTGGGCACTACACCCTATGTCCTGAGTGATGCCCTGTGACTGAGTGGGCACTACACCCTATGTCCTGAGTGATGCCCTGTGACTGAGTGTGCACTACACCCTATGTCCTGAGTGATGCCCTGTGACTGAGTGGGCACTACACCCAATGTCCTGAGTGATGCCCTGTGACTGAGTGGGCACTACACCCTATGTACTGAGTGATGCATTGTGACTGAGTGGGCACTACACCCCATGTCCTGAGTGATGCCCTATGACTGAGTGGGCACAACACCCTATGTCCTGAGTGATGCCCTGTGACTGAGTGGGCACTACGCCCTATGTCCTGAGTGATGCCCTGTGACTGAGTGGGCACTATACCCTATGTACTGAGTGATGCCCTGTGACTGAGTGGGCACTACACCCTATGTCCTGAGTGATGCCCTGTGACTGAGTGGGCACTACACCCAATGTCCTTAGTGATGCCCTGTGACTGAGTGGGCACTACACCCTATGTCCTGAGTGATGCCCTGTGACTGAGTGGGCACTACACCCTATGTCCTGAGTTATGCCCTGTGACTGAGTGGGCACTACACCCGATGTACTGAGTGATGCCCTGTAACTGAGTGGGCACTACACCCTATGTACTGAGTGATGCCCTGTGACTGAGTGGACACAACACCCGATGTACTGAGTGATGCCCTGTGACTCTCGCTCTCATCCACGGCCTGGCATTGGGGCAATGTGTAGACACTCACCTCTCACTCTCATCCACGGCCTGGCATTGGGGCAATGTGTACACACTCACCTCTCTCTCTCATCCACGCCCTGGCATTGGGGCAATGTGTACACACTCACCTCTCGCTCTCATCCACGGCCTGGCATTGGGGCAATGTGTACACACTCACCTCTCGCTCTCATCCACGGCCTGGCATTGGGGCAATGTGTACACACTCACCTCTCACTCTCATCCACGGCCTGGCATTGGGGCAATGTGTACACACTCACCCCTCACTCTCATCCACGGCCTGGCATTGGGGCAATGTGTACACACTCACCTCTCACTCTCATCCACGGCCTGGCATTGGGGCAATGTGTACACACTCACCTCTTTCTCTCATCCACGGCCTGGCATTGGGGCAATGTGTACACACTCACCTCTCACTCTCATCCACGGCCTGGCATTGGGGCAATGTGTACACACTCACCTCTCACTCTCATCCACGCCCTGGCATTGGGGCAATGTGTACACACTCACCTCTCTCTCTCATCCACGGCCTGGCATTGGGGCAATGTGTACACACTCACCTCTCACTCTCATCCACGGCCTGGCATTGGGGCAATGTGTACACACTCACCTCTCTCTCTCGTCCACGGCCTGGCATTGGGGCAATGTGTACACACTCACCTCTCGCTCTCATCCACGGCCTGGCATTGGGGCAATGTGTACACACTCACCTCTCACTCTCATCCACGGCCTGGCATTGGGGCAATGTGTACACACTCACCTCTCACTCTCATCCACGGCCTGGCATTGGGGCAATGTGTACACACTCACCTCTCGCTCTCATCCACGTCCTGGCATTGGGGCAATGTGTACACACTCACCTCTCACTCTCATCCACGGCCTGGCATTGGGACAATGTGTACACACTCACCTCTCGCTCCTATCCACGCTCTGGCATTGGGGCAATGTGTACACACTCACTTCTCTCTCTCATCCACGGTCTGGCATTGGGGCAATGTGTACACACTCACCTCTCGCTCTCATCCACGGACTGGCATTGGGGCAATGTGTACACACTCACCCCTCTCTCTCATCCACACCCTGGCATTGGGGCAATGTGTACACACTCACCTCTCTCTCTCATCCACGGCCTGGCATTGGGGCAATGTGTACACACTCACCTCTCTCTCTCATCCACGGCCTGGTTTTGGGGCAATGTGTACACACTCACCTCTCACTCTCATCCACGCCCTGGCATTGGGGCAATGTGTACACACTCACCCCTCGCTCTCATCCACAGAGTGGCATTGGGGCAATGTGTACACACTCACCTCTCTCTGTCATCCACGGCCTGGCATTGGGGCAATGTGTACACACTCACCTCTCGCTCTCATCCACGGCCTGGCATTGGGGCAATGTGTACACACTCACCTCTCTCTCTCATCCACGGCCTGGCATTGGGGCAATATGTACACACTCACCTCTCACTCTCATCCACGGCCTGGCATTGGGGCAATGTGTACACACTCACCTCTCACTCTCATCCACGGCCTGGCATTGGGGCAATGTGTACACACTCACCCCTCGCTCTCATCCACGGCCTGGCATTGGGGCAATGTGTACACACTCACCTCTCACTCTCATCCACGGCCTGGCATTGGGGCAATGTGTACACACTCACCCCTCGCTCTCATCCACGGCCTGGCATTGGGGCAATGTGTACACACTCACCTCTCACTCTCATCCACGGCCTGGCATTGGGGCAATGTGTACACACTCACCTCTCACTCTCATCCACGGCCTGGCATTGGGGCAATGTGTACACACTCACCTCTCACTCTCATCCACGCCCTGGTATTGGGGCAATGTGTAGTGTTCATTCTAGCACCCTGCAACTTTCAAAATCCGTGCAGTTCCTCTTTCTCACCTGGGGTGTCGCTCCCTGCACTGGTGCTTATCAGCACACTCTGGTCTGTTACTCAGTGCTGTGATACAGACCTGTGTGTGCTGAGAATCACCAGAGCAGAGAGAGACACCCCAGACAGGAAAGAGGAACTGCACAGGATTTGAAAGGTGCAGGGTGCTAGAATGAGCACTAAATGTGTACACACTCACCCCTCGCTCTCATCCACGGCCTGGCATTGGGGCAATGTGTACACACTCACCTCTCACTCTCATCCACGGCCTTCTCAGTCTCCTCCAGCTTCTGCAGAGCAGTTGCCAGACGCTCCTGAGCCCGATCCAACTCCTCTTCCACCAGTTGGATGCGCCTGTTCAGTGATGCCACATCGGATTCAGCCTGAAACACACAGCGAGCACGGAGCAGTCAGACATTCATGTAATAACAGCACTAGCCACTAGGCGGAACTGGACTGGGTTCTCTAAAAATACATGACATGTATAAAATCAGTGCAGTATATAGAGGATATTGTGTATATGACATCACAGTGCAGTATATAGAGGAATAGGATATAAGTGTATATGACATCACAGTGCAGTATATAGAGGAATAGGATATAAGTGTATATGACATCACAGTGCAGTATAGAGAGGAACAGGATATAAGTGAATATGACATCACAGTGCAGTATAGAGAGGAACAGGATATAAGTGCATATGACATCACAGTGCAGTATATAGAGGAATAGGATATAAGTGTATATGACATCACAGTGCAGTATAGAGAGGAACAGGATATAAGTGAATATGACATCACAGTGCAGTATAGAGAGTAACAGGATATAAGTGCATATGACATCACAGTGCAGTATAGAGAGGAACAGGATATAAGTGTATATGACATCACAGTGCAGTATAGAGAGGAACAGGATATAAGTGCATATGACATCACAGTGCAGTATATAGAGGAATAGGATATAAGTGTATATGACATCACAGTGCAGTATAGAGAGGAACAGGATATAAGTGTATATGACATCACAGTGCAGTATAGAGAGGAACAGGATATAAGTGTATATGACATCACAGTGCAGTATATAGAGGAATAGGATATAAGTGTATATAACATCACAGTGCAGTATAGAGAGGAACAGGATATAAGTGAATATGACATCACAGTGCAGTATAGAGAGGAACAGGATATAAGTGCATATGACATCACAGTGCAGTATAGAGAGGAACAGGATATAAGTGTATATGACATCACAGTGCAGTATAGAGAGGAACAGGATATAAGTGCATATGACATCACAGTGCAGTATATAGAGGAATAGGATATAAGTGTATATGACATCACAGTGCAGTATAGAGAGGAACAGGATATAAGTGTATATGACATCACAGTGCAGTATATAGAGAAACAGGATAAAAGTGTATATGACATCACAGTGCAGTATATAGAGGAATAGGATATAAGTACATATGACATCACAGTGCAGTATATAGAGGAACATGATATACAGTAAGTGTATATGACATCACAGTGCAGTATATAGAGGAACAGGATATAAGTGCATATGACATCACAGTGCAGTATATAGAGGAACAGGATATAAGTGTATATGACATCACAGTGCAGTATAGAGAGGAATAGGATATACCGTAAGTGCATATGACATCACAGTGCAGTATAGAGAGGAACAGGATATAAGTGTATATGACATCACAGTGCAGTATAGAGAGGAACAGGATATAAGTGCATATGATATCACAGTGTAGTATAAAGAGGAACAGGATATAAGTGCATATGACATCACAGTGCAGTATATAGAGGAATAGGATATAAGTGTATATGACATCACAGTGCAGTATAAAGAGGAACAGGATATAAGTGTATATGACATCACAGTGCAGTATAGAGAGGAACAGGATATAAGTGAATATGACATCACAGTGCAGTATATAGAGGAATAGGATATAAGTGTATATGACATCACAGTGCAGTATAAAGAGGAACAGGATATAAGTGCATATGACATCACAGTGCAGTATATAGAGGAATAGGATATAAGTGAATATGACATCACAGTGCAGTATAGAGAGTAACAGGATATAAGTGCATATGACATCACAGTGCAGTATATAGAGGAACATGATATAAGTGTATATGACATCACAATGCAGTATATAGAGGTACAGGATATAAGTGTATATGACATCACAGTGCAGTATATAGAGGAATATGATATAAGTGTATATGACATCACAGTGCAGTATAGAGAGGAACAGGATATAAGTGTATATGACATCACAGTGCAGTATAGAGAGGAACAGGATATAAGTGCATATGACATCACAGTGCAGTATATAGAGGAATAGAATATAAGTGTATATGACATCACAGTGCAGTATATAGAGGAACATGTTATACAGTAAGTATATATGACATCAGAGTGCAGTATAGAGAGGAACAGGATATAAGTGTATATGACATCACAGTGCAGTATATAGAGAAACAGGATAAAAGTGTATATGACATCATAGTGCAGTATATAGAGGAATAGGATATTAGTACATATGACATCACAGTGCAGTATATAGAGGAACATGATATACAGTAAGTGTATATGACATCACAGTGCAGTATATAGAGGAACAGGATATAAGTGCATATGACATCACAGTGCAGTATATAGAGGAACAGGATATAAGTGTATATGACATCACAGTGCAGTTTAGAGAGGAATAGGATATACCGTAAGTGTATATGACATCACAGTGCAGTATAGAGAGGAACAGGATATAAGTGTATATGACATCACAGTGCAGTATAGAGAGGAACAGGATATAAGTGCATATGACATCACAGTGCAGTATATAGAGGAATAGGATATAAGTGCATATGACATCACAGTGCAGTATATAGAGGAATAGGATATAAGTGTATATGACATCACAGTGCAGTATAAAGAGGAACAGGATATAAGTGCATATGACATCACAGTGCAGTATATAGAGGAATAGGATATAAGTGTATATGACATCACAGTGCAGTATAGAGAGAAAAAGGATATAAGTGTATATGATATCACAGTGCAGTATATAGAGAAACAGGATATAAGTGCATATGACATCACAGTGCAGTATATAGAGGAACATGATATAAGTGCATATGACATCACAGTGCAATATATAGAGGAACAGGATATAAGTGTATATGACATCACAGTGCAGTATATAGAGGAATAGGATATACTGTAAGTGTATATGACATCACAGTGCAGTATATAGAGGAATAGGATATAAGTGTATATGACATCACAGTGCAGTATATAGAGGATCAGGATATAAGTGTATATGACATCACAGTGCAATATATAGAGGAACAGGATATAAGTGTATATGACATCACAATGCAGTATATAGAGGAACAGGATATAAGTGTATATGACATCACAGTGCAGTATATAGAGGAATATGATATAAGTGTATATGACATCATAGTGCAGTATATAGAGAAACAGGATATAAGTGTATATGACATCACAGTGCAGTATATAGAGGAATATGATATAAGTGTATATGACATCATAGTGCAGTATATAGAGAAACAGGATATAAGTGCATATGAAAGAAATAAGGATCAAATAAGGATTGAGATAAAAAATATGGTAAACAAAGGGGCAGACTAGATGGGCCAAGTGGTTCTTATCTGCCGTCACATTCTATGTTTCTATGACATCACAGTGCAGTATATAGAGGAACAGGATATAAGTGTATATGACACCACAGTGCAGTATATAGAGTAACAGGATATAAGTGTATATGACATCACAGTGAATATATAAAGTGGGAAATATGTTGAGTGCCCTACGTGGATTATTTGCTGAGTGGAAGCTACTGTATACTCTATGTCCTGAGAGGGTAATTTATAATGAGTGAATATTATACCCTATGTCTTGAGTGGGTGACTTACAATGAACCCTTATCTCCTCCCAGTCTTCCAAACCCCGGCGCCTCTTTGCCACTGTCAACTCCCTCCTCTGCCCACCTCCACCTCGTCTCCCCCCCTCACTCCTCTGCCCACCTCCACCTTGTCTCCCCTCCTCTGCCCACCTCCACCTTGTCTCCCCTCCTCCCTCCTCTGCCCACCTCCACCTCGTCTCCCCTCCTCACTCCTCTGCCCACCTCCACCTTGTCTCCCCTCCTCCCTCCTCTGCCCACCTCCACCTCGTCTCCCCTCCTCACTCCTCTGCCCACCTCCACCTCGTCTCCCCCCTCACTCCTCTGCCCACCTCCACCTCGTCTCCCCTCCTCACTCCTCTGCCCACCTCCAACTTGTCTCCCCTCCTCACTCCTCTGCCCACCTCCACCTTGTCTTCCCTCCTCCCTCCTCTGCCCACCTCCACCTCATCTCCCATCCTCAGTCCTCTGCCCACCTCCACATCGTCTCCCCTCCTCACTCCTCTGCCCACCTCCACCTTGTCTCCCCTCCTCTGCCCACCTCCACCTCGTCTCCACTCCTCGCTCCTCTGCCCACCTCCACCTCCTCTCCCCTCCTCACTCCTCTGCCCACCTCCACCTCGTCTCACTCCTCTGCCCACCTCCACCTCGTCTCCCCCCTCACTCCTCTGCCCACCTCCACCTCGTCTCCCCTCCTCACTCCTATGCCCACCTCCACCTCGTCTCCCCACCTCCACCTCGTCTCCCCTCCTCACTCCTCTGCCCACCTCCACCTCGTCTCCCCTCCTCACTCCTCTGCCCACCTCCACCTCGTCTCCCCTCCTCACTCCTCTGCCCACCTCCACCTCATCTCCCCCTCACTCCTCTGCCCACCTCCACCTCGTCTCCCCTCCTCACTCCTCTGCCCACCTCCACCTCGTCTCCCCTCCTCACTCCTCTGCCCACCTCCACCTCGTCTCCCCCCTCGCTCCTCTGCCCACCTCCACCTCGTCTTCCCTCCTCACTCCTCTGCCCACCTCCACCTCGTCTACCCTCCTCACTCCTCTGCCCACCTCCACCTCGTCTCCCCCCTCACTCCTCTGCCCACCTCCACCTCGTCTCCCCTCCTCACTCCTCTGCCCACCTCCACCTCGTCTCCCCTCCTCACTCCTCTGACCACCTCCACCTTGTCTCCCCTCCTCTGCCCACCTCCACCTCGTCTCCCCCCTCACTCCTCTGCCCACCTCCACCTCGTCTCCCCTCCTCACTCCTATGCCCACCTCCACCTCGTCTCCCCACCTCCACCTCGTCTCCCCTCCTCACTCCTCTGCCCACCTCCACCTCGTCTCCCCTCCTCACTCCTCTGCCCACCTCCACCTCGTCTCCCCTCCTCACTCCTCTGCCCACCTCCACCTCATCTCCCCCTCACTCCTCTGCCCACCTCCACCTCGTCTCCCCTCCTCACTCCTCTGCCCACCTCCACCTCGTCTCCCCTCCTCACTCCTCTGCCCACCTCCACCTCGTCTCCCCCCTCGCTCCTCTGCCCACCTCCACCTCGTCTTCCCTCCTCACTCCTCTGCCCACCTCCACCTCGTCTACCCTCCTCACTCCTCTGCCCACCTCCACCTCGTCTCCCCCCTCACTCCTCTGCCCACCTCCACCTCGTCTCCCCTCCTCACTCCTCTGCCCACCTCCACCTCGTCTCCCCTCCTCACTCCTCTGACCACCTCCACCTTGTCTCCCCTCCTCTGCCCACCTCCACCTCGTCTCCCCTCCTCACTCCTCTGCCCACCTCCACCTCGTCTCCCCTCCTCACTCCTCTGCCCACCTCCACCTCGTCTCCCCTCCTCACTCCTCTGCCCACCTCCACCTCGTCTCCCCCCTCACTCCTCTGCCCACCTCCACCTCGTCTCCCCTCCTCACTCCTCTGCCCACCTCCACCTCGTCTCCCCTCCTCACTCCTCTGACCACCTCCACCTTGTCTCCCCTCCTCTGCCCACCTCCACCTCGTCTCCCCTCCTCACTCCTCTGCCCACCTCCACCTCCTCTCCCCTCCTCACTCCTCTGCCCACCTCCACCTCGTCTCCCCCCTCACTCCTCTGCCCACCTCCACCTCGTCTCCCATCCTCAGTCCTCTGCCCACCTCCACCTCGTCTCCCCTCCTCACTCCTCTGCCCACCTCCACCTTGTCTCCCCTCCTCTGCCCACCTCCACCTCGTCTCCCCTCCTCACTCCTCTGCCCACCTCCACCTCCTCTCCCCTCCTCACTCCTCTGCACACCTCCACCTCGTCTCCCCCCTCACTCCTCTGCCCACCTCCACCTCGTCTCCCCCCTCCCTCCTCTGCCCACCTCCACCTCGTCTCCCCTCCTCACTCCTATGCCCACCTCCACCTCGTCTCCCCACCTCCACCTCGTCTCCCCTCCTCACTCCTCTGCCCACCTCCACCTCGTCTCCCCCCTCACTCCTCTGCCCACCTCCACCTCGTCTCCCCCCCTCACTCCTCTGCCCACCTCCACCTCGTCTCCCCTCCTCACTCCTCTGCCCACCTCCACCTCGTCTCCCCCGTCACTCCTTTGCCCACCTCCACCTTGTCTCCCCCCCTCACTCATCTGCCCACCTCCACCTTGTCTCCCCTCCTCCCTCCTCTGCCCACCTCCACCTCGTCTCCCCTCCTTCCTCCTCTGCCCACCTCCACCTCGTCTCCCCCCTCACTCCTCTGCCCACCTCCACCTCGTCTCCCCCTCACTCCTCTGCCCACTTCCACCTCATCTCCCCACCTCCCCACTTGACCCTATACCCTCCCGCCTCCTCCTCTACCTCTCTCCTTCTGCCTGTTCCCATCTTTCCCACCTTCTCAATCTCTCCCTCTCATCAGGCACTGTCCCCACTGCCTTCAAGCATGTCCTTGTCTCCTCTATTCTTACAAAATCCAATCCAAACACCCTCTCCAGCTACTGACCCATCTCTCTTCTCCCTTCTGCCTCAAACTCCTTGAGAATATTGTCTACAACCGCCTTACTTGCTTTCTTTCCTCACACTCACTGCTTGACCCATTCCAGTCTGGCTTCCGTCCTCTCCACTCCACTGAAACTGCCCTCACAAAAGTCTGCAATGACCTCCTATCTGCTAAATCCAAGGGTCACTACTCATTCTTCTTGATCTCTCTGCTGATTTTGACACTGTGGACCACCCGCATAACCTGACCTCCCACAATTTCATTATCTATTGATGGCACTACTATCTCCTCTACCACCCAAGTTCGCTGTTTTGGAGTAATCCTATGGGTATGGTAATCGTGACCTAGTTATGGGTACAGTCTCACACAGGAATAGGTACGGTAATCCTGACCTAGCTATGGATACAGTCTCACACAGGAAAAGGTACGGTAATCCTGATCTAGCTATAGATACAGTCTCACACAGGAATGGGTATGGTAATCCTGACCTAGCTATAGATACAGTCTCGCACAGGAATGGGTACGGTAATCCTGATCTAGCTATAGGTACAGTATCACACAGGGATGGGAACGGTAATCCTGACCTAGATATGGGTACAGTCTAACACAGGAATGGGAACGGTAATCCTGACCTAGCTATAGATACAGTCTCACACAGGAATAGGTACGGTAATCCAGATCTAGCCATAGATACAGTCTCACACAGGAATGGGTACGGTAATCCTGACCTAGCTATAGATACAGTCTCACACAGGAAAAGGTATGGTAATCCTGATCTAGCTATAGATACAGTCTCACACAGGAATGGGTATGGTAATCCTGACCTAGCTATAGATACAGTCTCGCACAGGAATGGGTACGGTAATCCTGATCTAGCTATAGGTACAGTCTCACACAGGAATGGGAATGGTAATCTTGACCTAGCTATGGATACAGTCTCACACAGGAATAGGAACGGTAATCCTGATCTAGCCATAGATACAATCTCACACAGGGATGGGAACGGTAATCCTGACCTAGCTATAGATACAGTCTCACACAGGAATAGGTAAAGTAATCCTGACCTAGCTATAGATACAGTCTCACACAGGGATGGGAACGGTAATCCTGACCTAGCTATAGATACAGTCTCACACAGGGATGGGTATGGTAATCCTGATCTAGCTATAGATACAGTCTCACACAGGAATGGGTATATAATCCTGACCTAGTTATGTATACAGTCTCACACAGGAATGGGTACGGTAATCCTGACCTAGCTATAGATACAGTCTCACACAGGAATGGGTACGGTAATCCTGACCTGGCTATAGATACAATCTCACACAGGGATGGGAACGGTAATCCTGACCTAGCTATAGATACAGTCTCACACAGGAATAGGTAAAGTAATCCTGACCTAGCTATAGATACAGTCTCACACAGGAATGGGTACGGTAATCCTGACCTAGCTATAGATACAGTCTCACACAGGAATGGGTACGGTAATCCTGACCTAGCTATAGATACAGTCTCACACAGGGATGGGAACGGTAATCCTGACCTAGCTATAGATACAGTCTCACACAGGAATGGGTACGGTAATCCTGACCTGGCTATAGATACAATCTCACACAGGGATGGGAATGGTAATCCTGACCTAGCTATAGATACAGTCTCACACAGGAATAGGTAAAGTAATCCTGACCTAGCTATAGATACAGTCTCACACAGGGATGGGAACGGTAATCCTGACCTAGCGATAGATACAGTCTCACACAGGAATGGGTACGGTAATCCTGACCTAGCTATAGATACAGTCTCACACAGGGATGGGAACGGTAATCCTGATCTAGCTATAGATACAGTCTCACACAGGAATGGGTACGGTAATCCTGACCTGGCTATAGATACAATCTCACACAGGGATGGGAACGGTAATCCTGACCTAGCGATAGATACAGTCTCACACAGGAATGGGTACGGTAATCCTGACCTAGCTATAGATACAGTCTCACACAGGAATGGGTACGGTAATCCTGACCTAGCGATAGATACAGTCTCACACAGGAATGGGTACGGTAATCCTGACCTAGCTATAGATACAGTCTCACACAGGGATGGGAACGGTAATCCTGACCTAGCTATAGATACAGTCTCACACAGGAATGGGTACGGTAATCCTGACCCGGCTATAGATACAATCTCACACAGGGATGGGAACGGTAATCCTGACCTAGCTATAGATACAGTCTCACACAGGAATAGGTAAAGTAATCCTGACCTAGCTATAGATACAGTCTCACACAGGAATGGGTACGGTAATCCTGACCTAGCTATAGATACAGTCTCACACAGGAATGGGTACGGTAATCCTGACCTAGTTATAGATACAGTCTCACACAGGGATGGGAACGGTAATCCTGACCTAGCTATAGATACAGTCTCACACAGGAATGGGTACGGTAATCCTGACCTGGCTATAGATACAATCTCACACAGGGATGGGAACGGTAATCCTGACCTAGCTATAGATACAGTCTCACACAGGAATGGGTACGGTAATCCTGATCTAGCTATAGATACAATCTCACACAGGGATGGGAACGGTAATCCTGACCTAGCTATAGATACAGTCTCACACAGGAATGGGTAAAGTAATCCTGACCTAGCTATAGATACAGTCTCACACAGGGATGGGAACGGTAATCCTGACCTAGCGATAGATACAGTCTCACACAGGAATGGGTACGGTAATCCTGACCTAGCTATAGATACAGTCTCACACAGGGATGGGAACGGTAATCCTGACCTAGCTATAGATACAGTCTCACACAGGGATGGGTACGGTAATCCTGACCTAGCTATAGATACAGTCTCACACAGGGATGGGTACGGTAATCCTGACCTGGCTATAGATACAATCTCACACAGGGATGGGTACGGTAATCCTGACCTAGCTATAGATACAGTCTCACACAGGGATGGGTACGGTAATCCTGACCTAGCTATGGATACTGCGGAGTCAGTAACAGGCGGTTACGGATGGTGAGAGAGAATCTCCTATTGGCCCAGGGTCCTCTCAGACCAAACAAGTCTGTGATTGCTTGGCGCAGGCAGCGAGGTGCATCCGGTCACAGATATTCGTGACATGTCTTGTGTGGGTGACTAATAATGAGAGAATATTATTCCCTATGTCCTGAGTGAGTGACTCCTGTCACGTATCCCGTGACATATGCTATATGCAGATGGGTCCACATTTTTCTTGACTTCTTTGCTGTGCCTAGGCACACCATGGTCTATTGGCCTAAGCCTTTCATCTATTGTTCTCAACTGCACTACAATACAGGTAACAATACAGCAGGGGATGAAGTCATTATAGCAGGGGATGAAGTAATTACAGCAGGGGATTAAGCCTGACTGCCCTGGCTAAATTACTCCTATTAAAGGCCAAGATAAACATGGACCCATCTGTATCTGACACGTAACCCGTAACACATGCTGTATATACGGACACGTAACCACTGACACATGCTGTATATACGGACACGTAACCCGTGACACATGCTGTATATACGGACACGTAACCACTGACACATGCTGTATATACGGACACGTAACTCGTGACACATGCTGTATATACGGACACGTAACCCGTGACACGTGCTGTATATACGGACACATAACTACTGACACATGCTGTATATACGGACACGTAACCACTGACACATGCTGTATATACGGACACGTAACCCGTGACACATGCTGTATATACGGACACGTAACCACTGACACATGCTGTATATACAGACAGGTAACCCGTGACACATGCTGTATATACGGACACGTAACCACTGACACATGCTGTATATACGGACACGTAACCCGTGACACATGCTGTATATACGGACACGTAACCACTGACACATGCTGTATATACGGACACGTAACCCGTGGCACATGCTGTATAAACGGACACGTAACCCGTAACACATGCTGTATATACGGACACGTAACCACTGACACATGCTGTATATACAGACACGTAACCCGTGACACATGCTGTATATACGGACACGTAACCACTGACACATGCTGTATATACGGACACGTAACCCGTGACACATGCTGTATATACGGACACGTAACCACTGACACATGCTGTATATACAGACAGGTAACCCGTGACACATGCTGTATATACGGACACGTAACCACTGACACATGCTGTATATACGGACACGTAACCACTGACACATGCTGTATATACGGACAGGTAACCCGTGACACATGCTGTATATACGGACACGTAACCACTGACACATGCTGTATATACGGACACGTAACCCGTGACACATGCTGTATATACGGACACGTAACCACTGACACATGCTGTATATACGGACACGTAACCCGTGACACATGCTGTATATACGGACACGTAACCACTGACACATGCTGTATATACGGACACGTAACCACTGACACATGCTGTATATACGGACACGTAACCACTGACACATGCTGTATATACGGACACGTAACCACTGACACATGCTGTATATACGGACACGTAACCACTGACACATGCTGTATATACGGACACGTAACCACTGACACATGCTGTATATACAGACAGGTAACCACTGACACATGCTGTATATACGGACACGTAACCACTGACACATGCTGTATATACGGACACGTAACCACTGACACATGCTGTATATACAGACAGGTAACCACTGACACATGTGTAATATACGAACACATTACTTGTCATACATGTGCTCTGTCCCCTTGCATTGAGGCGTGTGACGTGCAGGGTGTCGGTAGGGATTGTGCTCAGAGAAATATACACATTCAGGTCAGGACCCAGGAATCCAGACAGGAAAACCCTCCCATAGAGGATTCCAGACTTCATACAACTCGCTGATCAACATACATGTGTCATACAATTCCTATCATAGGCTGGCACATACTATCGTACGTGGGTGACTTAACATCACATGTCACATTAGTATGTGTATAGCGTGACAGCGGGGGCCGGGACTGGTGACCCCCTTTCCCAGTGTCTTACCCTCTCCCGCGCCTGCCTCTCCATAGCCACCTCCCTCTGCAGCAGGTCCGCGCGATCCTCAGCACTATCCACCATCACCTGAAGGTTCTGGATCTTCTTCCTCACGGCTGCTATGGAATTGGCACCGGGCATGGTGGACCTACCGGGAAGCCTACGCTATATCTCATCTGTCACCGCATATACACAGGATATAACATCGCAGTTATACAATATCTCACATACAACATACAGGAAGCGGGACATACAGTCAGCGGGACACACAGGAAGCGGGACACACAGGAAGCGGAACACACAGGAAGCGGGACATACAGGAAGCGGGACACACAGGAAGCGGGATACACAGGAAGCAGGACACACAGGAAGCGGGACACACAGGAAGCGGGATACACAGGAAGCGGGACACACAGGAAGCGGAACACACAGGAAGCGGGACATACAGGAAGCGGGACACACAGGAAGCGGGACACACAGGAAGCGGGACATACAGGAAGCGGAACACACAGGAAGCGGGACATACAGGAAGCGGGACACACAGGAAGCGGGACATACAGGAAGCGGAACACACAGGAAGCGGGACACACAGGAAGCGGGACATACAGTCAGCGGGACACACAGGAAGCGGAACACACAGGAAGCGGGACATACAGTACAGGAAGCGGGACATACAGTACAGGAAGCGGGACATACAGTCAGCGGGACATACAGGAAGTGGAACACACAGGAAGTGGGACATACAGGAAGCGGGACATACAGGAAGCGGTACACACAGGAAGCGGAACACACAGGAAGCGGGACATACAGGAAGCGGAACACACAGGAAGCGGGACACACAGGAATCGGGACACACAGTCAGCGGGACACACAGGAAGCGGAACACACAGGAAGCGGGACATACAGTACAGGAAGCGGGACATACAGTACAGGAAGCGGGACATACAGTCAGCGGGACATACAGGAAGTGGAACACACAGGAAGTGGGACATACAGGAAGCAGGACATACAGGAAGCGGTACACACAGGAAGCGGAACACACAGTCAGCGGGACATACAGGAAGCGGGACATACAGGAAGCGGGACACACAGGAAGCGGGACATACAGTACAGGAAGCGGGACATACAGTCAGCGGGACATACAGGAAGAGGAAGCGGGACATAGTACAGGAAGCGGGACATACAGGAAGCGAGACATACAGTACAGGAAGCGGGACATACAGTACAGGAAGTGGGACATACAGGAAGCGGGACATACAGTAAGCAGGACATACAGTCAGCAGGACATACAGTACAGGAAGCGGGACATACAGTCAGCGGGACATACAGGAAGCGGAACATACAGTAAGCGGAATAAGCCCACTCCTCTCCCATTTACATCTCTGACCTTATCTCCCTTTACTCTCCCACCCGTCCTCTTCGCTCTGCTAATGCACGCCGACTCTCCTGTCTTCTGATTACTTCCTCCCACTCCTATCTCCAAGATTTTTCACGTGCTGCTCCCTTTCTCTGGAATTCTTTACCTCTCCCCCTCAGACTCTCCACCTCTCTACAAAACTTCAATCAGGCTCTCAAGACCCACTTCTTCACCAAACCCAGCCAAATCTCATCCTAACCCTCTGTTCCACGCTCTCTATGTACCCCATCTGTGTCACCCCTGTCTGTCTACCCCTCCCCTTAGAATGTAAGCTCTCACGAGTAGGGCCCTCTTCCCTCATGTGCTTATCCTTTTCTTACTTTAATAATCCTCAACTGCCCAAATCCCGCAGTTTTGTGGCCACCTTGGAACTTATCTCTGTTATTTACTGGTGTAGTTATGTTTAGTTACCCTGTACTTGTCCTAAATTGTCATCGACTGTAAGTCACTGTTTTCCTGTTTTGATTATGTGCATATGTGCTCTGTAATTGGGCGCTGCGGAACCCTTGTGGCGCCATATAAATAAAGGATAATAATAAATAATAATAAGCAGGACATACAGTAAGAGGAACATACAGTAAGCGGAATCTACAGTAAGCAGATTATACAGTAGCAGGACATACAGTAAGCAGAATATACAGTAAGCAGGACATACAGTAAGCAGAATATACAGTAAGAGGAACATACAGTGAGCGGAACATACAGTAAGCGGAATCTACAGTAAGCAGGACATACAGTAAGCAGAATATACAGTAAGCAGGAAATACAGTAAGCAGGACATACAGTAAGCGGAATATATAGTAAGCGGAATATACAGTAAGCAGAATATATAGTAAGCGGAATATACAGTAAGCGGAACATACAGTAAGCAGAATATACAGTAAGAGGAACATACAGTAAGCGGAATATACAGTAAGCGGAATATACAGTAAGTGGGACATACAGTAAGCGGAATCTACAGTAAGCAGAATATACAGTAAGCAGGACATACAGTGAGCGGAATATACAGTAAGAGGAATATATAGTAAGCGGAATATACAGTAAGCGGAATATACAGTAAGCAGGACATACAGTAAGCAGAATATACAGTAAGAGGAACATACAGTAAGCGGAATCTACAGTAAGCAGAATATACAGTAAGCAGGACATACAGTAACCGGAATATACAGTAAGAGGAATATATAGTAAGCGGAATATACAGTAAGCGGAACATACAGTAAGCAGGGCATACAGTAAGCAGGAAATACAGTAAGCGGAATATACAGTAAGCAGGACATACAGTAAGCGGAATATACAGTAAGCAGGACATACAGTAAGCGGGACATACAGTAAGCGGAATATACATTAAGCAGGACATACAGTAAGCGGAATATACAGTAAGCGGGACATACAGTAAGCGGAATATACAGTAAGCGGGACATACAGTAAGCGGGACATACAGTAAGCGGAACATACAGTAAGCAGGACATACAGTAAGTGGTACATACAGTAAGCGGGACATACAGTAAGTGGTACATACAGTAAGCGGGACATACAGTAAGCAGAATATACAGTAAGCAGGACATACAGTAAGCGGAACATACAGTAAGCAGTACATACAGTAAGCGGAACATACAGTAAGCGGGACATACAGTAAGTGGTACATACAGTAAGCGGGACATACAGTAAGCAGAATATACAGTAAGCAGGACATACAGTAAGCGGTACATACAGTGAGCGGGACATACAGTAAGCAGAATATACAGTAAGCAGGACATACAGTAAGCAGGACATACAGTAAGTGGTACATACAGTAAGCGGGACATACAGATAGTGGTACATACAGTAAGCGGGACATACAGTAAGTGGTACATACAGTAAGCGGGACATACAGTAAGCAGAATATACAGTAAGCAGGACATACAGTAAGCGGTACATACAGTGAGCGGGACATACAGTAAGCAGGACATACAGTAAGCAGGACATACAGTAAGCGGGACATGCAGTAAGCGGAACATACAGTAAGCGGAATATACAGTAAGCGGAACATACAGTAAGCAGGACATACAGTAACCAGAATATACAGTAAGCGGGACATACAGTAAGCAGGACATACAGTAAGCGGAATATACAGTAAGCGGGACATACAGTAAGCAGGACATACATTAAGCGGAATATACAGTAAGCGGAATATACAGTAAGCGGGACATACAGTAAGCGGAATATACAGTAAGCGGAATATACAGTAAGCGGGACATACAGTAAGCTGAATATACAGTAAGCGGGACATACAGTAAGCGGAATATACAGTAAGCGGGACATACAGTAAGCGGGACATACAGTAAGCGGAATATACAGTAAGCGGGACATACAGTAAGCAGGACATACAGTAAGCGGAATATACATTAAGCAGGACATACAGTAAGCAGGACATACAGTAAGCGGAATATACAGTAAGCGGGACATACAGTAAGCGGGACATACAGTAAGCGGAATATACAGTAAGCGGAACATACAGTAAGCGGAACATACAGTAAGCGGAATATACAGTAAGCGGAACATACAGTAAACGGGACATACAGTAAGCGGAATATACAGTAAGCGGAACATAAAGTAAGCGGGACATACAGTAAGCGGAATATACAGTAAGCGGAATATACAGTAAGCGGAACATAAAGTAAGCGGGACATACAGTAAGCGGAATATACAGTAAGCGGAACATACAGTAAACGGGACATACAGTAAGCGGGACATACAGTAAGCGGAATATACAGTAAGCGGAACATACAGTAAGCGGGACATACAGTAAGCGGAATATACAGTAAGCGGAACATACAGTAAGCGGGACATACAGTAAGCGGAATATACAGTAAGCGGAACATACAGTAAGTGGAACATACAGTAAGCGGAATATACAGTAAGCGGAACATATAGTAAACGGGACATACAGTAAGCGGAATATACAGTAAGCGGAACATAAAGTAAGCGGGACATACAGTAAGCGGAATATACAGTAAGCGGAACATAAAGTAAGCGGGACATACAGTAAGCAGAACATACAGTAAGCGGAACATACAGTAAACGGAATATACAGTAAGCGGGACATACAGTAAGCGGAATATACAGTAAGCGGAACATACAGTAAACGGAATATACAGTAAGCGGGACATACAGTAAGCGGAACATACAGTAAGCGGGACATACAGTAAGCGGAATATACAGTAAGCGGAACATACAGTAAACGGGACATACAGTAAGCGGGACATACAGTAAGCGGAATATACAGTAAGCGGAACATACAGTAAGCGGAACATACAGTAAGCGGAATATACAGTAAGCGGAACATACAGTAAGCAGGACATACAGTAAGCGGGACATACAGTAAGAGGAACATACAGTAAACGGAATATACAGTAAGCGGAATATACAGTAAGCGGGACATACAGTAAGCGGGACATACAGTAAGCGGAATATACAGTAAGCGGAACATACAGTAAGCAGGACATACAGTAAGCGGGACATACAGTAAGAGGAATATACAGTAAGCGG
Organism: Pseudophryne corroboree; assembly: GCF_028390025.1. Taxonomy (NCBI): domain Eukaryota; kingdom Metazoa; phylum Chordata; class Amphibia; order Anura; family Myobatrachidae; genus Pseudophryne; species Pseudophryne corroboree. The sequence continues at coordinate 1,766,335 of NC_086444.1, forward strand.
AACATACAGTAAGCGGGACATACAGTAAGCGGGACATACAGTAAGCGGGACATACAGTAAGCTGAATATACAGTAAGCGGAACATACAGTAAGCGGAATATACAGTAAGCGGGACATACAGTAAGCGGGACATACAGTAAGAGGAATATACAGTAAGCGGGACATACAGTAAGCGGGACATACAGTAAGCGGGACATACAGTAAGCGGAATATACAGTAAGCGGGATATATAGTCAGCGGGACATACAGTAAGCGGAATATACAGTAAGCGGGACATACAGTAAGCGGGACATACAGTAAGCGGGACATACAGTAAGCTGAATATACAGTAAGCGGAACATACAGTAAGCGGAATATACAGTAAGCGGGACATACAGTAAGCGGGACATACAGTAAGCTGAATATACAGTAAGCGGAACATACAGTAAGCGGAACATACAGTAAGCGGGACATACAGTAAGCGGGACATACAGTAAGCTGAATATACAGTAAGCGGAACATACAGTAAGCGGAACATACAGTAAGCGGGACATACAGTAAGCGGGACATACAGTAAGCTGAATATACAGTAAGCGGAACATACAGTAAGCGGAATATACAGTAAGCGGGACATACAGTAAGCGGGACATACAGTAAGCTGAATATACAGTAAGCGGAACATACAGTAAGCTGAATATACAGTAAGCGGGACATACAGTAAGCGGGACATACAGTAAGCGGGACATACAGTAAGCTGAATATACAGTAAGCGGAACATACAGTAAGCGGAATATACAGTAAGCGGAACATACAGTAAACGGGACATACAGTAAGCGGAATATACAGTAAGCGGAACATACAGTAAGCGGGACATACAGTAAGCGGAATATACAGTAAGCGGAACATAAAGTAAGCGGGACATACAGTAAGCGGAATATACAGTAAGCGGAACATACAGTAAACGGGACATACAGTAAGCGGGACATACAGTAAGCGGAATATACAGTAAGCGGAACATACAGTAAGCGGGACATACAGTAAGCGGAATATACAGTAAGCGGAACATACAGTAAGCGGGACATACAGTAAGCGGAATATACAGTAAGCGGAACATACAGTAAGCGGAACATACAGTAAGCGGAATATACAGTAAGCGGAACATATAGTAAACGGGACATACAGTAAGCGGAATATACAGTAAGCGGAACATAAAGTAAGCGGGACATACAGTAAGCGGAATATACAGTAAGCGGAATATACAGAAAGCGGAACATAAAGTAAGCGGGACATACAGTAAGCGGAATATACAGTAAGCGGAACATACAGTAAACGGAATATACAGTAAGCGGGACATACAGTAAGCGGAATATACAGTAAGCGGAACATACAGTAAGCGGGACATACAGTAAGCGGAATATACAGTAAGCGGAACATACAGTAAACGGGACATACAGTAAGCGGGACATACAGTAAGCGGAATATACAGTAAGCGGAACATACAGTAAGCGGAACATACAGTAAGCGGAATATACAGTAAGCGGAACATACAGTAAGCAGGACATACAGTAAGCGGGACATACAGTAAGAGGAACATACAGTAAACGGAATATACAGTAAGCGGAATATACAGTAAGCGGGACATACAGTAAGCGGGACATACAGTAAGCGGAATATACAGTAAGCGGAACATACAGTAAGCAGGACATACAGTAAGCGGGACATACAGTAAGAGGAATATACAGTAAGCGGAACATACAGTAAGCGGGACATACAGTAAGCGGAATATACAGTAAGCGGGATATATAGTCAGCGGGATATACAGTAAGCAGGACATACAGTAAGCGGAATATACAGTAAGCGGAACATACAGTAAGCGGGACATACAGTAAGCGGGACATACAGTAAGCGGGACATACAGTAAGCTGAATATACAGTAAGCGGAACATACAGTAAGCGGAATATACAGTAAGCGGGACATACAGTAAGCGGGACATACAGTAAGCTGAATATACAGTAAGCGGAACATACAGTAAGCTGAATATACAGTAAGCGGGACATACAGTAAGCGGGACATACAGTAAGCGGGACATACAGTGAGCGGGACATACAGTAAGCTGAATATACAGTAAGCGGAACATACAGTAAGCGGAACATACAGTAAGCAGGACATACAGTAAGCGGGACATACAGTAAGCTGAATATACAGTAAGCGGAACATACAGTAAGCGGAATATACAGTAAGCGGGACATACAGTAAGCGGGACATACAGTAAGCTGAATATACAGTAAGCGGAACATACAGTAAGCTGAATATACAGTAAGCTGAATATACAGTAAGCGGGACATACAGTAAGCGGGACATACAGTAAGCGGGACATACAGTAAGCGGGACATACAGTAAGCTGAATATACAGTAAGCGGAACATACAGTAAGCTGAATATACAGTAAGCGGAACATACAGTAAGCGGGACATACAGTAAGCGGGACATACAGTAAGCGGGACATACAGTAAGCTGAATATACAGTAAGCGGAACATACAGTAAGCGGAATATACAGTAAGCGGGACATACAGTAAGCAGAATTTACTGCAACAAAGAGAAGATTCCCAAAACCCTGAAATGACAAATTTATCAAACACGCTGTAAAGAGACCTCTGTCCTCCCACATCCTGCAGCACAAGGTATCCTTACATGGTACAGTCTTCATGCACTCCATATACAGCAGTGTGAGGAGAGAGTGCTGGGAGATCAGAGACAGCGGACTGTGACAGCAGTGTGAGGAGAGAGTGCTGGGAGACCAGAGACAGAGGACTGTGACAGCAGTGTGAGGAGAGAGTGCTGGGAGACCAGAGACAGAGGACTGTGACAGCAGTGTGAGGAGAGAGTGCTGGGAGACCAGAGACAGCGGACTGAGACAGCAGTGTGAGGAGAGAGTGCTGGGAGACCAGAGACAGCGGACTGTGACAGCAGTGTGAGGAGAGAGTGCTGGGAGACCAGAGACAGAGGACTGTGACAGCAGTGTGAGGAGAGAGTGCTGGGAGACCAGAGACAGAGGACTGTGACAGCAGTGTGAGGAGAGAGTGCTGGGAGACCAGAGACAGCGGACTGAGACAGCAGTGTGAGGAGAGAGTGCTGGGAGACCAGAGACAGAGGACTGTGACAGCAGTGTGAGGAGAGAGTGCTGGGAGACCAGAGACAGAGGACTGTGACAGCAGTGTGAGGAGAGAGTGCTGGGAGACCAGAGACAGAGGACTGTGACAGCAGTGTGAGGAGAGAGTGCTGGGAGACCAGAGACAGCGGACTGAGACAGCAGTGTGAGGAGAGAGTGCTGGGAGACCAGAGACAGAGGACTGTGACAGCAGTGTGAGGAGAGAGTGCTGGGAGACCAGAGACAGCGGACTGTGACAGCAGTGTGAGGAGACAGTGCTGGGAGACCAGAGACAGAGGACTGTGACAGCAGTGTGAGGAGAGAGTGCTGGGAGACCAGAGACAGAGGACTGTGACAGCAGTGTGATGAGAGAGTGCTGGGAGACCAGAGACAGCGGACTGTGACAGCAGTGTGAGGAGAGAGTGCTGGGAGACCAGAGACAGCGGACTGTGACAGCAGTGTGAGGAGAGAGTGCTGGGAGACCAGAGACAGCGGACTGTGACAGCAGTGTGAGGAGAGAGTGCTGGGAGACCAGAGACAGAGGACTGTGACAGCAGTGTGAGGAGAGAGTGCTGGGAGACCAGAGACAGAGGACTGTGACAGCAGTGTGAGGAGAGAGTGCTGGGAGACCAGAGACAGCGGACTGTGACAGCAGTGTGAGGAGAGAGTGCTGGGAGACCAGAGACAGAGGACTGTGACAGCAGTGTGAGGAGAGAGTGCTGGGAGACCAGAGACAGAGGACTGTGACAGCAGTGTGAGGAGAGAGTGCTGGGAGACCAGAGACAGAGGACTGTGACAGCAGTGTGAGGAGAGAGTGCTGGGAGACCAGAGACAGCGGACTGTGACAGCAGTGTGAGGAGAGAGTGCTGGGAGACCAGAGAGCGGACTGTGACAGCAGTGTGAGGAGAGAGTGCTGGGAGACCAGAGACAGCGGACTGTGACAGCAGTGTGAGGAGAGAGTGCTGGGAGACCAGAGACAGCGGACTGTGACAGCAGTGTGAGGAGAGAGTGCTGGGAGACCAGAGACAGCGGATTGTGACAGCAGTGTGAGGAGAGAGTGCTAGGAGACCAGAGACAGAGGACTGTGACAGCAGTGTGAGGAGAGAGTGCTGGGAGACCAGAGACAGCGGACTGTGACAGCAGTGTGAGGAGAGAGTGCTGGGAGACCAGAGACAGAGGACTGTGACAGCAGTGTGAGGAGAGAGTGCTGGGAGACCAGAGACAGAGGACTGTGACAGCAGTGTGAGGAGAGAGTGCTGGGAGACCAGAGACAGAGGACTGTGACAGCAGTGTGAGGAGAGAGTGCTGGGAGACCAGAGACAGAGGACTGTGAAAGCAGTGTGAGGAGAGAGTGCTGGGAGACCAGAGACAGCGGACTGTGACAGCAGTGTGAGGAGAGAGTGCTGGGAGATCAGAGACAGAGGACTGTCACAGCAGTGTGAGGAGACAGTGCTGGAATATAAGTGACAGTTGTGTGACAGCAGTGTGAGGAGAGAGTGACAGTTGTGTGACAGCAGTGTGAGGAGAGAGTGACAGTTGTGTGACAGCAGTGTGAGGAGAGAGTGACAGTTGTGTGACAGCAGTGTGAGGAGAGAGTGACAGTTGTGTGACAGCAGTGTGAGGAGTGACAGTTGTGTGACAGCAGTGTGAGGAGAGAGTGACAGTTGTGTGACAGCAGTGTGAGGAGAGAGTGACAGTTGTGTGACAGCAGTGTGAGGAGTGACAGTTGTGTGACAGCAGTGTGAGGAGAGAGTGACAGTTGTGTGACAGCAGTGTAAGGAGAGAGTGACAGTTGTGTGACAGCAGTGTGAGGAGAGAGTGACAGTTGTGTGACAGCAGTGTGAGGAGAGAGTGACAGTTGTGAGGCGCTGAACACCGCTCCTCCTGGGAGTATCAGCAGCATCACCGGCAGACCCGTAGATTACACCCTACATGTAACAAGTATAAGATAAAGGAGAATAATACTACTAATAATAATGTATAATAAGTGCCCTCCCAGGCATAGCGTGCCTCATACCTCATCCTGTATCTCTCAGCACTCTCACCCTGCTCCCTGTGTCAGGACTTCCAGATGCTGAAATGTCTCCTCTAGTTACTCTCTCCTCCTGGGATCCTTCCCCCCATCAGCCCCCATCATATCCACTCCCTGTAATCGCCCGCCTCTTCGCCCTTCCTCCCCCTCATTCCCTGCCGCTGGAAACACACAGTGCTCTGCAACTGGCAGCGATACAACATATACAATGCAATAATACATTCTGTTACAGTACACACACCTGACAAACTACACACCACCTACGGCTTATCGTTATCCCTGGCGGAGGGATCATCGCCTCTCTGGTAAAGGTATTACCGCCAAAGTGATTACCGCCTTCTCTGGTAATGCCAGGATCAATGCCCACTCCGGTAAGGGTATTACCACCCTCCCCGGTCACGGGATTATTCTCTCTGGTAACAGGGTTATTATCATCTCTGGTTATGAGTATTATTCTCTCTGGTAACAGGATTATTATCATCTCTGGTAATGAGTATTATTCTCTCTGGTAACAGGGTTATTATCATCTCTGGTAATGAGTATTATTCTCTCTGGTAACAGGGTTATTATCATCTCTGGTAATTAGTATTATTCTCTCTGGTAACAGGATTATAATCTCTGGTAATGATTATTATTCTCTCTGGTAACAGGATTATTATCATCTCTGGTAATTAGTATTATTCTCTCTGGTAACAGGATTATAATCTCTGGTAATGAGTATTATTCTCTCTGGTAACAGGATTATTATCATCTCTGGTAATGAGTATTATTCTCTCTGGTAACAGGGTTATTATCATCTCTGGTTATGAGTATTATTCTCTCTGGTAACAGGATTATTATCATCTCTGGTAATGAGTATTATTCTCTCTGGTAACAGGGTTATTATCATCTCTGGTAATGAGTATTATTCTCTCTGGTAACAGGGTTATTATCATCTCTGGTAATTAGTATTATTCTCTCTGGTAACAGGATTATAATCTCTGGTAATGATTATTATTCTCTCTGGTAACAGGATTATTATCATCTCTGGTAATTAGTATTATTCTCTCTGGTAACAGGATTATAATCTCTGGTAATGATTATTATTCTCTCTGGTAACAGGATTATTATCATCTCTGGTAATGAGCATTATTCTCTCTGGTAACAGGGTTATTATCATCTCTGGTAATGATTATTATTCTCTCTGGTAACAGGATTATTATCATCTCTGGTAATTAGTATTATTCTCTCTGGTAACAGGATTATAATCTCTGGTAATGATTATTATTCTCTCTGGTAACAGGATTATTATCATCTCTGGTAATGAGTATTATTCTCTCTGGTAACAGGGTTATTATCATCTCTGGTAATGAGTATTATTCTCTCTGGTAACAGGGTTATTATCATCTCTGGTAATGAGTATTATTCTCTCTGGTAACAGGGTTATTATCATCTCTGGTAATGAGTATTATTGTCCCTGGTAACAGGATTATTATCATCTCTGGTAATGAGTATTATTCTCTCTAGAACAGGGTTATTATCATCTCTGGTAATGAGTATTATTCTCTCTGGTAACAGGGTTATTATCATCTCTGGTAATGAGTATTATTCTCTCTAGAACAGGGTTATTATCATCTCTGGTAATGAGTATTATTCTCTCTGGTAACAGGGTTATTATCATCTCTGGTAATGAGTATTATTCTCTCTGGTAACAGGGTTATTATCATCTCTGGTAATGAGAATTATTCTTTCTGGTAACAGGATTATAATCTCTGGTAATGATTATTATTCTCTCTGGTAACAGGATTATTATCATCTCTGGTAATGAGTATTATTCTCTCTGGTAACAGGATTATTATCATCTCTGGTAATGAGTATTATTCTCTCTGGTAACAGGGTTATTATCATCTCTGGTAATGAGTATTATTCTCTCTGGTAACAGGGTTATTATCATCTCTGGTAATGAGTATTATTCTCTCTGGTAACAGGGTTATTAATATTATCATCTCTGGTAATGAGAATTATTCTTTCTGGTAACAGGATTATAATCTCTGGTAATGATTATTATTCTCTCTGGTAACAGGATTATTATCATCTCTGGTAATGAGTATTATTCTCTCTGGTAACAGGGTTATTATCATCTCTGGTAATGAGTATTATTCTCTCTGGTAACAGGGTTATTATCATCTCTGGTAATGAGTATTATTGTCCCTGGTAACAGGGTTATTATCATCTCTGGTAATGAGTATTATTCTCTCTGGTAACAGGGTTATTATCATCTCTGGTAATGAGTATTATTCTCTCTGCTAACAGGGTTATTATCATCTCTGGTAATGAGTATTATTGTCCCTGGTAACAGGATTATTATCATCTCTGGTAATGAGTATTATTCTCTCTAGAACAGGGTTATTATCATCTCTGGTAATGAGTATTATTCTCTCTGGTAACAGGGTTATTATCATCTCTGGTAATGAGTATTATTCTCTCTAGAACAGGGTTATTATCATCTCTGGTAATGAGTATTATTGTCCCTGGTAACAGGATTATTATCATCTCTGGTAATGAGTATTATTCTCTCTAGAACAGGGTAATTATCATCTCTGGTAATGAGTATTATTCTCTCTGGTAACAGGGTTATTATCATCTCTGGTAATGAGTATTATTCTCTCTAGAACAGGGTTATTATCATCTCTGGTAATGAGTATTATTCTCTCTGGTAACAGGGTTATTATCATCTCTGGTAATAAGTATTATTCTCTCTGGTAACAGGGTTATTATCATCTCTGGTAATGAGTATTATTCTCTCTGGTAACAGGGTTATTATCATCTCTGGTAATGAGTATTATTCTCTCTGGTAACAGGATTATTATCATCTCTGGTAATGAGTATTATTCTCTCTGGTAACAGGGTTATTATCATCTCTGGTAATGAGTATTATTCTCTCTAGAACAGGGTTATTATCATCTCTGGTAATGAGTATTATTCTCTCTGGTAACAGGGTTATTATCATCTCTGGTAATGAGTATTATTCTCTCTGGTAACAGGGTTATTATCATCTCTGGTAATGAGTATTATTCTCTCTGGTAACAGGGTTATTATCATCTCTGGTAATGAGTATTATTCTCTCTGGTAACAGGGTTATTATCATCTCTGGTAATGAGTATTATTCTCTCTGGTAACAGGGTTATTATCATCTCTGGTAATGAGTATTATTCTCTCTGGTAACAGGGTTATTATCATCTCTGGTAATGAGTATTATTCTCTCTAGAACAGGGTTATTATCATCTCTGGTAATGAGTATTATTCTCTCTGGTAACAGGGTTATTATCATCTCTGGTAATAAGTATTATTCTCTCTGGTAACAGGGTTATTATCATCTCTGGTAATGAGTATTATTCTCTCTGGTAACAGGATTATTATCATCTCTGGTAATGAGTATTATTCTCTCTGGTAACAGGATTATTATCATCTCTGGTAATGAGTATTATTCTCTCTGGTAACAGGGTTATTATCATCTCTGGTAATGAGTATTATTCTCTCTGGTAACAGGGTTATTATCATCCCTGGTAATGAGTATTATTCTCTCTGGTAACAGGGTTATTATCATCTCTGGTAATGAGTATTATTCTCTCTGGTAACAGGGTTATTATCATCTCTGGTAATGAGTATTATTCTCTCTGGTAACAGGGTTATTATCATCTCTGGTAATAAGTATTATTCTCTCTGGTAACAGGGTTATTATCATCTCTGGTAATGAGTATTATTCTCTCTGGTAATAGGGTTATTATCATCTCTGGTAATGAGTATTATTCTCTCTGGTAACTGTGTTATTATCATCCCTGGTAATGAGTATTATTCTCTCTGGTAACAGGGTTATTATCATCTCTGGTAATGAGTATTATTCTCTCTGGTAACAGGGTTATTATCATCTCTGGTAATGAGTATTATTCTCTCTGGTAACAGGACTGGGGTGAGCAGGGAGCATGTACGGGATGAGCAGGGAGTACGTACGGGGTGAGCAGGGAGCATGTACGGGGTGAGCAGGGAGCATGTACGGGGTGAGCAGGGAGCATGTACGGGGTGAGCAGGGTGAGGTATCATCTAATATCCTCCTGCAGAACATTTCAATCAAATGACTGCTGGTGAATATATACTTGTCTAGGTCTATTAAAAATGAGAGCTGCAGATTATCACCACTGATTGCAGTGAAATACTAGTTAGTAAATTGGGTGATAAGAATGACAGCATTGCTATCTGCTTTTGTATTAGAAGCTTATGCACATGACGGGTTACTGTTGATAAATTGGAGTGTTAGCTCCTGAGGGCGTGGCTCTGATAGATCTAGGTGTTATTACTAGTTATTGCTGGAGGCGGGGTCACTGGCGTTGGGGTAATCAGAGTAGTCACATGCTTGATCCATTACAGCATTAGGAAGGCTTGTGGCCATTAATACCAAGGACATTATTCAAACCAAAGGAAAACAGAAGGACAAACGTGAGTTCACTTACTGTACACATCAACCTACCCCAGTCTGAGTAACGCGGACACTTATAACCTACATCTGTGCTAGGAACGATTGTCGCATCTTATTACATAGCACGGATCTACCTGACTCAGACATTTCACCAATAATGCTTGTATCTGTATTCCTGTAATCTGTTATTTATGTACAGCCGCCCCAATGTAATGTTACCCACACATTTACAGGATTACCATTACTTTCTAACCCTCTCACAATCCTCTCATGTCTTACAGTCCAAATACATTCCTGCACCCACCTTATCTACACTTCTGATTCACTTCATACTAAATCTGCCCCCATTGCTCTTACACGGCTTATCTCACCTGTATCTCTGCAATTCTCCTGCTCTGATTCCCTTACAGCCTCCTCTCCTACTTCCAGTTTCCCTCACCCTATTTACCTACATAACACTATGTCCAGGTTTTCTTATACTCCCCACATCACTCAGTGTCTACCTAATAATGTATCTTTATCCTTCCCCCCTAGTCTCCTACACCTCCTCCTCTCTCCCCTCCTCTGTATCCTTCCCCCCTAGTCTCCTACACCTCCTCCTCTCTCCCCTCCATCCCTCTGTATCCTTCCCCCCTAGTCTCCTACACCTCCTCCTCTCTCCCCTCCATCCCTCTGTATCCTTCCCCCCTAGTCTACTACACCTCCTCCTCTCTCCCCTCCATCTCTCTGTATCCTTCCCCCCTAGTCTCCTACACCTCCTCCTCTCTCCCCTCCATCTCTCTGTATCCTTCCCCCCTAGTCTCCTACACCTCCTCCTCTCTCCCCTCCATCTCTCTGTATCCTTCCCCCCTATTCTCCTACACCTTCTCCTCTCTCCCCTCCTCTGTCTCCCCTCCATCCCTCTGTATCCTTCCCCCCTAGTCTCCTACACCTCCTCCTCTCTCCCCTCCATCCCTCTGTATCCTTCCCCCCTAGTCTCCTACACCTCCTCCTCTCTCCCCTCCATCCCTCTGTATCCTTCCCCCCTAGTCTCCTACACCTCCTCCTCTCTCCCCTCCATCCCTCTGTATCCTTTCCCCTAGTCTCCTACACCTCCTCCTCTCTCCCCTCCTCTGTCTCCCCTCCATCCCTCTGTATCCTTCCCTCCTAGTCTCCTACACCTCCTCCTCTCTCCCCTCCATCCCTCTGTATCCTTTCCCCTAGTCTCCTACACCTCCTCCTCTCTCCCCTCCATCCCTCTGTATCCTTTCCCCCTAGTCTCCTACACCTCCTCCTCTCTCCCCCTCCTCTGTCTCCCCTCCATCCCTCTGTATCCTTCCCTCCTAGTCTCCTACACCTCCTCCTCTCTCCCCTCCATCCCTCTGTATCCTTTCCCCTAGTCTCCTACACCTCCTCCTCCTCTCCCCTCCATCCCTCTGTATCCTTTCCCCTAGTCTCCTACACCTCCTCCTCTCTCCCCTCCATCCCTCTGTATCCTTCCCCCTAGTCTCCTACACCTCCTCCTCTCTCCCCTCCTCTGTCTCCCCTCCATCCCTCTGTATCCTTTCCCCTAGTCTCCTACACCTCCTCCTCCTCTCCCCTCCATCCCTCTGTATCCTTTCCCCTAGTCTCCTACACCTCCTCCTCTCTCCCCTCCATCCCTCTGTATCCTTCCCCCTAGTCTCCTACACCTCCTCCTCTCTCCCCTCCATCCCTCTGTATCCTTCCCCCTAGTCTCCTACACTTCCTCCTTTCCCTACATCTCTCTGTATCCTTCCCCTAGTCTCCTACACCTCCTCCTCTCTCCCCTCCATCCCTCTGTATCCTTCCTCCCTAGTCTCCTACACCTCCTCCTCTCTCCCCTCCATCCCTCTGTATCCTTCCCCCCTAGTCTCCTACACCTCCTCCTCTCTCCCCCTCCATCCCTCTGTATCCTTTCCCCTAGTCTCCTACACCTCCTCCTCTCTCCCCTCCATCCCTCTGTATCCTTCCCCCCTAGTCTCCTACACCTCCTTCTCTCCCCCCTCCATCCCTTTGTATCCTTTCCCCTAGTCTTCTACACCTCCTCCTCTCTCCCCTCCATCTCTCTGTATCCTTCCTCCCTAGTATCCTACACCTTCTCCTCTCTCCCCTCCATCCCTCTGTATCCTTCCCCCTAGTCTCCTACACCTCCTCCTCTCTCCCCTCCATCCCTCTGTATCCTTTCCGCTAGTCTCCTACACCTCCTCCTCCTCTCCCCTCCATCCCTCTGTATCCTTTCCCCTAGTCTCCTACACCTCCTACTCTCTCCCCTCCATCCCTCTGTATCCTTCCCCTAGTCTCCTACACCTCCTCCTCTCTCCCCTCCATCCCTCTCCTACACCTCCTCCTCTCTCCCCTCAATCCCCCTGTATCCTTCTCCCTAGTCTCCTACACTTCCTCCTCTCCCCTCCATCCCTCTGTATCCTTTCCCCTAGTCTCCTACACCTCCTCCTCTCTCCCCTCCATCCCTCTGTATCCTTCCTCCCTAGTCTCCTACACCTCCTCCTCTCTCCCCTCCATCCCTCTGTATCCTTCCTCCTAGTCTCCTACACCTCCTCCTCTCTCCCCTCCATCCCTCTGTATCCTTCCCCCCTAGTCTCCTACACCTCCTCCTCTCTTCCCCTCCATCCCTCTGTATCCTTCCCCCCCTAGTCTCCTACACCTCCTCCTCTCTCCCCTCCATCCCTCTGTATCCTTCCCCCCTTGTCTCCTACACCTCCTCCTCTCTCCCCTCCATCCCTCTGTATCCTTCCCCCTAGTCTCCTACACCTCCTCCTCTGTCTCCCCTCCATCCCTCTGTATCCTAACCCCCTAGTCTCCTACACCTCCTCCTCTCTCCCCTCCTCTGTCTCCCCTCCATCCCCCTGTATCCTTCCCCCCTAGTCTCCTACACCTCCTCCTCTCTCCCCTCCATCCCTCTGTACCCTCCCCCCTTAGTCTCCTACACCTCCTCCTCTCTCCCTTCCTCTGTCTCCCCTCCATCCCCCTGTATCCTTCCCCCCTAGTCTCCTACACCTCCTCCTCTCTCCCCTCCATCCCTCTGTATCCTTCCCCCTAGTCTCCTACACCTCCTCCTCTCTCCCCTCCTCTGTCTCCCCTCCTTCCCCCTGTATCCTTCCCCCCTAGTCTCCAACACCTCCTCCTCTCTCTCCCCTCCATCCCTCTGTATCCTTCCCCCCTAGTCTCCTACACCTCCTTCTCTCTCCCCTCCATCCCTCTGTATCCTTCCCCCCTAGTCTCCTACACCTCCTCCTCTCTCCCCTCCATCCCTCTGTATCCTTCCCCCCTAGTCTCCTACACCTCCTCCTCTCTCCCCACCATCCCTCTGTATCCTTCCCCCCCAGTCTCCTACACCTCCCTCCTACACCACCTCCTCTATCTCCCCCTCCATCTCTCTGTTTCCTCCCCCCCCCCAGTCTCCTACACCTCCTCCTCTCTCCCCTCCTCTGTCTCCCCTCCATCTCTCTGTTTCTCCCCCCCCCCAGTCTCCTACACCTCCTCCTCTCTCCCCTCCTCTGTCTCCCCCTCCAACCCCCTGTATCCTTCCCCCTTGTCTCCCTACATCTCCTCCTCTCTCCCCTCCATCCCTCTGTTCCCTCCCCCCCCCAGTCTCCTACACCTCCTCCTCTCTCCCCTCCTCTGTCTCCCCTCCATCCCTCTGTATCCTTCCCCCCTAGTCTCCTACATCTCCTCCTCTCTCCCCTCCATCTCTCTGTTTTCTTCCCCCCTAGTCTCCTACACCTCCTCTGTCTCCCCTCCATCCCCGTTTCCATCCCCCCTAGTCTCCTACACCTCCTCCTCTCTCCCCTCCTCTGTCTCCCCTCCATCCCTCTGTTCCCTCCCCCCCAGTCTCCCACACCTCCTCCTCTCTCCCCTCCTCTGTCTCCCCTCCATCTCTCTGTTTCCTTCCCCCCTTGTCTCCTATACCCTCTCCTCTCTCCCCTCTCTGTCTCCCCTCCATCCCTCTGTATCCTTCCCCCCTAGTCTCCTACACCTTCTCCTCTCTCCCCTCCATCTCTCTGTATCCTTCCCCCCTAGTCTCCTACACCTCCTCCTCTCTCCCCTCCTCTGTCTCCCCTCCATCCCTCTGTTTCCTTCCCTCCTAGTCTCCTACACCACATCCTCTCTCCCCTCCTCTGTCCTCCCCTCCATCCCTCTGTTTCCTTCCCTCCTAGTCTCCTACACCTCCTCCTCTGCTCCCCTCCATCTCTCTGTTTCCTTCCCCCGTCTCCTACACCTCCTCCTCTGTCTCCCCTTCATCTCTCTGTTTCCTTCCCCCTAGTCTCCTACACCTCCTCCTCTCTCCCCTCCTCTGTCTCCCCTCCATCCCTCTGTTTCCTTTCTCCCTAGTCTCCCACACTTCCTCCTCTCTCCTCTACTCTATCTTCCCTCCATCTCTCTGTATTCTTTCCCCTCCTTTCCTGTTACCCACTTTCACTCACTTCTCCCCCATGGTCCTGCTACCCTACAACTAAACCCTGCTCCCAAGTGAGGGTTGGTTATTATAATACTGAGGTAGGAATATACCAGTGAGGGTTGGTTACTAAATACTGAGGTAGGATTATACCAGTGAGGGTTAGATAATATAATACTAAGGTAGGATTATACAAGTGAGGGTTGGTTACTAAAATACTGAGGTAGGACTATAGCAGTAAGGGTTAGTTAATATAATACTGGGGTAGGATTATACCAGTAAGGGTTTGTTGCTATAATACTGGGGTAGGACTATAGCAGTAAGGGTTAGTTAATATAACACTGGGGGTAGGATTATACCAGTGGAGGGTTGGTTACTATAACACTGAGGTAGGAATTATACCAGTGAGGGTTAGATAATATAATACTAAGGTAGGATTATACAAGTGAGGGTTGGTTACTAAAATACTGAGGTAGGACTATAGCAGTGAGGGTTAGTTAATAAAACACTGGGGTAGGATTATACAAGTGAGGGTTTGTTGCTATAATACTGAGGTAGGATTATACCAGTAAGGGTTAGTTAATATAATACTGGGGTAGGATTATACCAGTAAGGGTTTGTTGCTATAATACTGGGGTAGGACTATAGCAGTAAGGGTTAGTTAATGTAACACTGGGGTAGGATTATACAAGTGAAGGTTAGATAATATAATACTGAGGTAGGATTATACAAGTGAGGATTAGTTACTAAAATACTGAGGTAGGACTATAGCAGTAAGGGTTAGTTAATATAACACTGGGGTAGGATTATACAAGTGAAGGTTAGATAATATAATACTGGGGGTAGGATTATACCAGTGAGGGTTGGTTACTATAATACTGAGGTAGGATTATACCAGTGAGGGTTGGTTACTATAATACTGAGGTAGGATTATACCAGTAAGGGTTAGTTAATATAATACTGGGGTAGGATTATACCAGTAAGGTTTGTTGCTATAATACTGGGGTAGGACTATAGCAGTAAGGGTTAGTTAATGTAACACTGGGGTAGGATTATACAAGTGAAGGTTAGATAATATAATACTGAGTTTGCATTTCCGGTTTATTTTTTAAGGAGTTATGTTGGATTCAACAATTGTTTTTGTTAAGTTTATAATTATACAAAGTTTCCATTTAAATATTATGGAATGATGGATGGATCAATACTTATTTTCTATATTTGGTTAGTATACTTTATAATCTCAAACTTACGATGAATATAACACTTTAAAGATTAATGAAAACTAGATTCTCATCAATATATTTATATATGCTCTTTATAATATTAACACACTGTATAAGGGTTTGTTGCTATAATACTGGGGTAGGACTATAGCAGTAAGGGTTAGTTAATGTAACACTGGGGTAGGATTATACAAGTGAAGGTTAGATAATATAATACTGAGGTAGGATTATACAAGTGAGGATTAGTTACTAAAATACTGAGGTAGGACTATAGCAGTAAGGGTTAGTTAATATAACACTGGGGTAGGATTATACAAGTGAAGGTTAGATAATATAATACTGGGGTAGGATTATACCAGTGAGGGTTGGTTACTATAATACTGAGGTAGGATTATACCAGTGAGGGTTGGTTACTAAAATACTGAGGTAGGATTATACCAGTGAGGTTTGGTTACTGTTATACTGAGGTAGGATTATACCAGTGAGGGTTGGTTACTATAATACTGAGGTAGGATTATACCAGTAAGGGTTTGATTCTATAATACTGAGGTAGGAAAATACCAGTGAGGGTTTGTTAATATAATACTGGGATAGGATTATACAAGTGAAGGTTAGATAATATAATACTGAGGTAGGATTATACAAGTGAGGATTAGTTACTAAAATACTGAGGTAGGACTATAGCAGTAAGGGTTAGTTAATATAACACTGGGGTAGGATTATACAAGTGAGGGTTAGTTAATATAATACTGAGGTAGGATTATACCAGTGAGGGTTAGTTAATATAATACTGGGGTAGGATTATACAAGTGAGGGTTGGTTATTATAATGCTGAGGTAGGATTATACCAGTGAGGTTTGGTTACTGTTATACTGAAGTAGGATTATACCAGTGAGGGTTGGTTACTAAAATACTGAGGTAGGATTATACCAGTGAGGATTAGTTAATATAGTACTGGGGTAGGATTAAAAAAGTGAGGTTTGGTTACTAAAATACTGAGGTAGGATTATACCAGTGAGGGTTTGTTGCTATAATACTGAGTTAGGAATATACCAGTGAGGGTTAGTTAATATAATACTGGGGAAGGATTATACAAGTGAGGATTAGTTACTAAAATACTGGGGTAGGATTATACCAGTGAGGGTTGGTTACTAAAATACTGAGGTAGGATTATACCAGTGAGGGTTGGTTACTATAATACTGAGGTAGGATTATACAAGTGAGGATTGGTTACTATAATACTGAGGTAGGATTATACCAGTAAGGGTTAGTTGATATAATACTGAGGTAGGATTATACCAGTGAGGTTTGGTTACTGTTATACTGAGGTAGGATTATACCAGTGAGGTTTAGTTAATATAATACTGAGGTAGGATTATACCAGTGAGGTTTGGTTACTGTTATACTGAGGTATAACAACTGAGGTCTACAACCGCCCTTGTCACTAATTTAGGATATTTAAATATTGTTTCTTTTCAAATGTAACATGCCACCAAATGTTGGCTAGGCCCCCAATTCAGTATTCAGTATAGGTGGGGGGCACCAAAACCTACCCTTGCTCCGGGCACCATGGCACCTAGCTACACCTCTCTACTGAGGTAGTATTATAGCAGTAAGGGTTATCTAATATAATACTGAGGTAGGATTATACAAGTTAGGGTTGGTTACTATAATACTGGGGTAGGATTATACCAGTAAGTATTAGTTAATATAATACTGGGGTAGGATTATACAAGTGAGGGTTATTTAATATAATACTGGGGTAGGATTATACCAGTGAGGGTTGGTTACTATAATACTGGGGTAGGATTATACAAGTGAGGGTTGGTTATTATCAAACTGAGGTAGGATTATACCAGTGAGGGATGGTTACTATAATACTGAGGTAGGATTATACCAGTGAGGGATGGTTACTATAATACTGAGGTAGGATTATACCAGTGAGGGTTGGTTACTATAATACTGAGGTAGGATTATACCAGTGAGGGATGGTTACTATAATACTGAGGTAGGATTATACCAGTGAGGGTTGGTTACTAAAATACTGAGGTAGGATTATACCAGTGAGGGTTGGAAACTATAATACTGAGGTAGGATTATACAAGTGAGGGTTGGTTACTATAATACTGAGGTAGGATTATACCAGTGTGGGTTAGTTAATATAATACTGAAGTAGAATTATACCAGTGAGGTTTGGTTACTATAATACTGAGATAGGATTATACAAGTGAGGTTTGGTTACTATAATACTGAGGTAGGATTATACCAGTAAGCGTTAGTTAATATAATACTGAGGTAGGATTATACCAGTGAGGGATGGTTACTATAATACTGAGGTAGGATTATACCAGTGAGGGTTGGTTACTATAATACTGAGGTAGGATTATACCAGTGAGGGATGGTTACTATAATACTGAGGTAGGATTATACCAGTGAGGGTTGGTTACTAAAATACTGAGGTAGGATTATACCAGTGAGGGTTGGAAACTATAATACTGAGGTAGGATTATACAAGTGAGGGTTGGTTACTATAATACTGAGGTAGGATTATACCAGTGTGGGTTAGTTAATATAATACTGAGGTAGGATTATACCAGTGAGGTTTGGTTACTATAATACTGAGGTAGGATTATACCAGTAAGCGTTAGTTAATATAAAACTGAGGTAGGATTATACCAGTAAGGGTTGGTTACTATAATACTGAGGTAGGATTATACAAGTGAGGGATGGTTAATATAATACTGAGGTAGGATTATACCAGTGAGGTTTGGTTACTGTTATACTGAGGTAGGATTATACCAGTGAGGTTTGGTTATTGTTATACTGAGGTAGGATTATACCAGTGAGGGTTAGTTAATATAATACTGAGGTAGGATTATACCAGTGAGGTTTGGTTATTGTTATACTGAGGTAGGATTATACCAGTGAGGTTTGGTTATTGTTATACTGAGGTAGGATTATACCAGTGAGGGTTAGTTAATATAATACTGAGGTAGAATTATACCAGTGAGGTTTGGTTACTGTTATACTGAGGTAGGATTATACCAGTGAGGTTTGGTTATTGTTATACTGAGGTAGGATTATACCAGTGAGGGTTAGTTAATATAATACTGAGGTAGGATTATACAGTGAGGTTTGTTATTGTTATACTGAGGTAGGATTATACCAGTGAGGTTTGGTTATTGTTATACTGAGGTAGGATTATACCAGTGAGGGTTAGTTAATATAATACTGAGGTAGGATTATACCAGTGAGGGTTAGTTAATATAATACTGAGGTAGGATTATACCAGTGAGGTTTGGTTACTGTTATACTGAGGTAGGATTATACCAGTGGGGGTTGGGTTACTTTTGGTCCTGCCCAGGCTGCTATGGCATCTCTACCCCGGCTGCTGCAGCACTTCACTCTACATTGATGTTGCAGCACCTCTCTCTGCCCCACAGGCTGCTGCAGCACCTCTCTCTGCCCCTCAGGCTGCTGCAGCACCTCTCTCTGCCCCTCAGGCTGCTGCAGCACCTCTCTCTACATTGATGCTGCAGCACCTCTCTCTGCCCCTCAGGCTGCTGCAGCACCTCTCTCTACATTGATGTTGCAGCACCTCTCTCTGCCCTCAGGCTGCTGCAGCACCTCTCTCTGCCCCTCAGGCTGCTGCAGCACCTTCTCTCTGCCCCTCAGGGCTGCTGCAGCACCTCTCTCTCCCCCTCATGCTGCTGCAGCACCTCTCTCTACATTTATGTTGCAGCACCTCTCTCTGCACCTCAGGCTGCTGCAGCACCTCTCTCTGCACCTCAGGCTGCTCCAGCACCTCTCTCTGCCCCTCAGGCTGCTCCAGGACCTCTCTCTGACCCTCAGGCTGCTGCAGCACCTCTCTCTGCCTCTCAGGAAATTCTGGGACATTATTTTCATTGAAGCATGGTGGGTTTATCAGGTCTGGGATATGAGTTCTAGGGTTAAGGCATTGGGGACTATGAAATAGTGTGTGTGTGTGTGTGTGTGTGTGTGGTGTGTGTGTGTGTGTGTGTGTGTGTGTGTGTGTGTGTGTGTGTGTGTGTGTGTGTGTGTGTGTGTGGGGGGGGGTTGTCAATTATGAAGCAGCATTTTCAGTGAGAGTCTAGGGGGTTTGGGTCTGTGGGGTGGTCACATTTGTGGCATTATTTTAATTAAGGCAGTGGGAGATTATCAGATTGCCATGAGCTCCACAAGGTCTACAACCGCCCTTGTCACCAATTTAGGATATTTAAATATTGTTTCTTTTCAAATGTAACATGCCACCAAATGTTTGGCTAGGCCCCCAATTCAGTATTCAGTATAGGTGGGGGGGCACCAAAACCTACCCTTGCTCCGGGCACCATGGCACCTAGCTACACCTCTCTACTGAGGTAGTATTATAGCAGTGAGGGTTATTTAATATAATACTGAGGTAGGATTATACAAGTGAGGGTTGGTTACTATAATACTGGGGTAGGATTATACAGTAAGGATTAGTTAATATAATACTGGGGTAGGATATACCAGTGAGGGTTATTTACTATAATACTGGGGTAGGATTATACCAGTGAGGGTTGGTTATTATAATACTGAGGTAGGATTATACCAGGTGAGGGATGGTTATTATAATACTGAGGTAGGATTATACCAGTAAGGGATGGTTACTATAATACTGAGGTAGGATTATACCAGTGAGGGTTGGTTACTATAATACTGAGGTAGGATTATACCAGTGAGGGTTGGTTACTATAATACTGAGGTAGGATTATACCAGTGAGGGTTTGATGCAATAATATTCAGGTAGGATTATACCAGTGAGGGGTTGATGCTATAATACTGAGGTAGGATTATAGCAGTGAGGGTTAGTTAATATAATACTGGGGTAGGATTATACCAGTGAGGATTAGTTAATATAATACTGGGGTAGGATTATACAAGTGAGGGTTAGTTAATATAATACTGAGGTAGGACTATAGCATTAAGGGTTAGTTAATATAACACTGGGGTAGGATTATACAATTGAGGGTTGGTTACTAAAATACTGAGGTAGGATTATACCACTGAGGGTTGGTTACTATAATACTGAGGTAGGATTATACCAGTGAGGGTTGGTTACTAAAATACTGAGGTAGGATTATACCACTGAGGGTTGGTTACTATAATACTGAGGTAGGATTATACCAGTGAGAGTTGGTTACTAAAATACTGAGGTAGGATTATACAAGTGAGGGTTGGTTATTATAATACTGAGGTAGGATTATACCAGTGAGGGTTGGTTACTAAAATACTGAGGTAGGAATATACCAGTGAGGGTTAGTTAATATAATACTGGGGTAGGATTATAATAGTGAGGGTTGGTTACTATAATACTGAAGTAGGATTATACCAGTGAGGGATGGTTACTATAATACTGAGGTAGGATTATACCAGTGAGGGTTGGTTACTATAATACTGAGGTAGGATTATACCAGTGAGGGTTGGTTACTATAATACTGAGGTAGGATTATACCAGTGAGGGTTGGTTACTAAATACTGAGGTAGGATTATACCAGTGAGGGTTGGTTACTAAAATACTGAGGTAGGATTATACAAGTGAGGGTTAGTTAATGTAATACTAGGGTAGGATTATACCAGTGATGGTTGGTTACTATAATACTGAGGTAGGATTATACCAGTGAGGGTTGGTTACTATAATACTGAGGTAGGATTATACCAGTGAGGGTTGGTTATTATAATACTGGGGAAAGATTATACCAGTGAGGGTTAATTACTAAAATACTGGGGTAGAATTATACCAGTGAAGATAAGTTACTGTAATACTGAGATAGGATTATAGCAGTGAGGATGGTATTATTGGGTATTATTATGTCGGCGATGCTTGGTGACTGTAATACTGGGCTGTGATTATGGGATCAGTGATGTGGGTATTATTATGTCGGCAGTGCTTGGTGACTGTAATACTCGGCTGTGATTATGGGATCAGTGATGTGGGTATTATTATGTCGGCGATGCTTGGTGACTGTAATACTCGGCTGTGATTATGGGATCAGTGATGTGGGTATTATTATGTCGGCGGTGCTTGGTGACTGTAATATTCGGTTGTGATTATGGGATCAGTGATGTGGGTATTATTATGTCGGCGATGCTTGGTGACTGTAATACTCGGCTGTGATTATGGGATCAGTGATCAGGGTATTATTATGTCGGCGATGCTTGGTGACTGTAATATTCGGTTGTGATTATGGGATCAGTGATGTGGGTATTATTATGTCGGCGATGCTTGGTGACTGTAATACTCGGTTGTGATTATAGGATCAGTGATCAGGGTATTATTATGTCGGCGATGCTTGGTGACTGTAATACTCGGTTGTGATTATGGGATCAGTGATGTGGGTGGCTATAACACCCTAGTATTACTTCATTTGCTGATGTATCGCGTGTTGGTGATGACTATAATAAGGGTTGAGATACACTATATACTGAGTTATATAAAGGTGAGTACTGGTAAATGAAATGCGGCCTCTGCGGATTTCTCGCCGCCTGTAACTGAGATCCACAACTTATTCACACCTTATAAATAACATCTAATTCATGCCAGAGATCCTAAACATGGCAGTGCTGGGGTGAGAGGGAAATATGGCGGTGTGAGAACATGGCAGTGCTGGGGTGAGAGGAAATATGGCGGTGTCTCGTCACAGCAAATGACTGTATGGAATACATGGAATGGAGGATGGTATACGGGAACTCACATCAGCCGCTTTCTTCTCTGCTAGTTCCAGTCTCTCCTGAGCTTCCTTCACAGACTCAGAGTATTTCTCCACTTCATCCTCTGTACCCTTCGTCTTCTTCTGCAGCCCCATCACCTCCTCCTCCAGCTGCGGAGACAGATATTATATACATTATATGCACCGTATACATAACACATCACACTGAATACAGCATCATTTCCTCAGGTGCCTCTGATTTGTGGGGCTGGTACTGCTGCAGCTGTAAAAGCAGAATATCACTGGCAATGACATCACCGGGGATATATAAACTCTGGCAATGACATCACCGGGGATATATAAACTCTGGCTATGACATCACTGGGGATATATAAACTCTGGCTATGACATCACTGGGGATAAATAACTCTGGCTATTACACACTGGGGATATATAAACTCTGGCTATGGCATCAATGGGGATAAATAACTCTGGCTATGACATCATTGGGGATAAATAACTCTGGCTTATGACATCACTGGGGATAAATAACTCTGGCTATGACATCACTGGAGATAAATAACTCTGGCTATGACATCACTGCGGATAAATAACTCTGGCTATGACATCACTGGGGATATATAAACTCTGGCTATGACATCATTGGGGATAAATAACTCTGGCTATGACATCACTGGGGATAAATAACTCTGGCTATGACATCACTGGGGATAAATAACTCTGGCTATGACATCACTGGGGATAAATAACTCTGGCTATGACATCACTGGAGGTAAGGAAACTATGGCAATTCCGTCACTATAGAAAAACTCCATTTATTACATCATGGGGATACATTTATTTTATGACATCACTGTGGCTTTAGCTATCCCAACTCAAGGGATAAGACCATTCCTGTTATGACATCACTGGGGATAAATAAAGAAGCAACGTTTGTGTCACTGCTGGGAGGGGGTGATGTAGGAGCACCTCCATCTGTATTCCCTGTAATGCTGCACATACAGTATAAATGTAGTCAGAAAAAGAGTGTACATTGCAGAACCTTCCACAAGATGTCGCTATAGTGCAAGGACACACAGCACACTGGGCTGACCGCATCCCCTTTTACCAAGTGCCCCTACATATATCCCAAAGCCTCCTATCATTTACCTGAGGGTCACCCCCAGACCTCCTGCCATTAACCTGAGGGTCACCCCCAGACCTCCTGCCATTAACCTGAGGGTCACCCCAGACCTTCTGCTATCTACCTGACGGTCACCCCTAGACTCCTATTATCTGCCTGAGGGTCACCCCTAGACTCCTGTTATCTACCTGATGGATATCCCCAAGCCTTCTATAATCTGAAAATCATCACCAGACCTCCTGCCATTAACTTGAGGGTCTCCCCAGACCTCCTGCCATCTACCTGATGGTCACCCCTAGACTCCTATTATCTGCCTGAGGGTCACCCCTGGATTCCTATTATCTGCCTGAGGGTCACCCCTAGACTCCTATTATCTGCCTGACGGTCACCCCTGGACTCCTATTATCTACCTGAGGCATATCCCCCAAGCCTTCTATAATCTGAAAATCACCCCCAGACCTCCTGCCATTAACCTGAGGGTCACCCCAGACCTCCTGCCATCTACCTGAGGGTCAAGCCCAGACCTCCTATTATCTGCCTGAGGGTCACCCCTTTGCTCTTATCTTCTACATGAGTGTCACCTCCAAGCCTCTTACCCTCTACCTGAGGGTCACTCCCAGAGCTCCTATAATCTACCAGAGGGTCAGCCCTAGACCTCCTGCCATCTACCTGAGGGTCACCCCATTCATAATAACTTAGACTCAGCTACTAACCAGGTCACTTCCCAAAGCTTCATGACGAGACCTTATATTCTCACTGTAATGTAACTAGATTGCAAGCCTCTGTGACACCACAATCTGAATAAAGATGAGATAGTAACATCCTTGGCTTATAACGTCACTGGCTGTAACTTCTTGACCGAGGTTACGTTAATATTATATCTGCCATAATAAATATCCATATGATGTCATTAATTATTCCTCGCTGTGCCTGTCCTCCACTGCAGTGTGCCAATAGATTGTTAGCTCCTCAGTCCAGCTTCACTTGCATGCCAATTTCCTCAATGAGCAGAGTGTACTGGGGTTTGCAATGGGCGATGATGAGTGTAATCCATCGGAGGTAGTAGTGGTGGTAACACCGGGCTTTACTGCGGAACACCAGGTACTGTAGGCGGACACTGGGGGCAACAGTAGCAGTGAGACCCCGGCTGGGGCAGTAGTGAAAGTTTGGGGGCAGTAATAGTAGTCAGACAACAGCAGGGAGTATTAGTGACAGGCTAGGGGCAGTAGCAGCAGTATCAGCCCCGACTGGGGGCAATAGCAGCAGTATGAGCCCCCTGGCTGGGGGTACCAGTGACAGGCTGGGCCGAGGGCAGTAGCAGTAGACCCCGGCTAGGGGCAGTAGTAATACCCCCCTGGCTGGGGACAGCAGTATGAGCCCCCCCAGGTGTGGGGTGGTAGTAAGAGGCCGAGGGTAGTACAGTACTAAGCCCCTGGTTGGGGGCAGTAGTGATACCCCCCTGGCTGGGGGCAGTAGTGATACCCCCCTGGCTGGGGGCAGTAGTGATACCCTCCTGGCTGAGGGCAGTAGTGATATCCCCTGGCTGGGGGCAGTAGTGATACCCCCCTGGCTGGGGGCAGTAGTGATACCCCCCTGGCTGGGGGCAGTAGTGATGCCCCCCTGGCTGGGGGCAGTAGTAATACCCCCCTGGCTGGGGGCAGTAGTAATACCTCCCTGGCTAGGGGCAGTAGTGATACCCCCCTGGCTGGGGTCAGTAGTAATACCCCCCTGGCTGGGGGCAGTAGTAATACCCCCCTGGCTGGGGGCAGTAGTAATACCCCCCTGGCTGGGGGCAGTAGTAATACCCCCTGGCTGGGGGCAGTAGTGATACCCCCCCGGGGGGCAGGGGCAGTACCTGCTTGCAGCGGTCCTCCGCCTGCTTCTTGTCGCCCTCCGCCTGCTCCGCCCGGTCTATGGCGTTCTCCTTGTCCAGCTTCAGCATCTGCATCTTCTTCTTGATGGCGTCCATGGCGGCGGCTGCTGAGGTCCGGGGATGAGTGCGGAGATCCGGGGGCTGCGGCGGTGCTGAGGTCCGGGGATGAGTGCGGAGATCCGGGGGCTGCGGCTGCTGAGGTCCGGGGGCTGGAGGAGAGCTGCCCGGACCCCCCGCTTTATATCCCGGCAGCCAGACACCGCCCAGACCCGACTATCAGCGCCTTGTATGGAAGAGACGTGGCCGGGGAGGAGGAGGACGGAGGAGGGGGCAACAGCGAGGGGTGAGGGGCAGATAGAGGGGAGGGGGGCAACAGTGAGGGGCAGATAGAGGGGTGGGGGCAACAGCGAGGGGTAAGGAGCAGATAGAGGGGAGGGGGGCAACAGTGTGGGGCAGATAGAGGGGTGGGGGCAACAGCGAGGGGTGAGGGGCAGATAGAGGGGAGGGGGGGCAACAGTGTGGGGCAGATAGAGGGGTGGGGGCAACAGCGAGGGGTGAGGAGCAGATAGAGGTGAGGGGGAGGGGCAGTCTCGTATAAGGGGCAGATAGAGGTGAGGGGGAGGCAGTCTCGTATAAGGGGCAGATAGAGGTGAGGGGGTGGGGGTGGGGGCAGTCTCGTATAAGGGGCAGATAGAGGTGAGGGGGGACAGTCTCATATAAGGGGCAGATAGAGGTGAGGGGTGGGGGCAGTCTCGTATAAGGGACAGACAGAGGTGAGGGGGGGGGGGGGCAGTCTCATATAAGGGACAGATAGAGATGAGGGGGGACCAGTGTCGTATAAGGGGCAGATAGAGGTGAAGGGGAGGCAGTCTCATATAAGGGGCAGATAGAGGTGAGGGGGGACAGTCTCATATAAGGGACAGATAGAGGTGAGGGGGCGGGGGGGCAGTCTCATATAAGGGACAGATAGAAGTGAGGGGGGGGGCAGTCTCATATAAGGGGTAGATAGAGGTGAGGAGGGACCAGTCTCATATAAGGGGCAGATAGAGGTGAGGGGGGGACAGTCTCGTATAAGGGGCAGAAAAAGGTGAGGGGGGACCAGTCTCGTATAAGGGGCATATAGAGGTGAGGAGGGACCAGTCTCATATAAGGGACAGATAGAGGTGAGGGGGGACAGTCTCATATAAGGGACAGGGGACCAGTCTCGTATAAGGGACAGATAGAGGTGAGGGGGGGACCAGTCTCATATAAGGGACAGATAGAGGTGAGGGGGGACAGTCTCATATAAGGGACAGATAGAGGTGAGGGGGGACAGTCTCATATAAGGGACAGATAGAGGTGAGGGGGCGGGGGGGCAGTCTCATATAAGGGACAGATAGAAGTGAGGGGGGGGGCAGTCTCATATAAGGGGCAGATAGAGGTGAGGAGGGACCAGTCTCATATAAGGGGCAGATAGAGGTGAGGGGGGGACAGTCTCGTATAGGGGGCAGAAAAAGGTGAGGGGGGACCAGTCTCGTATAAGGGACAGATAGAGGTGAGGGAGGGACCAGTCTCATATAAGGGACAGATAGAGGTGGGGGGGGGGCAGTCTCATATAAGGGACAGATAGAGGTGAGGGGGGACAAGTCTTGTATAAGGGGCAGATAGAGGTGGGGGGACAGTCTTCTATAAGGGGCAGATAGAGGTGAGGGGGGACCAGTCTCATATAAGGGGCAGATAGAGGTGGGGGGGCAGTCTCATATAAGGGGCAGATAGAGGTGAGGAGGGACCAGTCTCATATAAGGGACAGATAGAGGTGAGGGGGGGGGGACAGTCTCATATAACGGGCAGAAAGAGGTGAGGGGGGACCAGTCTCGTATAAGGGGCAGATAGAGGTGAGGAGGGACCAGTCTCATATAAGGGGCAGATAGAGGTGAGGGGGGGACAGTCTCATATAAGGGGCAGAAAGAGGTGAGGGGGGACCAGTCTCGTATAAGGGGCAGATAGAGGTGAGGAGGGGACCAGTCTCATATAAGGGGCAGATAGGGGTAAGGGGGGGAACAATCTCATATAAGGGGCAGATAGAGGTGAGGAGGCACAAGTCTCATATAAGGGGCAGATAGAGGTGATGGGGGGACAGTCTCATATAAGGGGCAGATAGGAGTAAGGGGGCACCAGCCTCATATAAGGGGCAGATAGAGGTGAGGGGGAACAAGTCTCATATAAGGGGCAGATAGAGGTGATGGGGGACAGTCTCATATAAGGGGCAGTTATAAGTGAGGGGGCACCAGTCTCATATAAGTGGCAAATAGAGAATCTCAAATAAGGGGCAGATAGAGGTGAGGGGGGACCAGTCTCATATAAGGGGCAGATAGAGGTGAGGGGGACAGTCTTCTATACGGGGCAGATAGAGGTGAGGGGGGACCAGTCTCATATAAGGGGCATATAGAGGTGAGGGGGACAGTCTCGTAAAAGGGGCAGATAGAGGTGAGGGGGCGGGGGGGCAGTCTCATATAAGGGACAGATAGAGGTGAGGGGTGGCAGTCTCATATAAGGGGCAGATAGAGGTGAGGGGGGACCAGTCTCGTATAAGGGGCAGATAAAGGTGAGGAGGGGACCAGTCTCATATAAGGGGCAGATAGGGGTAAGGGGGGGATTAATCTCATATAAGGGGTAGATAGAGGTGAGGAGGCACAAGTCTCATATAAGGGGCAGATAGAGGTGATAGGGGGGACAGTCTCATATAACAGGCAGATAGGGGTAAGGGGGCACCAGCCTCATATAAGGGGCAGATAGAGGTGAGGGGGCACAAGTCTCATATAAGGGGCAGATAGAGGTGATGGGGGGACAGTCTCATATAAGGGGCAGTTATAAGTAAGGGGGCACCAGTCTCATATAAGGGGCAAATAGAGAATCTCATATAAGGGGCAGATAGAGGTGAGGGGGCACAAGTCTCATATAAGGGGCAGATAGAGGTGATGGGGGGGACAGTCTCATATAAGGGGCAGATAGGGGTAAGGGGGGACCAGTCTCATATAAGGGGCAGATAGAGGTGAGGGGGACAGTCTTCTATAAGGGGCAGATAGAGGTGAGGGGGACAGTCTCATATAAGGGGCAGATAGAGGTGAGGAGGGACCAGTCTCATATAAGGGACAGATAGAGGTGAGGGGGGGGGGGACAGTCTCATATAAGGGGCAGAAAGAGGTGAGGGGGGGACCAGTCTCGTATAAGGGGCAGTTAGAGGTGAGGGGGGGGGGGGGCAGTCTCATATAAGGGACAGATAGAGGTGAGGGGGGACCAGTGTCGTATAAGGGGCAGATAGAGGTGAAGGGGAGGCAGTCTCGTATAAGGGACAGATAGAGGTGAGGGGGTGGGGGGGCAGTCTCATATAAGGGACAGATAGAGGTGAGGGGGGACCAGTGTCGTATAAGGGGCAGATAGAGGTGAAGGGGAGGCAGTCTCGTATAAGGGGCATATAGAGGTGAGGAGGGACCAGTCTCATATAAGGGGCAGATAGAGGTGAGGGGGGACAGTCTCATATAAGGGACAGATAGAGGTGAGGGGGCGGAGGGGCAGTCTCATATAAGGGACAGATAGAGGTGAGGGGGGGCAGTCTCATATAAGGGGCAGATAGAGGTGAGGAGGGACCATTCTCATATAAGGGGCAGATAGAGGTGAGGGGGGGACAGTCTCGTATAAGGGGCAGAAAGAGGTGAGGGGGGACAAGTCTCGTATAAGGGGCAGATAGAGGTGAGGGGGGACAAGTCTTGTATAAGGGGCAGATAGAGGTGGGGGGGCAGTCTCATATAAGGGGCAGATAGGGGTAAGGGGGGACCAGTCTCATATAAGGGGCAGATAGAGGTGAGAGGGACAGTCTTCTATAAGGGGCAGATAGAGGTGAGGGGGACAGTCTCATATAAGGGGCATATAGAGGTGAGGGGGACAGTCTCGTATAAGGGGCAGATAGAGGTGAGGGGGCGGGGGGGCAGTCTCATATAAGGGACAGATAGAGGCGAGGGGGGGGCAGTCTCTTATAAGGGACAGATAGAGGTGAGGGGGGACCAGTCTCGTATAAGGGGCAGCTAGAGGTGAGGGGGGGAGGGGCAGTCTCATATAAGGAGCAGATAGAGGTGAGGAGGGACCAGTCTCATATAAGGGGCAGATAGAGGTGAGGGGGGACCAGTCTCGTATAAGGGGCAGATAGAGGTAAGGGGGGGACCAGTCTCATATAAGGGACAGATAGAGGTGGGGGGGGGGGGGCAGTCTCATATAAGGGACAGATAGAGGTGAGGGGGAACCAGTCTTGTATAAGGGGCAGATAGAGGTGGGGGGCAGTCTCATATAAGGGGCAGATAGAGGTGAGGAGGGACCAGTCTCATATAAGGGGCAGATAGAGGTGAGGAGGGACCAGTCTCATATAAGGGACAGATAGAGGTGAGGGGGGGGGGGGCAGTCTCATATAAGGGGCAGAAAGAGGTGAGGGGGGACCAGTCTCGTATAAGGGGCAGTTAGAGGTGAGGGGGGGGGGGGGGGGCAGTCTCATATAAGGGACAGATAGAGGTGAGGGGGGACCAGTGTCGTATAAGGGGCAGATAGAGGTGAAGGGGAGGCAGTCTCGTATAAGGGACAGATAGAGGTGAGGGGGTGGGGGGGGGCAGTCTCATATAAGGGACAGATAAAGGTGAGGGGGGACCAGTGTCGTATAAGGGGCAGATAGAGGTGAAGGGGAGGCAGTCTCGTATAAGGGGCATATAGAGGTGAGGAGGGACCAGTCTCATATAAGGGGCAGATAGAGGTGAGGGGGGACAGTCTCATATAAGGGACAGATAGAGGTGAGGGGGCGGAGGGGCAGTCTCATATAAGGGACAGATAGAGGTGAGGGGGGGCAGTCTCATATAAGGGGCAGATAGAGGTGAGGAGGGACCATTCTCATATAAGGGGCAGATAGAGGTGAGGGGGGGACAGTCTCGTATAAGGGGCAGAAAGAGGTGAGGGGGGACAAGTCTCGTATAAGGGGCAGATAGAGGTGAGGGGGGACAAGTCTTGTATAAGGGGCAGATAGAGGTGGGGGGGCAGTCTCATATAAGGGGCAGATAGAGGTGAGGAGGGACCAGTCTCATATAAGGGGCAGATAGAGGTGATGGGGGACAGTCTCATATAAGGGGCATAAAGAGGTGAGGGGGTACCAGTCTCGTATAAGGGGCAGATAGAGGTGAGCAGGGGACCAGTCTCATATAAGGGGCAGATAGGGGTAAGGGGGGGACCAATCTCATATAAGGGGCAGATAGAGGTGAGGAGGCATAAGTCTCATATAAGGGGCAGATAGAGGTGATGGGGGGGACAGTCTCATATAAGGGGCAGATAGGGGTAAGGAGGCACCAGCCTCATATAAGGGGCAGATAGAGGTGAGGGGGCACAAGTCTCATATAAGGGGCAGATAGAGGTGATGGGGGGACAGCCTCATATAAGGGGCAGTTATAAGTGAGGGGCACCAGTCTCATATAAGGGGCAAATAGAGAATCTCAAATAAGGGGCAGATAGAGGTGAGGGGGGACCAGTCTCATAAAAGGGGCAGATAGAGGTGAGGGGGACAGTCTTCTATAAGGGGCAGATAGAGGTGAGGGGGGACCAGTCTCATAAAAGGGGCAGATAGAGGTGAGGGGGGGACAGTCTCGTATAAGGGGCAGATAGAGGTGAGGGGGGACCAGTCTCATAAAAGGGGCAGATAGAGGTGAGGGGGGACCAGTCTCATAAAAGGGGCAGATAGAGGTGAGGGGGGGACAGTCTCATATAAGGGGCAGATAGAGGTGAGGGGGGACCAGTCTCATAAAAGGGGCAGATAGAGGTGAGGGGGGACCAGTCTCATAAAAGGGGCAGATAGAGGTGAGGGGGGACCAGTCTCATATAAGCGGCATATAGAGGTGAGGGGACAGTCTCATATAAGGGGCAGATAGAGGTGAGGGGGCGGGGGGGGGGAGTCTCAAGGCGGCACAAGGAGCAGGGTGGCGATGGCGGAAGCCACCAGAATTCTTCGCTGGGCGGAGAATCATGTAAGCGCACTGTCAGCAGTGTTCATTCCGGGAGTGGACAACTGGGAAGCAAACTTCCTCAGCAGACACGACCTACACCCGGGAGAGTGGGGACTTCATCAGGAAGTCTTCGCACAGATTGTGAGTCGGTGGGAACTGCCACAGGTGGACATGATGGCGTCCCGCCTCAACAAAAAGCTACAGAGGTATTGCGCCAGGTCCGGAGACCCTCAGGCAGTAGCGGTAGACGCCCTCGTGACACCGTGAGGGTTCCGGTCCGTCTATGTATTTCCTCCTCTTCCTCTCATACCCAAGGTGTTGAGAATAGTAAGAAGAAAAGGAGTGAGAACAATCCTCGTTGTTCCATATTGGCCACAACGGACCTGGTATCCAGATCTGCAGGAAATGCTCACGGAAGATCCGTGGCCTCTTCCTCTAAGGCAGGACCTGTTGCAACAGGGACCCTGTCTGTTCCAAGACTTACCGCGGCTGCGTTTGACGGCATGGCGGTTGAAACCCGGATCCTAGCGGAAAAAGGTATTCCGGATGAGGTTATTCCTACACTGATAAAGGCTAGGAAGGAAGTAACGTCAAAACATTATCACAGTATATGGCGAAAATATGTTTCTTGGTGGGAAGCCAGGAATGCTCCTACGGAAGAATTCCATCTGGGCCGTTTCCTTCACTTCCTACAAACTGGAGTGGATTTGGGCCTTAAATTAGGCTCCATTAAGGTCCAGATTTCGGCCCTATCCATTTTTTTTCAAAAAGAATTGGCTTGTCTCCCAGAATTTCAGACTTTTGTTAAGGGAGTACTGCATATTCAGCCTCCGTTTGTGCCTCTGGTGGCGCCTTGGGACCTTAATGTGGTCTTGGACTTCTTAAAGTCACACTGGTTTGAACCACTGAAAACGGTGGAGTTGAAATATCTCACTTGGAAGGTGGTCATGTTATTAGCCCTGGCTTCGGCTAGGCGAGTGTCGGAATTAGCGGCTTTATCACATAAAAGCCCCTATCTGGTTTTCCATATGGACAGAGCGGAATTGCGGACACGTCCTCAGTTCCTGCCAAAAGTGGTTTCATCCTTTCATGTAAACCAACCTATTGTGGTGCCTGTGGCTACACGGGACTTAGAGGATTCCGAGTCCCTTGATGTGGTCAGGGCTTTGAAAATGTATGTAGCCAGGACGGCTAGAGTCCGAAAAACAGAAGCACTGTTTGTTCTGTATGCAGCCAACAAGCTTGGCGGCCCTGCTTCAAAGCAGACTCTTGCTCGCCGGATCTGTAACACGATTCAGCAAGCGCATTCTACGGCTGGTTTGCCGTTACCAAAATCGGTGAAGGCCCATTCCACTAGGAAAGTGGGCTCTTCTTGGGCGGCTGCCCGAGGGGTCTCGGCACTACAGCTGTGTCGAGCTGCTACTTGGTTGGGTACAAACACCTTTGCAAAATTCTATAAGTTTGATACCCTGGCTGAGGAGGACCTCATGTTTGCTCAATCAGTGCTGCAGAGTCATCCGCACTCTCCCGCACGTTTGGGAGCTTTGGTATAATCCCCATGGTCCTTACGGAGTCCCCAGCATCCTCTAGGACGTTAGAGAAAATAAGATTTTACTTACCGGTAAATCTATTTCTCGTAGTCCGTAGAGGATGCTGGGCGCCCGTCCCAAGTGCGGACTTCTTCTGCAATACTTGTATATAGTTATTGCTTCAATAAGGGTTACGTTATTGTTGCATCGGGCGTGAACTGATGCTATGTTATTGTCATACTGTTTACTGGATTGTTATCAAAAGTTAAACGGTGTGATTGGTGTGGCTGGTATGAATCTTGCCCTTGGTTTAACAAAAATCCTTTCCTCGTACTATCCATCTCCTCTGGGCACAGTTCTCTAACTGAGGTCTGGAGGAGGGGCATAATGGGAGGAGCCAGTGCACACCCATACCTAAAGTTCTTTCTTAAAGTGCCCATGTCTCCTGCGGAGCCCGTCTCTCCCCATGGTCCTTATCTTATTTTTTTTGCAGTAAATAGGGGATATCCTTGCACCCCTGGCTCATGACTCCTTATAGCACACCAACACCAGGACCACTTACATCCACCAGACAGGTGGTGGAGCACACTTTTGGCCTTTTAAAAGGTCGGTTTAGGGGGCTCCATCGCACTGGTGGTGACCTCATGTATTCTCAGGAAATGGTTAGCAAGATAGTGGTCCTGTGTGCAATCATGCACAATATTGCTATAAAGAGTCATGTGGTATTGGCCCAACATGAAATCTTGGCACAAGAGGATGAGAAGCCAGGGGTTAGCTGTTTCTAGGGCTGCGAAAATAGATGCGGACATGCTACCCGCAACATAATTGTTGAGCAATATTTCAGGTATGTTTGAGTTATGAACATGTCTAAATTTTATGTCAAATAGCAGGTAATTACACTTATAAGGCTAGATGTAATAGGGTGTGATTTTTTAGGTGCTAAAAAAAAAATCGCACCAAATCGCACGTTGTAAAAAAAATGTTCTAAAAATAGAAGTTAATTGAGGTTACCCACAAGAGGACAGCCTTGGGCTTCACCCCTGGCCCTTGGGTACCTGGAGGGGGGACCCCTTGATTTAAGGGGTCCCCACTCCCACAGGGAACCCCGGCCAGGGGTTACTAGTTGAGGGGAGTAATGCTTTGGCTGCAGGGACCTATATAAAAGTATCCCCCTGCTATGGCATCACCTCCCTGGCTGGTGGAGCCCAGTGCTGGTTTAAAAAATACGGGGGACCCCTACTTCTTTTGTCCCCCATATTTTTGGAACCAGGTCTGGTCCAAGAGTCCGGTGCTGATTGTTCAAATACGGAGAACCCCAATCAATTTTTTCCCTGTATTTTTGCGACCAGGACCGGCTCAAAGAGCCCGAGGTTGGTTATACTTTTGGGGGGGACCTGCACATCATTTTTTTTTTTTTTTTAACACTTTCTTTACTTTTATGGACAGAAGCATGCATGGATCTCACGGATCTCACTGATCTGTGCATGCTTCTTCAAAAATCACCAGTCTAAACCTGGTCTATTATTCTGGCAATTTTTGGTAAGGTTTTGTGTGCAAGTGAAAAAATTGCATCCTATTACATTTGCGATTTTCATTGTTTTCAATAGGAAAACATCTGGATGCGATTTTTCACTTTCGATTGTTTGTATATGTTCAAAACTTGTGATTTTTAACAAAATTGCAAGCTATTACATTTGCGATTTTCTGAAAACGTGCGAATTGGCGGTAAAAATTGTACGTTTTTCTAAATTGCACCCTAATACATTTAGCCTATAACGTTTATTATGCTTTTAAAGGTATAAACTAGAAAAAAACTTTTTGTAAGTACAATAAAAAACAAAAAAAAGAGATTTGCAGACACATTAGTGCACGCGCCTTAAAATGATGGCTTATGTCAATGACTGTGGTTGGACAACAAAACAAAATAAACCATTCATTGTACTTTGTAAATTTGCATGGCATATGTTATGGAACCATAGCATTACTGTTGGATTAGTGAATTGTAGTCGCCATAGATGTATTTGCATAGATCAGTGAAGCAATGTGAATGTAATACATTTTGCTTTACTATTAGTTGTATAATTATG
The DNA here is from genome assembly GCF_028390025.1 of Pseudophryne corroboree. Taxonomy (NCBI): domain Eukaryota; kingdom Metazoa; phylum Chordata; class Amphibia; order Anura; family Myobatrachidae; genus Pseudophryne; species Pseudophryne corroboree. The sequence continues at coordinate 1,800,918 of NC_086444.1, forward strand.
ATGCTGCATGTGTGTAGTTTTCTTAGCCATCATTTTATGTGTCCTAAGGGGGGAAAAATTGGTGTAACCTTGGCACTAATTTTTTTTATTCGTTTTATCATATAATAATTCAATATTTTTCACCTGCAATGTTTCGTTGAGAAGAATTAAGGATAACTGGTAAGTATTTTGCACTTTTACAGGTCATTGGAATTATGTTTGTAACTGCAATCCCGGACACATAATGTTAATGTCCATTAATAGCAATAAGCTTATGTGCATCACAGCTGCCGACCAATCAACAGCAGGCAGACATCTAAATATTAGCAATTATGATTAATACGTCACTAGCACCATGCAGACAGGTGCATTCACATATGGAGCTGCAGTGATGGACCGCCACGCAGGCTGCACGGGGACATTTGTGTCCAATGCACAGAAGTGTGTGGCCGATGCGGAGGCTGAACTCACAGCGGAGCGTAGTACAGCTGGTGCGCTGTTGGTCAGACTTCCGCCGCCGCCAGCCTGACATACTCGCGAGCCTACGCTCACAATTTAGAGCTCTTAAGTATTGCATACATCAGCAGTTCACATTGAGAGTGTTCATATGGCATATAGAATGGAGAATACAGGTTGCAGTTATTAGCGTGCGTATGTTTGGTTGAGTAATAAAGTAGGTGCCCCCTGAATAGTATTGTAGTAATGGGTTTTTAGCAGTATAGTTTTCTTTAGAGTATGTATGTATGAATGTATGTAATAAGTGTTTGTTACAGCAAGAAGTAAAGTTTCATCCTTTCTCCTTAGGCCGAAAACATTGGAATCCCAGGTGCCCCAGAAGACCCATCCAGCAACCCCACTCCCCCTCAGAATCTCCCTCCCCCAGAAGATGCCGGGCCCTTTGAAGCTCCCTCCCCCCGGAAAATGCCGGGCCCTTGGAAGCTTCCTCACCCCAGAAAATGCTGGGCCCTCGGAAGCTTCCCCCCCCGGGAAGATGCTGGGCCCTCAGAAGCTCCCTCCCCCCTGGAAGATGCTGGGCCCTTGGAAGCTCCTCTCCCCTGGACGATGCTGGGCCCTCGGAAGCTCCTCTCCCCTGGAAGATGCTGGGCCCTTGGAAGCTCCCTCCCCCTGGAAGATGCTGGGCCCTCGGAAGCTCCCTCCCCCACCCCCCCGGAAGATGCTGGGCCCTCAGAAGCTCCCTCCCCCCTGGAAGATGCTGGGCCCTTGGAAGCTCCTCTCCCCTGGAAGATGCTGGGCCCTTGGAAGCTCCCTCCCCCTGGAAGATGCTGGGCCCTCAGAAGCTCCTCCACCCTGGAAGATGCCGGGCCTTTGGAAGCTCCCACGGAAGATGCTGAGCCCTTGGAAGCTCCCCCCGGAAGATGCTGAGCCCTCAGAAGCTCCCTCCCCCCTGGAAGATGCTGGGGCCTCGGAAGCTCCCTCCCCCCTGGAAGATGCTGGGCCCTCAGAAGCTCCCTCCTCCTGGAAGATGCTGGGCCCTTGGAAGCTCCTCTCCCCTGGAAGATGCTGGGCCCTTGGAAGCTCCCTCCCCCTGGAAGATGCTGGGCCCTCAGAAGCTCCCTCCCCCCTGGAAGATGCTGGGCCCTTGGAAGCTCCTCTCCCCTGGAAGATGCTGGGCCCTTGGAAGCTCCCTCCCCCCTGGAAGATGCTGGGCCCTTGGAAGCTCCTCTCCCCTGGAAGATGCTGGGCCCTTGGAAGCTCCCTCCCCCCTGGAAGATGCTGGGCCCTCGGAAGCTCCCTCCCCCCTGGAAGATGCTGAGCCCTTGGAAGCTTCCTCCCCCCGAAGATGCTGGGCCCTCGGAAGCTCCCTCCCCCCTGGAAGATGCTGAGCCCTCAGAAGCTCCCTCCCCCCTGGAAGATGCTGGGCCCTTGGAAGCTCCCTCCCCCCTGGAAGATGCTGGGCCCTCGAAAGCTCCCTCCCCCCTGAAAGATGCTGGGCCCTTGGAATCTCCTCTCCCCTGGAAGATGCTGAGCCCTTGGAAGCTCCCTCCCCCCTGGAAGATGCTGGGCCCTTGGAAGCTCCCTCTCCCCTGGAAGATGCTGGGCCCTTGGAAGCTCCCTCCCCCTGGAAGATGCTGGGCCCTCGGAAGCTCCCTCCCCCCTGGAAGATGCTGAGCCCTTGGAAGCTCCCTCCCCCCGAAGATGCTGGGCCCTTGGAAGCTTCCTCCCCCCCGGAAGATGCTGGGCCCTCAGAAGCTCCCTCCCCCCTGGAAGATGCTGGGCCCTTGGAAGCTCCCTCCCCCCTGGAAGATGCTGGGCCCTCGGAAGCTCCTCTCCCCTGGAAGATGCTGAGCCCTTGGAAGCTCCCTCCCCCCGAAGATGCTGGGCCCTTGGAAGCTTCCTCCCCCCCGGAAGATGCTGGGCCCTTGGAAGCTCCCTCCCCCTGGAAGATGCTGGGCCCTTGGAAGCTCCCTCCCCCCGATGATGCTGGGCCCTTGGAAGCTTCCTCCCCCCCGGAAGATGCTGGGCCCTTGGAAGCTCCCTCCCCCCCCCGGAAGATGCTGGGCCCTTGGAAGCTCCCTCCCCCCTGGAAGATGCTGGGCCCTTGGAAGCTCCCTCCCCCCGAAGATGCTGGGCCCTTGGAAGCTCCCTCCCCCCTGGAAGATGCTGGGCCCTTGGAAGCTCCCTCCCCCTGGAAGATGCTGAGCCCTTGGAAGCTCCCTCCCCCCGAAGATGCTGGGCCCTTGGAAGCTTCCTCCCCCGGAAGATGCTGGGCCCTTGGAAGCTCCCTCCCCCCTGGAAGATGCTGGGCCCTTGGAAGCTCCCTCCCCCCTGGAAGATGCTGGGCCCTTGGAAGCTCCCTCCCCCCGAAGATGCTGGGCCCTTGGTAGCTCCCTCCCCCCTTGAAGATGCTGGGCCCTTGGAAGTTCCCTCCCCCTGGAAGATGTTGAGCCCTTGGAAGCTCCCTCCCCCCAAAGATGCTGGGCCCTTGGAAGCTCCCTCCCCCCTGGAAGATGCTGGGCCCTTGGAAGCTCCCTCCCCCCTGGAAGATGCTGGGCCCTTGGAAGCTCCCTCCCCCCTGGAAGATGCTGGGCCCTTGGAAGCTCCCTCCCCCCTGGAAGATGCTGAGCCCTTGGAAGCTTCCTCCCCCTGAAGATGCTGGGCCCTCGGAAGCTCCATCCCCCCTGGAAGATGCTGGGCCCTTGGAAGCTCCTCTCCCCTGGACGATGCTGGGCCCTCGGAAGCTCCTCTCCCCTGGAAGATGCTGGGCCCTTGGAAGCTCCCTCCCCCTGGAAGATGCTGGGCCCTCGGAAGCTCCCTCCCCCACCCCCCCGGAAGATGCTGGGCCCTCAGAAGCTCCCTCCCCCCTGGAAGATGCTGGGCCCTCAGAAGCTCCCTCCCCCCTGGAAGATGCTGGGCCCTTGGAAGCTCCTCTCCCCTGGAAGATGCTGGGCCCTTGGAAGCTCACTCCCCCTGGAAGATGCTGGGCCCTCGGAAGCTCCCTCCCCCCTGGAAGATGCTGGGCCCTCAGAAGCTCCCTCCCCCCTGGAAGATGCTGAGCCCTTGGAAGCTCCTCTCCCCTGGAAGATGCTGGGCCCTTGGAAGCTCCCTCCCCCTGGAAGATGCTGGGCCCTCGGAAGCTCCCTCCCCCCTGGAAGATGCTGGGCCCTTTGAAGCTCCTCTCCCCTGGAAGATGCTGGGCCCTTGGAAGCTCCCTCCCCCTGTAAGATGCTGGGCCCTCAGAAGCTCCCTCCCCCCCGGAAGATGCCGGTCCCTCTGGTGCTCCATCTTCCCCTGAGGAATCCACACTTTGCAATGGAAACACCCCTTCAGGCTGCAGTCACCGGGAGACTGGCAGAGGAGGCGGATGCAGCTGATGGGCAAACACTTTTATTAACCTTTTTCTGTCTGTGATATAGGGCAATATGTAAACATTGATCAGGAAGGTGTGTGTTGGGGATATGTGTAAGAAAACATTTAGATATAAGTTACTATTTTATATATGTGTTTGTAATAATATTTAAAAAGTGATTTTTCTTTTTTTAAACCAAAACCGGTCGCATATGAAAAACAATGGAGGGTGTGACATTGTGGACAGACTCACAATGTAGTTTTGTGTGTAGTATTTGTTTCGCTGTATATAATGGATTGCAGGGGTGAAAGTGTTATTTTCGGCAGGGTAGTAAGGAGACAAATGTAATAATCAATGCAGCACATAGTGAGCGGACGGGATGTAGTTAGAGATGTGCGCGGACACTTTTCGGGTTTTCTGTTTTGGTTCGGTATCTCGATCTCCGCTCGTGTTTTGGATCTGGATTGGTTTTGCCAAAACCACCCTTTTTGGATTTTGGTTTTGGATCTGAATGTTTTTTGAAAAATCACAGAATTTGGGGGTAATTTTTATCCTACGGTATTATTAACCTCAATAACAATCATTTCCACTCATTTCCAGTCTATTCTGAACACCTCACACCTCACAATATTGTTTTTAGGTCAAAAGGTTGCACCGAGGTCGCTGGATGACAAGTGTGCAGTACAAACACCTGGCCCATCTAGGAGTGGCACTGCAGTGGTGACACAAACACCTGGCCCGTCTAGGAGTGGCACTGCAGTGGTGACACAAACACCTGGCCCATCTAGGAGTGGCACTGCAGTGACAGACAGGATGGCAGATTTAAATAGGCCCCAAACAGCACATGATGCAAAGAAAAAAAGGTGCAAGATGGAATTGTCCTTGAATCCTGGCAAAGTGAATGAAGGGCTCCATCCACCAGTCCCACATACTTTGTGGAATCACTCCATCTTAGCTCCTCCTTCAATTTCTCCAGCTGCTTCTGCAAAAGCCTGATGAGGGGAATGACCTGACTCAAGCTGGCAGTGTCTGAACTGACTTCACGTGTGGCAAGTTCAAAGGGTTGCAGAACCTTGCACAACATTGAAATCATTCTCCACTGCACTTGAGTCAGGTGCATTCCCCCTCCTTTGCCTATATCGTGGGCAGATGTATAGGCTTGATTGGCCTTTTGCTGCTCCTCCATCCTCTGAAGCATATAGAGAGTTGAATTCCACCTCGTTACCACCTCTTGCTTCAGATGATGGCGGGGCAGGTTCAGGACTGTTTGCTGGTGCTCCAGTCTTCGGCGCGCAGTCTCTGAATGTCAAAAGTGGCCTGCAATTTTTCGGGCCACCGACAGCATCTCTTGCACGCCCCTGTCATTTTTTTAAAAAATTCAGCACCACCCACCAAATTAATTGTATGTGCAAACCATGGGACATGCTGGAATTTGCCCAGATGTAATGCACGCACAATGTTGGTGGCGTTGTCCGATATCACAAATCCCCAGGAGAGTCGTGGTGTAAGCCATTGTCCAATGATATTCCTCAGTTTTCATAAGAGGTTGTCAGCTGTGTGCCTCTTCTGGAAAGCGGTGATACAAAGCGTAGCCTGCCTAGGAACGAGTTGGCGTTTGCGAGATACTGGTGCAGCCGCTGTTGTTGCTGCAGGAGGCAATACATCTACCCAGTGGGCTGTCACAGTCATATAGTCCTTAGTCTGCCCTGCTCCACTTGTCCACATGTCCGTGGTTAAGTGGACACTGGGTACAACTGCATTTCTGAGGACACTGAGGACACCTTTCATAATGTATCTGTACAGTCCGGTAATCGCCTGCCTAGTGAAGTGGAATCTAGATTAGATGTGATACCGGGGACACAGTACCTCCATCAATTGTCTAAATCCCACTGCACTAATGGCGGATACCAGACGCACGTCTAACACCAACATAAGTGTCAAAGCCTCAGTTATCCGCTTTGCAGCAGGGTGACTGTTGTGATATTTCATCTTCCTCGCAAAGGACTGTTGGACAGTCAATTGCTTACTGGAAGTAGTACAAGTGGTCTTCCGACTTCCCCTCTGGGATGACGATCGACTCCCAGCAGCAACAACAGCAGTGCCAGCAGCAGTAGGCGTTACACTCAAGGATGCATCGGAGGAATCCCAGGCAGGAGAGGACTCGTCAGAATTGCCAGTGACATGGCCTGCAGGACTATTGGCTTTTTTGGGTAATGAGGAAATTGACACTGAGGGAGTTGGTGGGGTGGTTTGCGTGAGCTTGGTTACAAGAGGAAGGGATTTACTGGTCAGTGGACTGCTTCCGCTGTCACCCAAGTTTTTGAACTTGTCAATGACTTCTGATGAATGCGCTGCAGGTGACGTATAAGGGAGGATGTTCCGAGGTGGTTAACGTCCTTACCCCTACTTATTACAGCTTGACAAAGGGAACACACGGCTTGACACCTGTTGTCCGCATTTCTGGTGAAATACCTCCACACCGAAGAGGTGATTTTTTTTTTGTATTTTGACCAGGCATGTCAATGGCCATATTCCTCCCACGGACAACAGGTGTCTCCCCGGGTGCCTGACTTAAACAAACCACCTCACCATCAGAATCCTCCTTGTCAATTTCCTCCCCAGCGCCAGCAACACCCATATCCTCATCCTGGTGTACTTCAACACTGACATCTTCAATCTGACTATCAGGAACTGGACTGCGGGTGCTCCTTCCAGAACTTGCAGAGGGTGTGCAAATGGTGGAAGGCGCAAGCTCTTCCCGTCCAGTGTTGGGAAGATCAGGCATCGCAACCGACACAATTGGACTCTCCTTGGGGATTTGGGATTTAGAAGAATGCATAATTCTGTGCTGTGCTTTTGCCATCTTAACTCTTTTCATTTTTCTAGCGAGAGGCTGAGTGCTTCCATCCTCATGTGAAGCTGAACCACTAGCCATGAACATAGGCCAGGGCCTCAGCCGTTCCTTGCCAGTCCGTGTCGTAAATGGCATATTGGCAAGTTTACGCTTCTCATCAGACGCTTTTAATTTAGATTTTTGGGTCATTTTACTGAACTTTTGCTTTTTGGATTTTACATGCTCTCTACTATGACATTGGGCATCGGCCTTGGCAGACGACGTTGATGGCATTTCATCGTCTCGGCCATGACTAGTGGCAGCAGCTTCAGCACGAGGTGGAAGTGGATCTTGATCTTTCCCTATTTTACCCTCCATTTTTTAATGTGTGGAATTATATGCCAGTAATATATCTGGAATTAGATGGCAGTAATGTCTGGAATTAGATACCACTAGATAGATACCAGATACCACTGTGACTGGAATGATGATGACCTATGCACAGTGACAGGACACTACCACAGCACCCTACAGCAGCAAGATGCAGCACTGGACTATTAGTAATGTACTGTAATATACTGAGCACCACAATGCAGCACAAGACAATGAGCAGTGATACTGAGCACTGATGAGGATACTAACTGAGAACTGACACTGAGCAGGAGAGACACTGTACTTGTATTACTGAGCAGCAATAAGTAAGCACTGATACTGTGCACTGATATTGAGTTTTCCACTGAGAGAACATAGCCACGTCCTCTCTGCTCTTTCTACAATGCACGAGTGAAAATGGTGGCGATGCATGGCTCTTTATATGGAATCCGAATCTCGTTAGAATCCGACAGCGGGATGATGATGTTTTCCCTCATTCGGGTTTTCCGAGTCAGGCGGGAACAACTGAGCCTGCCTCGGACCCGTGTAAACCACGTGGAGTTCAGGAGGGTTGGTTCTCGGAGAACTGAACCCGCTCATCTCTACTATTAGGTAGATTGTAGGAGAAGTGTATAATACAGCACTTATAGCCAGGTCCTGGGGGCCATCTTTCTCTTTGCCATTTGGAAGCCTCTCCCACCCACCCTGCAATTTTTTCACTTTGATTTTTGGTTCACCAATTTTGGCTTCTATTTCATTATTGTAGTTGGCTTTGACAGCCAGATGGGCAGAAAGTCGCTACCAGCCAGTGATCAAAAGCTTGCATAAGTGGTCATTGTGCGGCACCCCCTTTTGGTAAGACGGCGAATGTGTTCTCCCCCAGCGGGTAGACTACGGACATTCCCATGCAATTTCGTCCATTGCTCTGCTAGAGTAAAGGGTGGTGAGTCCTACACAATGCGGGTTATGCTTTAGGAGGCGGTGGTAAGTCCCCTCCTAGGTTGTTTGGTATTATTATAGTTGACTGGTGCTGGTGAGTTGGTAGCGCCTTTCTTTGCCATCCCTCATTACATTGTTTAAATTAGGTAATCAAACAATAAATACCTGTTGACCTTTTAAAACTAGCAGTTGGTGTCCGTGTTGTTATTTCTTAGTGCTAAGCTAGTTTAAGTATATATATGTTCAAGTGTGTCACAATATTATCATGGGTGACTTATAGAAATTGAGGATTCATGTGTGGAAGTGGGACAGGATGAGAGGAATATGTGTGTACTATCTAACACTGAGGAGGATGTTGATGATGTTGTGTGTGTAAGTTAGCCACCAGTGGCTGCAGTTGTTGACCGTTATAAAAAGAAAGCCATTGCGATGCCTCGGCATAAAACCAAAAAAGCCACCTCTTGGGTGTGGGATTATTTTTACCCCAATCCTGACAATGTTTGTGAAGGTATCTGCTTCATTTGTGAGTCCAAATTTAGTAGCGGTAGGAACATTAGCCATCTAGGCACCTCCTCCATGTTATGTAATTTGCAGGAAGACATGAAACTTATTGTACAAGATTGTAATGTAATTAACACCTCATCATCAACATCCTCATCGTTAGAGATCGGAGCTAGTGCTTCTAAAAATTTCAAACAAAGCAAGCACTTCAGCCACAAGTGTCAGTCCCCGTCGCTGATGTGATTGGTTTATTAAACTGAGAATGTCTTTGCATTATGTACTGTTTGGAGCACTGCTGACTGTGACGACAAACATGTATAGTTTATTAAACTGCTTCCCTCATACCTCCCAACTGTCCCAAATACAGCGGGACAGTCCTGCTAATTGGACACTGTCCCGCTGTCCATTATGCAGACCGCAGTGTCCCGCGGGTGTGGGGGGCAGATTTAGCCAGTGATCACTGCTGCTCTACTGCACATGTGCACGGCATCTATCAGTGCAGGGAGGGTTAGCCGGGGGGCATGCCCCCAAAATGATGAAAATGGGGGGTCGGAGTGCTAGTCCATTCTCCACCCGAGAGCCCGCTTCCTGCTCCAAAGGCTACACCCCCTTTTTGCCCGCGGCTACACATCCAGCACAGCAGGTCTCAATTCTGCATAGTGAAAAGGTTGGAGGTATAGCCAGGGTGTGTGCCGCTGCAGCGCCATTCTGCTTCCTAGATGAGCCGTGTTGGAAGTGTAACTGCCGCATGTTTGTGCCGCCCACTTGTGTCGCTTAGCTCAGTCATCCAGCGACCGCGCTGCAACCTTTTGGCCCAAACTGGATAAAACAATATTGTGAGGTGTTCAGAACAGACTGGAAATGAGAGGAAATGGTAATAATACTGCGAGAACAAAAACACTCCCAAATTCTGTGATTCTAGATGTTTTTATTATTAAAAAACAAAAAACAAAACCCACAAGAGGGTGTTGGCAAAACCAATACAGGTCCAAAACACGAAGGAGAACCAGATCCACAACAAGAACCCCAAACCCGGGATTTGGGCCGGTGCACACCCCTACTCTCAGTGTGCACTATATATATATATATACATATACATATATATATATATACAGTGTGACTATATTATCACAGTCCTGTAGTGTAGTCAGGGGATCCCAGTGCTCACAGGGGTCTATTCATCAAGCAGTGAGAAGTGTGAAGTGAGCCAGTGGCAACCAATCAGTGTTGAGGTAACATTTATAAAGTGCATTCTATAAAATATGTAGAAGCTGATTGGTTGCCAATAGAGATGAGCGGGTTCGGGTCTCAGAGAACCAAACTCTACCAGACTTCATGCTCTGAGCCCGGATCCGAGTCAGCCTCAGATTTTTCCGCCTGACTCGGAAACCCGAACGAGGCAAAACGTCATCATCCCGCTGTCAGATTCTCGCAGGATTTAGATTCTATATAAGGAGCCGCGCATTGCGGACATTTTCACTCCAGTCTTGGAGAGTGTATAGAGAGGACGTGTCCTCAGTGTTCGGTGTCTGTGTGGGGGCGGGAAAGTGGGGTGGCGAGTCTTGTGCTGTGTTGTGCTGCTCAGTCCAGTCCAGTGTAGTCAGTGTATTGTGCTGTATCAGTCCAGTCCAGTGTAGTCAGTGTATTGTGCTGCTCAGTCCAGTCCAGTGTAGTCAGTGTATTGTGCTGTATCAGTCCAGTCCAGTGTAGTCAGTGTATTGTGCTGCTCAGTCCAGTCCAGTGTAGTCAGTGTATTGTGCTGTATCAGTCCAGTCCAGTGTAGTCAGTGTATTGTGCTGTATCAGTCCAGTCCAGTGTAGTCAGTGTATTGTGCTGCTCAGTCCAGTCCAGTGTAGTCAGTGTATTGTGCTGTATCAGTCCAGTCCAGTGTAGTCAGTGTATTGTGCTGCTCAGTCCAGTCCAGTGTAGTCAGTGTATTGTGCTGCTCAGTCCAGTCCAGTGTATTCAGTGTATTGTGCTGCTCAGTCCAGTCCAGTGTAGTCAATGTATTGTGCTGCATCAGTCCACTCCAGTGTAGTCAGTGTATTTTGCTGCTCAGTCCAGTCCAGTGTAGTCAGTGTATTGTGCTGTATCAGTCCAGTCCAGTGTAGTCAGTGTATTGTGTTGCATCAGTCCAGTCCAGTGTAGTCAGTGTATTGTGCTGTATCAGTCCAGTCTAGTGTAGTCAGTGTATTGTGCTGCTCAGTCCAGTGTAGTCAGTGTATTGTGCTGTATCAGTCCAGTCCAGTGTAGTCAGTGTAGTCAGTGTATTGTGCTGCTCAGTCCAGTCCAGTGTATTCAGTGTATTGTGCTGCTCAGTCCAGTGTAGTCAGTGTATTGTGCTGCTCAGTCCAGTGTAGTCAGTGTATTGTGCTGTATCAGTCCAGTCCAGTGTATTCAGTGTATTGTGCTGCTCAGTCCAGTGTAGTCAGTGTATTGTGCTGCATCAGTCCAGTCCAGTGTAGTCAGTGTATTGTGCTGCATCAGTGCAGTCCAGTGTAGTCAGTGTATTGTGCTGCTCAGTCCAGTCCAGTGTAGTCAGTGTATTGTGCTGCTCAGTCCAGTCCAGTGTAGTCAGTGTATTGTGCTGCTCAGTCCAGTCCAGTGTAGTCAATGTATTGTGCTGCATCAGTCCAGTCCAGTGTAGTCAGTGTATTTTGCTGCTCAGTCCAGTCCAGTGTAGTCAGTGTATTGTGCTGCTCAGTCCAGTGTAGTCAGTGTATTGTGCTGTATCAGTCCAGTCCAGTGTAGTCAGTGTATTGTGCTGCTCAGTCCAGTCCAGTGTAGTCAGTGTATTGTGCTGCTCAGTCCAGTCCAGTGTAGTCAGTGTATTGTGCTGTATCAGTCCAGTCCAGTGTAGTCAGTGTATTGTGCTGCTCAGTCCAGTCCAGTGTAGTCAGTGTATTGTGCTGCATCAGTCCAGTCCAGTGTAGTCAGTGTATTGTGCTGCATCAGTGCAGTCCAGTGTAGTCAGTGTATTGTGCTGCTCAGTCCAGTCCAGTGTATTCAGTGTATTGTGCTGCATCAGTCCAGTCCAGTGTAGTCAGTGTATTGTGTTGCATCAGTCCAGTCCAGTGTAGTCAATGTATTGTGCTGTATCAGTCCAGTCCAGTGTAGTCAGTGTATTGTGCTGCTCAGTCCAGTCCAGTGTAGTCAGTGTATTGTGCTGTATCAGTCCAGTCCAGTGTAGTCAGTGTATTGTGCTGCTCAGTCCAGTGTAGTCAGTGTATTGTGCTGTATCAGTCCAGTCCAGTGTAGTCAGTGTATTGTGCTGCTCAGTCCAGTCCAGTGTATTCAGTGTATTGTGCTGCTCAGTCCAGTCCAGTGTAGTCAGTGTATTGTGCTGCATCAGTCCAGTCCAGTGTAGTCAGTGTATTGTGCTGCATCAGTGCAGTCCAGTGTAGTCAGTGTATTGTGCTGCTCAGTCCAGTCCAGTGTAGTCAGTGTATTGTGCTGCTCAGTCCAGTCCAGTGTAGTCAGTGTATTGTGCTGCTCAGTCCAGTCCAGTGTAGTCAATGTATTGTGCTGCATCAGTCCAGTCCAGTGTAGTCAGTGTATTTTGCTGCTCAGTCCAGTCCAGTGTAGTCAGTGTATTGTGCTGCTCAGTCCAGTCCAGTGTAGTCAGTGTATTGTGCTGTATCAGTCCAGTCCAGTGTAGTCAGTGTATTGTGCTGCTCAGTCCAGTCCAGTGTAGTCAGTGTATTGTGCTGCTCAGTCCAGTCCAGTGTAGTCAGTGTATTGTGCTGTATCAGTCCAGTCCAGTGTAGTCAGTGTATTGTGCTGCTCAGTCCAGTCCAGTGTAGTCAGTGTATTGTGCTGCTCAGTCCAGTCCAGTGTAGTCAGTGTATTGTGCTGTATCAGTCCAGTCCAGTGTAGTCAGTGTATTGTGCTGCTCAGTCCAGTCCAGTGTATTCAGTGTATTGTGCTGCATCAGTCCAGTCCAGTGTAGTCAATGTATTGTTTTGCATCAGTCCAGTCCAGTGTAGTCAATGTATTGTGCTGTATCAGTCCAGTCCAGTGTAGTCAGTGTATTGTGCTGCTCAGTCCAGTCCAGTGTAGTCAGTGTATTGTGCTGTATCAGTCCAGTCCAGTGTAGTCAGTGTATTGTGCTGCTCAGTCCAGTCCAGTGTATTCAGTGTATTGTGCTGCTCAGTCCAGTCCAGTGTAGTCAGTGTATTGTGCTGCATCAGTCCAGTCCAGTGTAGTCAGTGTATTGTGCTGCATCAGTGCAGTCCAGTGTAGTCAGTGTATTGTGCTGCTCAGTCCAGTCCAGTGTAGTCAGTGTATTGTGCTGCTCAGTCCAGTCCAGTGTAGTCAGTGTATTGTGCTGCTCAGTCCAGTCCAGTGTAGTCAATGTATTGTGCTGCATCAGTCCACTCCAGTGTAGTCAGTGTATTTTGCTGCTCAGTCCAGTCCAGTGTAGTCTGTGTATTGTGCTGTATCAGTCCAGTCCAGTGTAGTCAGTGTATTGTGTTGCATCAGTCCAGTCCAGTGTAGTCAGTGTATTGTGCTGTATCAGTCCAGTCTAGTGTAGTCAGTGTATTGTGCTGCTCAGTCCAGTGTAGTCAGTGTATTGTGCTGTATCAGTCCAGTCCAGTGTAGTCAGTGTATTGTGCTGCATCAGTGCAGTCCAGTGTATTGTGCTGCTCAGTCCAGTCCAGTGTAGTCAGTGTATTGTGCTGCATCAGTCCAGTCCAGTGTAGTCAGTGTATTGTGCTGCATCAGTCCAGTCCAGTGTAGTCAGTGTATTGTGCTGCTCAGTGCAGTCCAGTGTAGTCAGTGTATTGTGCTGCTCAGTCCAGTCCAGTGTAGTCAGTGTATTGTGCTGTATCAGTCCAGTCCAGTGTAGTCAGTGTATTGTGCTGTATCAGTCCAGCCAGTCACAGTGTTGGTGTCCTCTGCTGCTATATGTCCCCAGTGCTGCTGTATTAGTCCCTTGCAGTGTTGCTGTGTTGTCCTGCATTAGACCAGGGGTAGTGTCTTGTGCAGCATCAGTCCAGTGACCAGTCACAGTGGGGGTGTCCTCTGCTGCCATATATCCAGTGTATCTATATAAGTCCCTTTCAATGGTGCTGTGTTGTCCTGCATTAGACCAGGGGAAGTGTCCTGGCCATCAGTCATTCCAGTGACCAGGCAGTCACAGTGGTATACGCTGCTGCTATGGGGTATATGCAATTGCAGTCGAATTCCAGCTGGAATTCGACCGTTTTTTAATTTGACACAATTCGACAGTCAGACACCCTCCCGCCGGGACCTGAATTTGACATATTCAATAAATAACGGATTAGACAGTCCCGCTGTCGAAAAACGGACCAATTGACGATAGTGTGCATCCCGGTTTAAAAAACCCTGAAAAAAATGCGTGGGGTCCCCCTCCTAAGCATAACCAACCTCGGGCTCTTTGAGCCGGTCCTGGTTGTAAAAATATGGGGGGGGGAGGGGAAATGACAGGGGATCCCCCATATTTTAACAACCAGCACCGGGCTCTGCGTCCAGTCCTTGTGCAAAAAATACGGGGGACAAAAGACGTAGGGGTCCCCCATATTTTTCACACCAGCACCGGGCTCCACTAGTCAGAGAGATAATGCCACAGCTGGGGGACACTTTTATATAGGTCCCTGCAGCCGTGGCATTAAATCCCCAACTAGTCACCACTGGCCGGGGTACCCTGGAGGAGTGGGGACCCCTTAAATCAAGGGGTCCCCCCCTCCAGCCACTTAAGGTCCAGGGGTGAAGCCCGAGGCTGTCCCCCCCATCCAAGGGCGGCGGATGGGAGGCTGATAGCCAAGTGTAAAAATAAAGAATATTGTTTTTTGTAGCAGAACTACAAGTCCCAGCAAGCCTCCCCCGAAAGCTGGTACTTGGAGAACCACAAGTACCAGCATGCGGGGGGAAACGGGCCCGCTGGTACCTGTAGTTCTACCACAAAAAAAATACCCAAATAAAAACAGTACACACACACCGTGACAGTAAAACTTTATTACATACATGCACGCCGACATACACACATACTTACCTGTGTTGACATGAAGTATCGGTCCTCTTCACCAGTAGAATCCGTGAGTACCTGTAAATAAAATTATACTCACAACAATCCAGTGTAGATCGGTCCTCTTCTGTTTGTAATCCACGTACTTGGCAAAATAATAAAACGCAAAACCCGATCCACGCACTGAAAGGGGCCCCACGTTTACACATGGGACCCCTTTCCCCGAATGCCGGGACACCCCGTGACTGCTGTCAAAGAGGGTCCCTTCAGCCAATCAGGGAGCGCCACGTCGTGGCACTCTCCTGATTGGCTGTGCGCGTCTGAGCTCTCAGGCGGCGCACTCGAGATACAGTGTAGCACATAGGCGCTACATTGTATCCAATGGTGGGAACTTTGCGTCAGCGGTTGAGGTTACTCACGGTCAACCGCTGACCGCAAAGTTCCCACCATTGAATATAATGGAGCGCCTATGTGCTATGCGCCGCCTGCCAGCTCAGACGCGCACAGCCAATCAGGAGAGTGCCACGACGTGGCGCTCCCTGATTGGCTGAAGGGACCCTCTTTGACAGCAGTCACGGGGTGTCCCGGCATTCGGGGAAAGGGGTCCCATGTGTAAACATGGGGCCCCTTTCAGTGCGTGGATCGGGTTTTGCATTTTATTATTTTGCCAAGTACGTAGATTACAAGCAGAAGAGGAGAGATCTACACAGGATTGTTGTGAGTATAACTTTATTTACAAGTAACTAGTGGATTCTACTGGCGAAGGGGACCGAGCGTCGTGTGAACACAGGTAAGTATGTGTGTGTGTCGGCGTGCATGTATGTAATAAAGTTTTACTATCACGGTGTGTGTGTACTGTTTTTATTTGGGTATTTTTTTTGTAGTAGAACTACAGGTATCAGCGGGCCCGTTTCCCCCCCGCATGCTGGTACTTGTGGTTCTCCAAGTACCAGCTTGCGGGGGAGGCTTGCTGGGACTTGTAGTTCTGATACAAAATACAATATTCTTTATTTTGACACTTGGCTATCAGCCCCCCATCTGCCGCCCTTGGATGGGGGGGACAACCTCAGGCTTCACCCCTGGCCCTTGGGTGGCTGGAGGGGGGGACCCCTTGATTTAAGGGGTCCCCACTTCTCCAGGGTACCCCGGCCAGGGGTGACTAGTTGGGGATTTAATGCCACGGCCGCAGGGACCTATATAAAAGTGTCCCCCAGCTGTGGCATTTTCTCTATAGCTAGTGGACCCGGTGCTGGTGTTAAAAATACGGGGGACCCCTACCTGTTTTGTCCCCCGTATTTTTTGCACCAGGACCGGACGCAGAGCCCGGTGCTGGTTGTTAAAATACGGGGGATCCCATGTCATTTCCCCCCCCCCCCCCGTATTTTTACAACCAGGACCGGCTCAAAGAGCCCGAGGCTGGTTATACTTAGGAGGGGGGACCCCACGCATATTTTTCAGGGTTTTTAACCCATTCCCACCCCATCCCACTGAAAAACATGCTCTGATCTCTCCATATTATTTTAGTCAGTAAAAAAAATATATATATTATTTAAAAAAATATATTAAATAATACTTGTGGCTCCTAACAGACAAACTAAGTAGATAATCCCTTCTAATATAAACAGATATGCTATTAGCAACATAAAAAACACAAAAAAACATGTTTTTAAAAATTTTTATTAGATCCCGCCAGCAAAATGAGGCGGACTGAAATTAACGAAATGACTGTCGAAAAGCACTGTTGTTAAATCAACCTTCTTCATTTGAATATACTTTTGTAGAAAAGCCGCATTTTTACCATTGCAGACATGTCGAATTTGACAACTGTTGAATTGCAAAAAGTCGAATCTGAAACGGCCGTTTTTTTGGTCGAAAAGTACTGTATTGCATTGTCGTATCATTTTTTTGTGTCGAAAATGCCCCATTTTTCGACATTTCCGGCAATTAGACCGCAATTGCATATGGCCCTATATGTCCACTGCTGCCGTATTATAATAATCATAATAATAATAATAATAATAATAATAATATTATTATTATTATTATTATTATTAATAACAACAACAACAACAACAAGTCCCTTACAGTGTTGTGTTGCTCTGCATCAGACCAGTGGTAGTGTGCTGTGCATCAGCCATCAGTCATTCTTGTGCCGCATATTGTGTTATATAACTCCAGAAACATAATGGAGAACAAAAATTTTGAGGATAAAATAGGGAAAGATCAAGAACCACTTCCTCCTAGTGCTGGAGCTGCTGCCACTAGTCATGACATACAGTAGATGATGAAATGCCGTCAACGTCGTCTGCCAAGGCCGATGCCCAATGTGATAGTAGAGGTCATGTAAAATCCAAAAAGCCAAAGTTCAGTAAAAAGACCCCCCAAAAAAATGTAAATGGTCTGAGGAGAAACATAAACTTGCCAATATGCCATTTACGACACGGAGTGGTAAGGAACGGCTGAGGCCCTGGCCTATGTTCATGACTAGTGGTTCAGCTTCACATGATGATGGAAGCCCTCATAACTGAGGCCTTGACACTTATGTTGGTGTTAGACGTGCGTCCGGTATCCACCATTAGTGCAGTGGGATTTAGACAATTGATGGAGGTATTGTGTCCCCAGTACCAAATCCCATCTAGATTCCACTTCACTAGGCAGGTGATACCGAGATTTTACCATTTAATTCCAGTGATTTGGACGTATAAATCCAGTAGGAATTGTTTGTGTCGCTTAGCTTAGTCATACAGCCACCTCATTGCACCTATTCTACATATTTGCATCATGTGCTGTTTGGGAATAGTTTTTGAATAGTGCCATCCTGTCTGACACTGCAGTGCCACTCCTAGATGGGCCAGGTGTTTGTGTCGCACACTTGTGTTGCTTAGCTTAGTCATCCAGCCACCTCGGTGCAATCTTTTGCCCTAAAAATAATATTGTGAGGTGTGAGGTGTTCAGAAGGAGAGAGAATTGACTGCATAGGAAAGGAATGCGTTAAACATCTTGTGAGGGGTGGATCTAGCTGGAAAGGAAAGTACAGCCCTTGGAAAAGGGGGAGGGTTAGTGTATATAGGGAAGGATAGCCATTTTGTCTCTCTCTTGTTGGTGAAATTGCCTTCCCACCCTCCCGCCCTGTTGGTAGAGGTTCTGGCACGGAGTGCCTTGGCGTTGAATTGTTGGCTGGTTTTATCGTTGGCTATTTATTGGCGGAAAAGAACGGCAGTTTGTAGTTGTATGGTAAGCTGTAGTGATTTACAGTTTGATGTGGTTTAGGTGCACTCACCTCCATCGACTTATTGGCCGCTCGACCACCCGTCCGGGAGGCAGCCGCAGGGCACCCATCAGGGTGGGTAGTCACTGTGGGGGTTGAGCTAGCACCTATTACCGTTTTTGATAGTTTGTAGTTAAAGTAGGATGGTTTTGATTTTAGCATTTTAAGGTTAGCGTCAGTTTAATAGAGCCGTTCTTTTTTCTGCCACCATATGCCGGCTGAATCGGCATCTTAACAAAGTTTTCATTTACAGGTTTGCTATGGTTAGGGTCAAATAAATAGCTAGCAATTTTTCTGCCAAATTCAAGTCTCCGTGTCTTTATTTCTTGGTATTAGAGGTAACGGATGTTGTACTTAGAACGAAGGGGTCCACCAAATATCACTAGGATGTTTATAGACTGGAAATGAGTGAAAATGAATGTTATTGAGGTGAATAATACTATAGGAGCAAAATTACCCCAAAATTCTGTGATTTTATCTGTTTTTATGTTTTTTTCAAAAATCATCCAGTTCCAAAACCAAAACACAAAAAGTGCCCGCCGCACATCTCTAGTTGCCATGGGCAACGTCTCCACTTGCTCACTTCTCTGCTCTTATCTCTGCTTCATGAATACACCGTCCCATTCCCTAATATTTACTGACACAGCAACCTGCCTGAATGTCTCTCTGCACTCACAGCTGTCTCTGCACTCACAGCAGCCTGCTGAATGTCTCTCTGCACTCACAGCAGCCTGCCTGAATGTCTCTCTGCACTCACAGCAGCCTGCCTGAATGTCTCTCTGCACTCACAGCAGCCTGCCTGAATGTCTCTCTGCACTCACAGCAGCCTGTCTGAATGTCTCTCTGCACTCACAGCAGCCTGCCTTAATGTCTCTCTGCACTCACAGCAGCCTGTCTGAATGTCTCTCTGCACTCACAGCAGCCTGTCTGAATGTCTCTCTGCACTCACAGCAGCCTGCCTGAATGTCTATCTGCACTCACAGCAGCCTGCCTGTATGTCTCTCTGCACTCACAGCAGCCTGCCTGAATGTCTCTCTGCACTCACAGCAGCCTGCCTGAATGTCTCTCTGCACTCACAGCAGCCTGCCTGAATGACTCTCTGCACTCACAGCAACCTGTCTGAATGTCTCTCTGCACTCACAGCAGCCTGTCTGAATGTCTCTCTGCACTCACAGCAACCTGTCTGAATGTCTCTCTGCACTCACAGCAACCTGCCTGAATGTCTCTCTGCACTCACAGCAGCCTGCCTGAATGTCTCTCTGCACTCACAGCAGCCTGCCTGAATGTCTCTCTGCACTCACAGCAGCCTGCCTGAATGTCTCTCTGCACTCACAGCAGCCTGCCTGAATGTCTCTCTGCACTCACAGCAACCTGCCTGAATGTCTCTCTGCACTCACAGCAGCCTGTCTGAATGTCTCTCTGCACTCACAGCAGCCTGCCTGAATGTCTCTCTGCACTCACAGCAATCTGCCTGAATGTCTCTCTGCACTCACAGCAGCCTGCCTGAATGTCTCTCTGCACTCACAGCAACCTGCTTGAATGTCTCTCTGCACTCACAGCAGCCTGCCTGAATGTCTCTCTGCACTCACAGCAGCCTGTCTGAATGTCTCTCTGCACTCACAGCAGCCTGCCTGAATGTCTCTCTGCACTCACAGCAGCCTGCCTGAATGTCTCTCTGCACTCACAGCAGCCTGCCTGAATGTCTCTCTGCACTCACAGCAGCCTGTCTGAATGTCTCTCTGCACTCACAGCAGCCTGCCTGAATGTCTCTCTGCACTCACAGCAACCTGCCTGAATGTCTCTCTGCACTCACAGCAGCCTGTCTGAATGTCTCTCTGCACTCACAGCAACCTACTTTAATGTCTCTCTGCACTCACAGCAGCCTGCCTGAATGTCTCTCTGCACTCACAGCAGCCTGCCTGAATGTCTCTCTGCACTCACAGCAGCCTGCCTGAATGTCTCTCTGTACTCACAGCAGCCTGCCTGAATGTCTCTCTGCACTCACAGCAACCTGCCTGAATGTCTCTCTGCACTCACAGCAGCCTGCCTGAATGTCTCTCTGCACTCACAGCAGCCTGCCTGAATGTCTCTCTGCACTCACAGCAGCCTGTCTGAATGTCTCTCTGCACTCACAGCAGCCTGCCTGAATGTCTCTCTGCACTCACAGCAACCTGCTTGAATGTCTCTCTGCACTCACAGCAGCCTGCCTGAATGTCTCTCTGCACTCACAGCAGCCTGTCTGAATGTCTCTCTGCACTCACAGCAGCCTGCCTGAATGTCTCTCTGCACTCACAGCAGCCTGCCTGAATGTCTCTCTGCACTCACAGCAGCCTGCCTGAATGTCTCTCTGCACTCACAGCAGCCTGTCTGAATGTCTCTCTGCACTCACAGCAGCCTGCCTGAATGTCTCTCTGCACTCACAGCAACCTGCCTGAATGTCTCTCTGCACTCACAGCAGCCTGTCTGAATGTCTCTCTGCACTCACAGCAACCTACTTGAATGTCTCTCTGCACTCACAGCAGCCTGCCTGAATGTCTCTCTGCACTCACAGCAGCCTGCCTGAATGTCTCTCTGCACTCACAGCAGCCTGCCTGAATGTCTCTCTGTACTCACAGCAGCCTGCCTGAATGTCTCTCTGCACTCACAGCAACCTGCCTGAATGTCTCTCTGCACTCACAGCAGCCTGCCTGAATGTCTCTCTGCACTCACAGCAGCCTGCCTGAATGTCTCTCTGCACTCACAGCAGCCTGTCTGAATGTCTCTCTGCACTCACAGCAGCCTGCCTGAATGTCTCTCTGCACTCACAACAGCCTGCCTGAATGTCTCTCTGCACTCACAGCAGCCTGCCTGAATGTCTCTCTGCACTCACAGCAACCTGCCTGAATGTCTCTCTGCACTCACAGCAACCTGTCTGAATGTCTCTCTGCACTCACAGCAACCTGTCTGAATGTCTCTCTGCACTCACAGCAGCCTGCCTGAATGTCTCTCTGCACTCACAGCAGCCTACCTGAATGTCTCTCTGCACTCACAGCAGCCTTCCTGAATGTCTCTCTGCACTCACAGCAACCTGCCTGAATGTCTCTCTGCACTCACAGCAGCCTGCCTGAATGTCTCTCTGCACTCACAGCAACCTGCCTGAATGTCTCTCTGCACTCACAGCAGCCTGCCTGAATGTCTCTCTGCACTCACAGCAACCTGCCTGAATGTCTCTCTGCACTCACAGCAACCTGTCTGAATGTCTCTCTGCACTCACAGCAGCCTGCCTGAATGTCTCTCTGCACTCACAGTAACCTGCCTGAATGTCTCTCTGCACTCACAGCAACCTGCCTGAATGTCTCTCTGCACTCACAGCAGCCTGCCTGAATGTCTCTCTGCACTCACAGCAGCCTGCCTGAATGTCTCTCTGCACTCACAGCAACCTGTCTGAATGTCTCTCTGCACTCACAGCAGCCTGCCTGAATGTCTCTCTGCACTCACAGCAACCTGCCTGAATGTCTCTCTGCACTCACAGCAGCCTGCCTGAATGTCTCTCTGCACTCACAGCAGCCTGCCTGAATGTCTCTCTGCACTCACAGCAACCTGCCTGCATGTCTCTCTGCACTCACAGCAGCCTGCCTGAATGTCTCTCTGCACTCACAGCAACCTGCCTGAATGTCTCTCTGCACTCACAGCAGCCTGCCTGAATGTCTCTCTGCACTCACAGTAACTGCCTGAATGTCTCTCTGCACTCACAGCAACCTGCCTGAATGTCTCTCTGCACTCACAGCAACCTGTCTGAATGTTTCTCTGCACTCACAGCAGCCTGCCTGAATGTCTCTCTGCACTCACAGCAACCTGTCTGAATGTCTCTCTGTACTCAAAGCAACCTGCCTGAATGTCTCTCTGCACTCACAGCAGCCTGCCTGAATGTCTCTCTGCACTCACAGCAACCTGCCTGAATGTCTCTCTGCACTCACAGCAACCTGTCTGAATGTCTCTCTGCACTCACAGCAACCTGTCTGAATGTCTCTGCACTCACAGCAACCTGTCTGAATGTCTCTCTGCACTCACAGCAACCTGTCTGAATGTCTCTCTGCACTCACAGCAGCCTGCCTGAATGTCTCTCTGCACTCACAGCAACCTACCTGAATGTTTCTCTGCACTCACAGCAGCCTGTCTGAATGTCTCTCTGCACTCACAGCAACCTGCCTGAATGTCTCTCTGCACTCACAGCAGCCTGCCTGAATGTCTCTCTGCACTCACAGCAACCTGCCTGAATGTCTCTCTGCACTCACAGCAGCCTGCCTGAATGTCTGTCTCTCTGCACTCACAGCAACCTGCCTGAATGTCTCTCTGCACTCACAGCAACCTGTCTGAATGTCTCTCTGCACTCACAGTAACCTGCCTGAATGTCTCTCTGCACTCACAGCAACCTGCCTGAATGTCTCTCTGCACTCACAGCAGCCTGCCTGAATGTCTCTCTGCACTCACAGCAGCCTGCCTGAATGTCTCTCTGCACTCACAGCAGCCTGCCTGAATGTCTCTCTGCACTCACAGCAGCCTGCCTGGATGTCTCTCTGCACTCACAGCAACCTGCCTGAATGTCTCTCTGCACTCACAGCAACCTGTCTGAATGTCTCTCTGCACTCACAGCAACCTGTCTGAATGTCTCTCTGCACTCACAGCAACCTGTCTGAATGTCTCTCTGCACTCACAGCAACCTGTCTGAATGTCTCTCTGCACTCACAGCAACCTGTCTGAATGTCTCTCTGCACTCACAGCAGCCTGCCTGAATGTCTCTCTGCACTCACAGCAACCTGTCTGAATGTTTCTCTGCACTCACAGCAGCCTGCCTGAATGTCTCTCTGCACTCACAGCAACCTGTCTGAATGTCTCTCTGTACTCACAGCAACCTGCCTGAATGTCTCTCTGCACTCACAGCAGCCTGCCTGAATGTCTCTCCGCACTCACAGCAACCTGCCTGAATGTCTCTCTGCACTCACAGCAGCCTGCCTGAATGTCTCTCTGCACTCACAGCAACCTGCCTGAATGTCTCTCTGCACTCACAGCAACCTGTCTGAATGTCTCTCTGCACTCACAGCAACCTGCCTGGATGTCTCTCTGCACTCACAGCAACCTGTCTGAATGTCTCTCTGCACTCACAGCAACCTGCCTGAATGTCTCTCTGCACTCACATCTGTCTCTGCACTCACAGCAACCTGCCTGAATGTCTCTCTGCACTCACAGCAACCTGCCTGAATGTCTCTGTGCACTCACAGCAACCTGCACGAATGTCTCTCTGCACTCATAGCAGCCTGCCTGAATGTCTCTCTGCACTCACAGCAACCTGCCTGAATGTCTCTCTGCACTCACAGCAACCTGCCTGAATGTCTCTCTGCACTCACAGCAGCCTGCCTGAATGTCTCTCTGCACTCACAGCAACCTGCCTGAATGTCTCTCTGCACTCACAGCAGCCTGCCTGGATGTCTCTCTGCACTCACAGCAACCTGCCTGAATGTCTCTCTGCACTCACAGCAACCTGTCTGAATGTCTCTCTGCACTCACAGCAACCTGTCTGAATGTCTCTCTGCACTCACAGCAACCTGTCTGAATGTCTCTCTGCACTCACAGCAACCTGTCTGAATGTCTCTCTGCACTCACAGCAACCTGTCTGAATGTCTCTCTGCACTCACAGCAGCCTGCCTGAATGTCTCTCTGCACTCACAGCAACCTGTCTGAATGTTTCTCTGCACTCACAGCAGCCTGCCTGAATGTCTCTCTGCACTCACAGCAACCTGTCTGAATGTCTCTCTGTACTCACAGCAACCTGCCTGAATGTCTCTCTGCACTCACAGCAGCCTGCCTGAATGTCTCTCCGCACTCACAGCAACCTGCCTGAATGTCTCTCTGCACTCACAGCAGCCTGCCTGAATGTCTCTCTGCACTCACAGCAACCTGCCTGAATGTCTCTCTGCACTCACAGCAACCTGTCTGAATGTCTCTCTGCACTCACAGCAACCTGCCTGGATGTCTCTCTGCACTCACAGCAACCTGTCTGAATGTCTCTCTGCACTCACAGCAACCTGCCTGAATGTCTCTCTGCACTCACATCTGTCTCTGCACTCACAGCAACCTGCCTGAATGTCTCTCTGCACTCACAGCAACCTGCCTGAATGTCTCTGTGCACTCACAGCAACCTGCACGAATGTCTCTCTGCACTCATAGCAGCCTGCCTGAATGTCTCTCTGCACTCACAGCAACCTGCCTGAATGTCTCTCTGCACTCACAGCAACCTGCCTGAATGTCTCTCTGCACTCACAGCAGCCTGCCTGAATGTCTCTCTGCACTCACAGCAACCTGCCTGAATGTCTCTCTGCACTCACAGCAGCCTGCCTGGATGTCTCTCTGCACTCACAGCAACCTGCCTGAATGTCTCTCTGCACTCACAGCAACCTGTCTGAATGTCTCTCTGCACTCACAGCAGCCTGCCTGAATGTCTCTCTGCACTCACAGCAACCTGCCTGAATGTCTCTCTGCACTCACAGCAACCTGCCTGGATGTCTCTCTGCACTCACAGCAACCTGTCTGAATGTCTCTCTGCACTCACAGCAACCTGCCTGAATGTCTCTCTGCACTCACATCTGTCTCTGCACTCACAGCAACCTGCCTGAATGTCTCTCTGCACTCACAGCAACCTGCCTGAATGTCTCTGTGCACTCACAGCAACCTGCACGAATGTCTCTCTGCACTCATAGCAGCCTGCCTGAATGTCTCTCTGCACTCACAGCAGCCTGCCTGAATGTCTCTCTGCACTCACAGCAACCTGCCTGAATGTCTCTCTGCACTCACAGCAACCTGTCTGAATGTCTCTCTGCACTCACAGCAACCTGTCTGAATGTCTCTCTGCACTCACAGCAGCCTGCCTGAATGTCTCTCTGCACTCACAGCAGCCTGCCTGAATGTCTCTCTGCACTCATAGGTGTCAGGAAGAGCTCTGTGTGGGAAAGGGGGTATATGCTGTTGCTTGTCCCCTTCCTATGGAAGTAACCGCCCTGTTCTGATCCAGCCTGTGACCAGAGAACCGGAGTTGTAGACGGTCACAGCTCGGTCTATGATGGGGAGGACACGGTGCCGGTGACTGATCTGGTAACGTTAGGACCCAGTTATTGTAATTATATAAACACTGCACTCCTATTACCTGGTAATAGACTGCACTCATTTCCACACTTAAAAAAGAATGAAACCTCAGTACCGAGGTCAAAGAGACTTCCCAGATCATAATACTGATTCCCTGCTATATATAGCGAGAGCGCTGGGCCTGAGACAGCACAGATTCTCTATGGAAATACGGATTGAATTACTCATTCTCAGAACTTCTGTCCCATGTTATCTGCGGATGACAGGAGGAGATTATCAGCCCCGATCTGTCCCCTGTCTCAGCACTCTCTCTCTATCTCTCTCTATCTCTCTCTCAGTACATCTCTCTCTCTCTCTCTCTCTCTTTCTCTCTCAGCACTCTCTCTCTCTATCTCTCTCTATCTCTCTCTCTCAGCACATCTCTCTCTCTCTCTCTCTCAGCACTCTCTCTCTCTCTCAGCACTCTCTCTCTCTCTCTCTCTCTCTCTCAGCACATCTCTCTCTCTCTCAGCACTCTCTTTCTCTCTCTCAGCACTCTCTCTCTTTCTCTCTTTCTCTCTCAGCACTCTCTCTCTCTCTCTCTCTCGGCACTCTCTCTCTCTATCTCTCTCTATCTCTCTCTCTCAGCACATCTCTCTCTCTCTCTCTCTCAGCACTCTCTCTCTCTCTCTCTCTCTCTCTCAGCACTCTCTCTCTCTCTCTCTCTCAGCACATCTCTTTCTCTCTCAGCACTCTCTTTCTCTCTCTCAGCACTCTCTCTCTTTCTCTCTTTCTCTCTCAGCACTCTCTCTCTCTCTCTCTCTCTCTCTCTCTCTCTCAGCACTCTCTTTCTCTCTCTCAGCACTCTCTCTCTTTCTCTCTTTCTCTCTCAGCACTCTCTCTCTCTCTCTCTCTCTCAGCACATCTCTCTCTCTCTCTTTCTCTCTTTCTCTCTCAGCACTCTCTCTCTCTCTCTCTCTCTCTCTCTCTCTATCTCTCTCTCAGTACATCTCTCTCTCTCTCTCTCTCTCTTTCTCTCTCAGCACTCTCTCTCTCTATCTCTCTCTATCTCTCTCTCAGCACATCTCTCTCTCTCTCTCTCAGCACATCTCTCTCTCTCTCTCTCTCAGCACATCTCTCTCTCTCTCTCTCTCTCAGCACTCTCTTTCTCTCTCTCAGCACTCTCTCTCTTTCTCTCTTTCTCTCTCAGCACTCTCTCTCTCTCTCTCTCTCAGCACATCTCTCTCTCTCTCTCTCTCTCTCAGTACATCTCTCTCTCTCTCTCTCTCTCTCTCTCTCAGCACTCTCTCTCTTTCTCTCTCTCAGCACATCTCTCTCTCTTCCTCCTCTCTCTCAGCACTCTCTCTCTTCCTCCTCTCTCTCAGCACTCTCTCTCTTTCTCCTCTCTCTCTCTCTCTCTCTCTCTCAGCACTCTCTCTCTCAGCACTCTCTTTCTCTCTCTCAGCACATCTCTCTCTCTTCCTCCTCTCTCTCAGCACTCTCTCTCTTTCTCCTCTCTCTCTCTCTCTCTCTCAGCACTCTCTCTCTCAGCACATCTCTCTCTCTCTCTCTCTCTCTCTCTCTCTCTCAGCACATCTCTCTCTCTCTCAGCACTCTCTTTCTCTCTCAGCACTCTCTCTCTTTCTCTCTCTCAGCACATCTCTCTCTCTCTCTCTCTCTCTCTCAGCACATCTCTCTCTCTCTCTCTCTCAGCACATCTCTCTCTCTCTCTCTCAGCACTCTCTTTCTCTCTCTCTCTCAGCACATCTCTCTCTCTATCTCTCTCTATCTCTCTCTCAGCACATCTCTCTCTCTCTCTCTCTCAGCACATCTCTCTCTCTCTCTCTCTCTCTCTCTCAGCACATCTCTCTCTGTCTCTCTCTCTCTCTCTCAGCACTCTCTTTCTCTCTCTCTCAGCACATCTCTCTCTCTATCTCTCTCTATCTCTCTCTCAGCACATCTCTCTCTCTCTCTCTCTCTCTCTCTCTCAGCACATCTCTCTCTCTCTTCCTCCTCTCTCTCAGCACTCTCTCTTTCTCTCTCAGCACATCTCTCTCTCTCTTCCTCCTCTCTCTCAGCACGTCTCTCTCTCAGCAGTCTCTCTCTCTTCCTCCTCTCTCTCAGCACGTCTCTCTCTCTCTCTCAGCAGTCTCTCTCTTTCTCCTCTCTCTCTCTCTCTCAGCACATCTCTCTTTCTCTTTCTCCCCTCTCTCAGCACTCTATCTCTCTTCCTCCTCTCTCTCAGCACTCTCTCTCTCAGCACCTCTCTGTTCCTCCTCTCTCAGCACTCTCTCTCTTTCTCTCTGCACTCTCTCTCTCTCTCTCTCTCTCTCTCTCTCTCTCTCTCTCTTCCTCCTCTCTCTTAGCACTCTTTCTCTCTCTCAGCACATCTCTCTCTTCTCTCTCTCAGTACTCTCTCTCTCTCTCTCTCTCTCTCTGCCCTCTCTCTCTTCCTCCTCTCTCTCAGCACTCTCTCTCTTCCTCCTCTCTCTCAGCACTCTCTCTCTTCCTCCTCTCTCTCTCAGCACTCTCTCTCTCTATCTTTCTCCTCTCTCAGCACTCTCTCTCTCTCTCTCTGCACTCTCTCTTCCTCCTCTCTCTCTCAGCACTCTCTCTCTCTTCCTCCTCTCTCTCAGCACTCTCTCTCTCACTTCCTCCTCTCTCTCTCTCTCTCTCAGCACTCTCTCTCTCAGCACTCTCTCTCTTCCTTCTCTCTCTCAGCACTCTCTCTCTTTCTCTCAGCACATCTCTCTCTCTTCCTCCTCTCTCTCTCTCTCTCAGCACTCTCTCTCTCTCTGCACTCTCTCTCTCCTCTCTCTCAGCACTCTCTCTCTTTCTCTCTCTGCACTCCCACTCTCTCTCTCCTCTCTCTCAGCAATCTCTCTCTTCCTTCTCTCTCTCAGCACTCTATCTTTCTCTCAGCACATATCTCTCTCTCTCTCTCTCTCACTCTCTCTCTCTGCCCTCTCTCTCTTCCTCCTCTCTCTCAGCACTCTCTCTCTTCCTCCTCTCTCTCAGCACTCTCTCTTTCTCTCTTTCAACATATCTCTCTCTCTTCCTCCTCTCTCTCTCAGCACTCTCTCTCTATCTTTCTCCTCTCTCAGCACTCTCTCTCTCTCTCTCTCTCTCTCTCTCTCTCTCTCTCTGCACTCTCTCTTCCTCCTCTCTCTCTCAGCACTCTCTCTCTCTTCCTCCTCTCTCTCAGCACTCTCTCACTTCCTCCTCTCTCTCTCAGCACTCTCTCTCTCTCAGCAATCTCTCTCTTCCTTCTCTCTCTCAGCACTCTCTCTCTTTCTCTCAGCACATCTCTCTCTCTTCCTCCTCTCTCTCTCTCTCAGCACTCTCTCTCTCACTTCCTCCTCTCTCTCTCTCTCTCAGCACTCTCTCTCTCAGCAATCTCTCTCTTCCTTCTCTCTCTCAGCACTCTCTCTCTCTTTCTCTCAGCACATCTCTCTCTCTTCCTCCTCTCTCTCTCAGCACTCTCTCTCTCTCTCTCTCTCTCTCTGCACTCTCTCTCTCCTCTCTCACAGCACTCTCTCTCTTTCTCTCTCTGCACTCCCACTCTCTCTCTCCTCTCTCTCAGCAATCTCTCTCTTCCTTCTCTCTCTCAGCACTCTCTCTTTCTCTCAGCACATATCTCTCTCTTCCTCCTCTCTCTCAGCACTCTTTCTCTTTCAGCAAATCTCTCTCTCAGCACTCTCTCTTCCTCCTCTCTCTCTCTCTCAGCACTCTCTCTCTCAGCAATCTCTCTCTTCCTTCTCTCTCTCAGCACTCTCTCTCTTTCTCTCAGCACACCTCTCTCTCTCTCTCTTCCTCCTCTCTCTCAGCACTCTCTCTCTCTATGCACTCTCTCTCTCTCTCCTCTCAGCAATCTCTCTCTTCCTCCTCTCTCTCAGCACTCTCTCTTTCTCTCAGCAAATCTCTCTCTCTCTGCACTCTATCTCTCTTCCTCCTCTCTCTCAGCACTCTCTCTCTTTCTCTCTTTCAACACATCTCTCTCGCTTCCTCCTCTCTCTCTCTCTCTCTCTCTCTCTCTCAGCACTCTCTCTCTATCTTTCTCCTCTCTCTCAGCACTCTCTCTGCACTCTCTCTTCCTCTTCTCTCTCAGCACTCTCTCTCTTCCTCCTCTCTCTCAGCACTCTTTCTCTCTTCCTCCTCTCTCTTTCAGCACTCTCTCAGCAATCTCTCTTCCTTCTCTCTCTCAGCACTCTCTCTCTTTCTCTCAGCACATCTCTCTCTCTTCCTCCTCTCTCTCAGCACTCTCTCTCTCTGTCTCTCTCTCTGCACTCTCTCTCTCTCTCTCTCTCTCTCAGCACTCTCTCTTTATCTCAGAAAATCTCTCTCTTTATTCTCTCTATTCTCTCTTCCCCATGCCCTCCTAGCTACCCACCTGAATGTCTCTCTGCACTCTCAGCTATGAGCTTCTGTCCTCCTGAGCCTCCAGTTCTACCCTCATTACCCCCTATATCACACTGACCAATAGGAGCCTCCATTTATAGACACACTACCACTTTCTCACCGGAACTAGCGGGTTATACACAGTTGTTAGCAACTGGGCAAAACCATGTGCACTGCAGGGGGGAGGCAGATATAACATGTGTAGAGAGAATTCGATTTGGGTGGGTTATATTGTTTCTGTGCAGGGTAAATACTGGCTGCTTTATTTTTACACTGCAATTTAGATTTCAGTTTCAACACACCACACCTGAATCTAACTAGCGCCATATTGCCATACCTGTTGCCTAGTTCCGACATACTGTGCGGCCAATAGAATTTCCTTTTTCCCCTTTTGAACTCTTTTCGCTAATTGGGCCTGCTGCCCACCTCACTCAAACCCTCCCAGTGTGTGGGACCTACCCTGAGTCCTCACAATAGCTAATGCCCACCATGCCCTGGCCTATTGCTGCCGTTGGGGGCTTAATATGTGCTAGCCGGGCAGCGCCATGTTCATCCGTCATTTTAAAACAATGGACGCCAGGCCGTCTCCACATAAGAAAGCAGTTTAATCACAGACAGGTTATCACGACAATAACATTTGATTTCTTGTTCTCCTCTCTCCAGCATGATATTCATATGGGTTACATCAGGTTACATTTCTTTAATTCGCTTCAATGGCAATAATATCATAAACAATGATGGGACAGCATTAGAGTACATAACCGGTGCAGTCTCTGGGACTCAGTAGTGCGGTGATATTCATTTCAGTGTGCTCTCCACTATTCGCTGGGGGCTCTATCTAAACGGGATCTCTCATGGACACATCACTGGGGGCCTTCCGCCACAGGTGGTTTCCTACCACTCACCCAGATAGTCCTCTCCCGAAGATTCACACCTCCTGTCCTGCTTCTAGAGAACCCCTGAAGGTGGGGATCCCCTTTGTTCCTTCCCTGTTTGCTCATGCTGTTGCTGCTCTCACACTGCGAATCTGGATATATCTTGCTCTTCCTAGCAGGCCCCTACATGCTGTTCCATAATGCCAGGGGCTGTGGAGTACATGCCTGTTCCACAGCCCTAGCATGAGGTCTCATCCCTGGTCACTTAGCTTGTGTCTTCCATCCTCAGTCCTCAGCCCACACTGAACTCTAGCCTGTGCTTTATTCCTTGTCCCAAAAACCCTACACTTCCTGTCCTAACCCCCTACATGTGCAGGGTCTGCCAGAACTGGTTTTGGGGCCATAAACTCCCCCACTCACTGATAAGAATCAAATGGCTTTTGGAATATCTAATATCTGTTAACATTCCAGTATGCCACAAATACCCTTTTCGTCCTGGGTCTAGAGCCCACCTACTGTGCCTTTCTATATGGCCTAATGCCCCCTTATGCTCCCCAGGTCTAGGGCCCGTCTACTGCACCCAAGGCCTAGTGCCTGAACCCTGGTGGTCTAGGGTGGTACAAGCTGAACTTACCAGTCCTGAGGGCTTGGCCAAACCAAGCCTGGTTCAGCCCCGCCCACCGCATAGTGTTCACCAGAGGCAGGACAGCTCCCCCCCACCTCCAGGCTTCCTGGAGCCTTCACCTGGACAGCGGTGGCCAGGGCTAAGCTCTTTTGCATCACACACTGCTGCCCCTGGACTTCTGATGTCTTCACCGACGGGAATTGGCTCTTTGATTTTCCCCATCAGGCGGTGGCCTGTTTAATTTCTTTTCCAATGGCTGCTGCCCTCCGGGATTTATGGCGCCTTCCCCAGCATCTTCTATCTTCTTCCTTCAGGAGCTCTTCCCTGCTCCTTCCCAGCCAACTAACTGACTTGCCACGCCCGGCACTGGGTAATATGAGCCAATGCCAGGGGGCAGGCTGTGACATAATGAGCCGGGATTGGCTCACTGCCATCACTCCCTATTGGCTACCAGCTTGTGAGCCTTAATTGGCTCATCTTTGGCATCAAATTCAAAATGCTGTGCTGCAATTGGCGGGGCCTGAATCCTTGCAAATGCATGTCCGCTGCCATTACACGCCTCCACGGCCCCTGATGAACTCTACCACTATGGGGACAGGTGGGGATTGGACAAGACAAGGGGCCTAGTTCAAAAAGGAACGCAAACTGCGAAATCATAAAAATTCCGAAAATACGCACAGTGCACATGCACACGGAACGCAATGGTCATGCACGAAGTAAAATCTAAGTAAAAAATGACAACTTCTGAGATGTAGCAAAAACTGCATCTACACTACGAAAACTAGGTGTGTAGGGGGTGAACTAAGGGGCTGGACTCGCAAAAACTACGAGCAAGGGCGTGTTGTGAGCATATGCAGATTTTAGATAGGCGGAGTAACTGAACGCACATTTATGGTGTGCAGTTTCTGAGTGACTACAGGTCTACCTTACAATGGCCCTCATTCCGAGTTGTTCGCTCGCTAGCTGCTTTTAGCAGCATTGCACACGCTAAGCCGCCGCCTACTGGGAGTGAATCTTAGATTAGCAGAATTGCGAACGAAAGATTCTCAAAATTGCGAATAGAAATTTCTTAGCAGTTTCTGAGTAGCTCCAGACTTACTCCTACACTGCGATCAGTTCAGTCAGTTTCGTTCCTGGTTTGACGTCACAAACACACCCAGCGTTCGGCCAGGCACTCCCCCGTTTCTTCAGACACTCCCGCGTTTTTCCCAGAAACGCAAGCGTTTTTTCGCACACACCCATAAAACGGCCAGTTTCCGCCCAGAAACACCCACTTCCTGTCACTCACACTACGATCACCAGAACGATTCTGCTAATCTTTCGGTCGCAATTCTGCTAAGCTAAGATACACTCCGAGAGGGCGGCGGCCTAGCGTGTGCAATGCTGCTAAAATCTGCTAGCGAGCGAACAACTCGGAATGACCCCCATTGTACGTTACTAAACAAAATGTTTTTCATTCCAACAAAAGTCACCCTGATATTTACCTTGCTGTTGCTGTGGCTGTAGTTGGTGTTACTGATGCTGATGCTGTGGCTGTAGTTGTTGGTGCTGATGCTGCTGGCTGTGGCTGTAGTTGGTGGTGCTGTTGCTGTGGCTGTAGTTGGTGTTACTGATGCTGATGCTGTGGCTGTAGTTGGTGTTGCTGATGCTGTGGCTGTAGTTGGTGTTGCTGATGCTGTGGCTGTAGTTGGTGTTGCTGATGCTGTGGCTGTATTGGTGTTGCTGATGCTGCTGCTGTGGCTGTAGTTGGTGATGCTGCTGCTGTGGCTGTAGTTGGTGATGGTGCTGCTGCTGCGGCTGTAGTTGGGTGTTGCTGATGCTGCTGTGGCTGTAGTTGGAGATGCTGTGGCTGTAGTTGGTGGTGGTGGCTGTGGCTGTAGTTGGTGGTGCTGTTGCTGCTGTGGCTGTAATTGGTGGTGGTGGTAGTGGTGGTGCTGCTGCTGTGGGCTGTAGTTGGTTTTGCTGTTGCTGCTTTGGCTGTAATTGGTGATGGTGCTGCTGCTGTGGCTGTAGTTGGTGTTACTGATGCTGCTGCTGTGGCTGTAGTTGGTGGTGGTGCTGTGGCTGTAGTTGGTGGTGCTGTTGCTGCTGTGGCTGTAATTGGTGGTGGTGGTAGTGGTGGTGGCTGCTGCTGTGGCTGTAGTTGGTGGTGCTGATGCTGCTGTGGCTGTAGTTGGTGGTGGTGCTACTGTGGCTGTAGTTGGGTGCTAATGTTGTGGCTGTAGTTGGTGATGATGCTGCTGTAGTTGGTGGTGCTGATGCTGCTGCTGTGGCTGTAGTTGGTGGTGGTGCTGTGGCTGTAGTTGGTGGTGGTGCTGTGGCTGTAGTTGGTGGTGCTGGTTGCTGCTGTGGCTGTAATTGGTGGTGGTGGTAGTGGTGGTGCTGCTGCTGTGGCTGTAGTTGGTGGTGCTGATGCTGCTGTGTGCTGTAGTTGGTGGTGTGCTACTGTGGCTGTAGTTGGTGCTAATGTTGTGGCTGTACGTTGGTGCTAATGTTGTGGCTGTAGTTGGTGATGATGCTGCTGTAGTTGTGGTGCTGATGCTGCTGTGGCTGTAGTTGGTGGTGCTGATGTTGTGGCTGTAGTTGGTGTGCTGCTGTGGCTGTAGTTGGTGGTGCTGATGCTGTGGCTGCTGTGGCTGTAGTTGGTGATGCTGCTGCTGTGGCTGTAGTTGGTGGTGCTGCTGCTGCGGCTGTAGTTGGTGTTGCTGATGCTGCTGTGGCTGTAGTTGGAGATGCTGTGGCTGTAGTTGGTGTTACTGATGCTGCTGCTGCGGCTGTAGTTGGTGGTGGTGCTGTGGCTGTAGTTGGTGGTGCTGTGCTGCTGTGGCTGTAATTGGTGGTGGTGGTAGTGGTGGTGCTGCTGCTGTGGCTGTAGTTGGTGTTGCTGATGCTGCTGTGGCTGTAGTTGGTGTTACTGATGCTGCTGCTGCGGCTGTAGTTGGTGGTGGTGCTGTGGCTGTAGTTGGTGGTGCTGTTGCTGCTGTGGCTGTAATTGGTGGTGGTGGTAGTGGTGGTGCTGCTGCTGTGGCTGTAGTTGGTGGTGCTGATGCTGCTGTGGCTGTAGTTGGGTGTGGTGCTACTGTGGCTGTAGTTGGTGCTAATGTTGTGGCTGTAGTTGGTGATGGATGCTGCTGTAGTTGGTGGTGCTGATGCTGCTGTGGCTGTAGTTGGTGGTGCTGATGTTGTGGCTGTAGTTGGTGGTGCTGCTGTGGCTGTAGGTTGGTGGTGCTGATGCTGTGGCTGCTGTGCTGTAGTTGGTGATGCTGCTGCTGTGGCTGTAGTTGGTGGTGCTGCTGCTGCGGCTGTAGTTGGTGTTGCTGATGCTGCTGTGGCTGTAGTTGGAGATGCTGTGGCTGTAGTTGGTGTTACTGATGCTGCTGCTGCGGCTGTAGTTGGTGGTGGTGCTGTGGCTGTAGTTGGTGGTGCTGTTGCTGCTGTGGCTGTAATTGGTGGTGGTGTAGTGGTGGTGCTGCTGCTGTGGCTTGTAGTTGGTGTTGCTGATGCTGCTGTGGCTGTAGTTGGTGTTACTGATGCTGCTGCTGCGGCTGTAGTTGGTGGTGGTGCTGTGGCTGTAGTTGGTGGTGCTGTTGCTGCTGTGGCTGTAATTGGTGGTGGTGGTAGTGGTGGTGCTGCTGCTGTGGCTGTAGTTGGTGGTGCTGATGCTGCTGTGGCTGTAGTTGGTGGTGGTGCTACTGTGGCTGTAGTTGGTGCTAATGTTGTGGCTGTAGTTGGTGATGATGCCTGCTGTAGTTGTGGTGCTGATGCTGCTGTGGCTGTAGTTGGTGGTGCTGATGTTGTGGCTGTAGTTGGTGGTGCTGCTGTGGCTGTAGTTGGTGGTGCTGATGCTGTGGCTGCTGTGGCTGTAGTTGGTGATGCTGCTGCTGTGGCTGTAGTTGGTGGTGCTGCTGCTGCGGCTGTAGTTGGTGTTGCTGATGCTGCTGTGGCTGTAGTTGGAGATGCTGTGGCTGTAGTTGGTGTTACTGATGCTGCTGCTGCGGCTGTAGTTGGTGGTGGTGCTGTGGCTGTAGTTGGTGGTGCTGTTGCTGCTGTGGCTGTAATTGGTGGTGGTGGTAGTGGTGGTGCTGCTGCTGTGGCTGTATTTGGTTTTGCTGTTGCTGCTTTGGCTGTAATTGGTGATGGTGCTGCTGCTGCGGCTGTAGTTGGTGGTGCTGCTGCTGCGGCTGTATTGGTGTTGCTGATGCTGCTGTGGCTGTAGTTGGAGATGCTGTGGCTGTAGTTGGTGTTACTGATGCTGCTGCTGTGGCTGTAGTTGGTGGTGGTGCTGTGGCTGTAGTTGGTGGTGCTGTTGCTGCTGTGGCTGTAATTGGTGGTGGTGGTAGTGGTGGTGCTGCTGCTGTGGCTGTAGTTGGTGGTGCTGATGCTGCTGTGGCTGTAGTTGGTGCTAATGTTGTGGCTGTAGTTGGTGATGATGCTGCTGTAGTTGGTGGTGGTGCTGATGCTGCTGTGGCTGTAGTTGGTGCTGCTGATGCTGTGGCTGTAGTTGGTGGTGCTGCTGCTGCGGCTGTAGTTGGTGTTGCTGATGCTGCTGTGGCTGTAGTTGGTGCTGCTGATGCTGTGGCTGTAGTTGGTGGTGCTGATGCTGTGGCTGCTGTGGCTGTAGTTGGTGATGCTGCTGCTGTGGCTGTAGTTGGTGGTGCTGCTGCTGCGGCTGTAGTTGGTGTTGCTGATGCTGCTGTGGCTGTAGTTGGAGATGCTGTGGCTGTAGTTGGTGTTACTGATGCTGCTGCTGCGGCTGTAGTTGGTGGTGGTGCTGTGGCTGTAGTTGGTGGTGCTGTTGCTGCTGTGGCTGTAATTGGTGGTGGTGGTAGTGGTGGTGCTGCTGCTGTGGCTGTAGTTGGTGGTGCTGATGCTGCTGTGGCTGTAGTTGGTGGTGGTGCTGATGCTGCTGTGGCTGTAGTTGGTGGTGGTGCTGATGCTGCTGTGGCTGTAGTTGGTGGTGCTGATGCTGCTGTTGCTGTAGTTGGTGGTGCTGATGCTGCTGTGGCTGTAGTTGGTGGTGCTGATGCTGCTGTGGCTGTAGTTGGTGGTGGTGCTACTGTGGCTGTAGTTGGTGCTAATGTTGTGGCTGTAGTTGGTGATGATGCTGCTGTAGTTGGTGTTGCTGATGCTGCTGTGGCTGTAGTTGGTGGTGCTGATGTTGTGGCTGTAGTTGGTGGTGCTGCTGTGGCTGTAGTTGGTGGTGCTGATGCTGTGGCTGCTGTGGCTGTAGTTGGTGCTGCTGATGTTGTGGCTGTAGTTGGTGGTGCTGATGCTGTGGCTGCTGTGGCTGTAGTTGGTGATGCTGCTGCTGTGGCTGTAGTTGGTGATGGTGCTGCTGCTGCGGCTGTAGTTGGTGGTGCTGCTGCTGCGGCTGTAGTTGGTGTTGCTGATGCTGCTGTGGCTGTAGTTGGAGATGCTGTGGCTGTAGTTGGTGTTACTGATGCTGCTGCTGTGGCTGTAGTTGGTGGTGGTGCTGTGGCTGTAGTTGGTGGTGCTGTTGCTGCTGTGGCTGTAATTGGTGGTGGTGGTAGTGGTGGTGCTGCTGCTGTGGCTGTAGTTGGTGGTGCTGATGCTGCTGTGGCTGTAGTTGGTGTTACTGATGCTGCTGCTGTGGCTGTAGTTGGTGGTGCTGTTGCTGCTGTGGCTGTAATTGGTGGTGGTGGTAGTGGTGGTGCTGCTGCTGTGGCTGTAGTTGGTGGTGCTGATGCTGCTGTGGCTGTAGTTGGTTTTGCTGTTGCTGCTTTGGCTGTAATTGGTGATGGTGCTGCTGCTGTGGCTGTAGTTGGTGTTACTGATGCTGCTGCTGTGGCTGTAGTTGGTGTTACTGATGCTGCTGTGGCTGTAGTTGGTGGTGGTGCTGTGGCTGTAGTTGGTGCTAATGTTGTGGCTGTAGTTGGTGATGATGATGCTGTGGCTGTAGTTGGTGTTGCTGATGCTGCTGTGGCTGTAGTTGGTGATGCTGTGGCTGTAGTTGGTGTTGCTGATGCTGCTGTGGCTGTAGTTGGTGGTGCTGATGCTGTGGCTGCTGTGGCTGTAGTTGGTGCTGCTGATGTTGTGGCTGTAGTTGGTGGTGCTGCTGCTGTGGCTGTAGTTGGTGTTGCTGATGCTGCTGCTGTGGCTGTAGTTGGTGCTGCTGTGGCTGTAGTTGGTGGTGCTGCTGCTGCGGCTGTAGTTGGTGTTGCTGATGCTGCTGCTGTGGCTGTAGTTGGTGTTGCTGATGCTGCTGTGGCTGTAGTTGGAGATGCTGTGGCTGTAGTTGGAGATGCTGTGGCTGTAGTTGGTGGTGCTGCTGCTGCGGCTGTAGTTGGTGTTGCTGATGCTGCTGCTGTGGCTGTAGTTGGTGTTGCTGATGCTGCTGTGGCTGTAGTTGGTGTTGCTGATGCTGCTGTGGCTGTAGTTGGAGATGCTGTGGCTGTAGTTGGAGATGCTGTGGCTGTAGTTGGTGTTACTGATGCTGCTGCTGTGGCTGTAGTTGGTGGTGCTGTTGCTGCTGTGGCTGTAATTGGTGGTGGTGGTAGTGGTGGTGCTGCTGCTGTGGCTGTAGTTGGTGGTGCTGATGCTGCTGTGGCTGTAGTTGGTGTTACTGATGCTGCTGCTGTGGCTGTAGTTGGTGGTGCTGTTGCTGCTGTGGCTGTAATTGGTGGTGGTGGTAGTGGTGGTGCTGCTGCTGTGGCTGTAGTTGGTGGTGCTGATGCTGCTGTGGCTGTAGTTGGTTTTGCTGTTGCTGCTTTGGCTGTAATTGGTGATGGTGCTGCTGCTGTGGCTGTAGTTGGTGTTACTGATGCTGCTGCTGTGGCTGTAGTTGGTGTTACTGATGCTGCTGTGGCTGTAGTTGGTGGTGGTGCTGTGGCTGTAGTTGGTGCTAATGTTGTGGCTGTAGTTGGTGATGATGATGCTGTGGCTGTAGTTGGTGTTGCTGATGCTGCTGTGGCTGTAGTTGGTGATGCTGTGGCTGTAGTTGGTGTTGCTGATGCTGCTGTGGCTGTAGTTGGTGGTGCTGATGCTGTGGCTGCTGTGGCTGTAGTTGGTGCTGCTGATGTTGTGGCTGTAGTTGGTGGTGCTGCTGCTGTGGCTGTAGTTGGTGTTGCTGATGCTGCTGCTGTGGCTGTAGTTGGTGCTGCTGTGGCTGTAGTTGGTGGTGCTGCTGCTGCGGCTGTAGTTGGTGTTGCTGATGCTGCTGCTGTGGCTGTAGTTGGTGTTGCTGATGCTGCTGTGGCTGTAGTTGGAGATGCTGTGGCTGTAGTTGGAGATGCTGTGGCTGTAGTTGGTGGTGCTGCTGCTGCGGCTGTAGTTGGTGTTGCTGATGCTGCTGCTGTGGCTGTAGTTGGTGTTGCTGATGCTGCTGTGGCTGTAGTTGGTGTTGCTGATGCTGCTGTGGCTGTAGTTGGAGATGCTGTGGCTGTAGTTGGAGATGCTGTGGCTGTAGTTGGTGTTACTGATGCTGCTGCTGTGGCTGTAGTTGGTGGTGCTGTTGCTGCTGTGGCTGTAATTGGTGGTGGTGGTAGTGGTGGTGCTGCTGCTGTGGCTGTAGTTGGTGGTGCTGATGCTGCTGTGGCTGTAGTTGGTGTTACTGATGCTGCTGCTGTGGCTGTAGTTGGTGGTGCTGTTGCTGCTGTGGCTGTAATTGGTGGTGGTGGTAGTGGTGGTGCTGCTGCTGTGGCTGTAGTTGGTGGTGCTGTTGCTGCTGTGGCTGTAATTGGTGGTGGTGGTAGTGGTGGTGCTGCTGCTGTGGCTGTAGTTGGTGGTGCTGATGCTGCTGTGGCTGTAGTTGGTTTTGCTGTTGCTGCTTTGGCTGTAATTGGTGATGGTGCTGCTGCTGTGGCTGTAGTTGGTGTTACTGATGCTGCTGCTGTGGCTGTAGTTGGTGTTACTGATGCTGCTGTGGCTGTAGTTGGTGGTGGTGCTGTGGCTGTAGTTGGTGCTAATGTTGTGGCTGTAGTTGGTGATGATGATGCTGTGGCTGTAGTTGGTGTTGCTGATGCTGCTGTGGCTGTAGTTGGTGATGCTGTGGCTGTAGTTGGTGTTGCTGATGCTGCTGTGGCTGTAGTTGGTGGTGCTGATGCTGTGGCTGCTGTGGCTGTAGTTGGTGCTGCTGATGTTGTGGCTGTAGTTGGTGGTGCTGCTGCTGTGGCTGTAGTTGGTGTTGCTGATGCTGCTGCTGTGGCTGTAGTTGGTGCTGTTGTGGCTGTAGTTGGTGGTGCTGCTGCTGTGGCTGTAGTTGGTGTTGCTGATGCTGCTGTGGCTGTAGTTGGAGATGCTGTGGCTGTAGTTGGTGTTACTGATGCTGCTGCTGTGGCTGTAGTTGGTGGTGCTGTTGCTGCTGTGGCTGTAATTGGTGGTGGTGGTAGTGGTGGTGCTGCTGCTGTGGCTGTAGTTGGTGGTGCTGATGCTGCTGTGGCTGTAGTTGGTGTTACTGATGCTGCTGCTGTGGCTGTAGTTGCTGTTGCTGATGCAGCTGCTGTGGCTGTAGTTGGTGGTGCTGTTGCTGCTGTGGCTGTAATTAATGGTGGTGGTGGTGGTGGTGGTAGTGGTGGTGCTGCTGCTGTGGCTGTAGTTGGTGGTGCTGCTGCTGCGGCTGTAGTTGGTGTTGCTGATGCTGCTGCTGTGGCTGTAGTTGGTGCTGCTGTGGCTGTAGTTGGTGATGGTGCTGCTGCTGCGGCTGTAGTTGGTGTTGCTGATGCTGCTGCTGTGGCTGTAGTTGGTGTTGCTGATGCTGCTGTGGCTGTAGTTGGTGGTGCTGCTGCTGCGGCTGTAGTTGGTGTTGCTGATGCTGCTGTGGCTGTAGTTGGAGATGCTGTGGCTGTAGTTGGTGTTACTGATGCTGCTGCTGTGGCTGTAGTTGGTGGTGCTGTTGCTGCTGTGGCTGTAGTTGGTGGTGCTGTTGCTGCTGTGGCTGTAATTGGTGGTGGTGGTAGTGGTGGTGCTGCTGCTGTGGCTGTAGTTGGTGGTGCTGATGCTGCTGTGGCTGTAGTTGGTGGTGGTGCTGATGCTGCTGTGGCTGTAGTTGGTGGTGGTGCTGATGCTGCTGTGGCTGTAGTTGGTGGTGCTGATGCTGCTGTTGCTGTAGTTGGTGGTGCTGATGCTGCTGCTGTGGCTGTAGTTGGTGGTGCTGTTGCTGCTGTGGCTGTAATTAATGGTGGTGGTGGTGGTGGTAGTGGTGGTGCTGCTGCTGTGGCTGTAGTTGGTGGTGCTGCTGCTGTGGCTGTAGTTGGTGGTGCTGATGCAGCTGCTGTGGCTGTAGTTGGTGGTGCTGTTGCTGCTGTGGCTGTAATTAATGGTGGTGGTGGTGGTGGTAGTGGTGGTGCTGCTGCTGTGGCTGTAGTTGGTGGTGCTGATGCTGCTGTGGCTGTAGTTGGTGGTGCTGATGCTGCTGCTGTGGCTGTAGTTGGTGGTGCTGCTGTGGCTGTAGTTGTTGGTGCTGATGCTGCTGCTGTGGCTGTAGTTGGTGGTGCTGCTGCTGTGGCTGTAGTTGTTGGTGCTGCTGCTGCTGCTGTGGCTGTAGTTGGTGCTAATGCTGTGGCTGTAGTTGGTGGTGGTGATGCTGTGGCTGTAGTTGGTGCTAATGCTGTGGCTGTAGTTGGTGGTGGTGGTGGTGATGCTGTGGCTGTAGTTGATGATGATGCTGCTGTGGCTGTAGTTGGTGATGCTGCTGTGGCTGTAGTTGGTGGTGGTGCTGATGCTGCTGTGGCTGTAGTTGGTGCTAATGCTGTGGCTGTAGTTGGTAGTGCTGCTGCTGTGGCTGTAGTTGTTGGTGGTGCTGCTGCTGCTGTGGCTGTAGTTGGTGCTAATGCTGTGGCTGTAGTTGGTGGTGGTGATGCTGTGGCTGTAGTTGG
Source organism: Pseudophryne corroboree (assembly GCF_028390025.1). Classification (NCBI taxonomy): domain Eukaryota; kingdom Metazoa; phylum Chordata; class Amphibia; order Anura; family Myobatrachidae; genus Pseudophryne; species Pseudophryne corroboree. Next base: position 1,841,433 of record NC_086444.1, read on the forward strand.
TGCTAATGCTGTGGCTGTAGTTGGTGGTGGTGGTGGTGATGCTGTGGCTGTAGTTGGTGCTAATGCTGTGGCTGTAGTTGGTGGTGGTGATGCTGTGGCTGTAGTTGGTGCTAATGCTGTGGCTGTAGTTGGTGGTGGTGGTGGTGATGCTGTGGCTGTAGTTGATGATGATGCTGCTGTGGCTGTAGTTGGTGGTGGTGCTGATGCTGCTGTGGCTGTAGTTGGTGCTAATGCTGTGGCTGTAGTTGGTGGTGGTGATGCTGTGGCTGTAGTTGGTGCTAATGCTGTGGCTGTAGTTGGTGGTGGTGGTGGTGGTGGTGGTGATGCTGTGGCTGTAGTTGTTGGTGCTGATGCTGCTGCTGTAGTTGGTGGTGCTGATGCTGCTGTTGTAGTTGGTGGTGCTGATGCTGTGGCTGTAGTTGCTGCTGCTGAGGCTGTCGTTGCTGCGGCTGTGGCTGTTGTTGCTGCGGCTGTTGTTGCTGCGGCTGAGGCTGTTGTTGCTGCGACTGAGGCTGTTGTTGCTGCGGCTGTGGCTGTTGTTGCTGCGGCTGTGGCTGTTGTTGCTGCGGCTGTTGTTGCTGCGGCTGAGGCTGTTGTTGCTGCGGCTGTGGCTGTTGTTGCTGCGGCTGAGGCTGTTGTTGCTGCGGCTGAGGCTGTTGTTGCTGCGACTGAGGCTGTTGTTGCTGCGGCTGTGGCTGTTGTTGCTGCGGCTGTGGCTGTTGTTGCTGCGGCTGTTGTTGCTGCGGCTGAGGCTGTTGTTGCTGCGGCTGTGGCTGTTGTTGCTGCGGCTGTGGCTGTTGTTGCTGCGGCTGTGGCTGTTGTTGCTGCGGCTGTTGTTGCTGCAAGGCAACGAAGGTGTGCAAGGGCTAAGATCTTTCGCACACGTGTCACCATGTTTGGAATGTGATCAGCCTATTCCGGCTCCCACCACACATCATTTTATATACTCTTTCTATAATAAAGAGTGATCTAGAAAAACAAAGAAACATTCCTACATCAACACCACCCTTGACACAATTTTTAGGTTTGTTACATTTTTGCGCTTCAGGATCTTTCCAAAGAACTGTTGGTGTGGTGTCTGGGATTTCCCCGCCATCATTCAGCTGGATCCTGAGGTGCATCTGAGATGCTTTCCTGGTCTGCATCAGCCTATGTCCATGCCTTTAGATTAGGAGTCCCTACGTGTGGTGAAGCAGAATGCTTGTGATGTAGCTGGCTGCCCACATGGTATAGGGGTAGTGGATGGGTCACATGTTCCCTTAGTGCCGCCATCTAAGAATAAAAGAATTTATAGAAACATTAAGTCACCCATAACTTTATTGTGACACACTTACATTTATAACTTCGCTAGCTTAGCACTATGAAATAACCTCACGGACACCAATAGCTAGATTTAAAAGATCAAAACTGGTATTTATTGTTTGATAACCTAGATTTAAACTAAATATTGGAGGATGGCGAGAAAAGGCGCTACCAACTCACCAGCACCAGTCAACTATAATAAACCAATAAAACTAGGAGGGGACTCACAACCGCCTCCTAAAACATAAACCGCACTGTGCAGGACTCACCCCCTTTACTCTAGCAGAGCCTTGTACAAAACCACATGGGAACATCCGTAGTCCACTCGCAAGGGGAGGACACACTCGCTGTTCTACCAAAAGGGGGTGCCCCACAATGACCACTTATTCAAGCTTTTGACCGCTGGCTGGTAGCGACTTTCCGCCACAACAAGGTTTTCCAAAAACCGCAGACCGCCATCCAACCAGAAACAAAAGGAAACTGAACTCGACAAAACTCGAACAATACCCTCTGAAAAAACACACCAGAACCCGCAGGGGAAAGGTGAACACCATCTTCCCTATAAAACTGTGAATTACGAAGAACCAGAAGCGGGTGCCTAACCACCAAACCACCTATTGCCTGTACGTACACTGACACCACAGAATTAACTTTCTTACGCGCTTTGTCAATTGCTGAAAAATGAACCGCACGCCGCCAGTGAAAACGGGGCACAATGTCAGACCAGGCCACTGTCACATGAGACCAGGATGCTCGCAACGCGACCAGGTCTGCCTTGACACTCAGGATAAGGTTGATGCCCTTGATTGATGCCCTTGACTCGACCCATGTCATTCCCCCCAAGGTGAATGACAATCCAGCAGGGCCGACCCCACCTTCGTTCGTGGCGAAACAGCAGCCGAAGCAAGCCAACCCATCGCAAGCCCCTCACCCCCAACCATCTGACAACCCTGTCCCCAAAGAAATCACATGTTCGCCCCGCCATAAGATGCCTCTCCACCCAAAAGATGTAAGAATAGCCATTATTGTTTAGCCTATTGTTTGTGTTTGTTGTGTGTCGACTTTCTTCTAAAGCTGTGTTTGAAATATGTTACCTCATTACCACAACATAATGGACATTGAGTAATGTGTGCCAATTAGCCAAACATACATTGACTAACACCAACCTTACAAAATTGTTTACACATAATTATGGCTGTGATGTGGTAAACGTTCATGTTAGTAATGATGCTAGAATATTCCCAACACATGTGAGTGTTAACTCTAAGAATTTTCCTCTTACACTGACAGTTTTTTGCACATAACACATTGCACATCAATCACTTTTCACATTTATTACTGTACAACATGTGTTTTCATTACAAATAACTGCTATTGTGTAGACCTAGTTTTGTCAACAATGTGTCTCCAGCTACAGGGTGGCCTATTTCTTAGGCTGTTCTTTGGTGGCTGACGTGGGTTTGGTTTGGGCAGTGGAGCGGGTTCGGCTGGATCTTCGAATTGGTGATCAAATTGGGGTCTGTGTAGGTGTGTTGGTCCCTGAGCTGGAACCTTGTTGGTGTTCTGCCAACAAATTAATATTTTGACTGAGGTTAGCCAGGGTTGCCGTAAATTGTGTTGTGGCTGTTGTGTTGTTGTCTATGATGCGAGATATGGTTTCTGATATAATTTGATTACTTTGAATTAACTGAATGAGGGCCTGTTGATGGCGGTGTTGCTCATCCATTATGCGCTGAAAGGTAACAATAAGTTGGCTGCTATCTGCTCTCATCTGCTCCATACTGTTTGCGACTCTACTGATAATGTCGATATTATCTTAGACCGAAAAGCTATACCTCTAGATACACTATTACCGTGGAGCCGCTATGGCCGCTAGACTGAATACACGTGCTACGCACTTTGTACGCTATTTGCGTACAGAGTCCCGCACGTGGTACGTACTTGGCGTACACACGCCGCGCTGAGTGTACAAAGAACACACAGCGAGCGCACACACAATTGATAACCTTTAAACCTTGTTAATGATACAATGCAATGATATGATCACACTTTAAACCCTTAACAGCAAAGTACTGCAACGATGTTATACCTTAAACCTTAAGTAGCGCTGACGGTATAAAGTACCCGCAGTGCGTACACCTTATCAATACTTATACACTTTATACAGATAAATACACTCTAAAGCCCTTGCAGGAAAGTGAAGACCCAACACTGATTTGTAGTTGCAACCACAGGGTTCTAAGGCCACAGTGGATTAATTCCAAAAGGTAAACAGTACAAATCATACACTACAGGCTAACAAGTAAATCTAAACAGAATAATGGCTACAGAGAATGTACATACGTGAGAATGTTCGCAAGCGCAACCCGGCCGGTCCTCCGCTAGTCAGATAGAAAGCGTTCAGAGTCTTCTGACCGGCCAGGCAACAATGGGCTTTTTATACACAATTTACATACACAATACAATGGTCACTGTAATCTCATAGTCCATTGGACACAGGGATGTGTATTTACATTACAGAAGAGGTTATAGGTGGATTTGAAAAGGTGGGCTATGTCTTTCTCAACTGCTCTTGTGGGTGGTCTCCTCTGGATTCCCCCCGCATACATAATATACAGTAAATACAGTTTAAACCTATATTCTGCTTCTGCATATAACTATCCACAGGAACATGCGATCTTCCTCAAACCAACACCAGAATGTTTCCCTTAAAATACCCTACAGCTGGATACCAAACACCACCTTGTAACCTTGTTCTGTCCCCTCCTATCCTGTAAAGGTGAATCCCTTTGTTCTGTTACCATTTTAAACAGCTATTTCTTTCTGATGTGGTGCAGGGGGCTATGTGTACAATGTGCACTATTTGGGTTAAATATGTAATGTTCTAATAACGCTCTATGCGCTCACAAACTCTACCGTAAATGCGCATACCACGCGCATGATCGCCGGAGCGATCCTACGCAAATTGCGGTTATGTGCACGCACGGCAGACTGAGTGCACGAGCAGCGGGCATGTGCATGGGGTTAGTACAAGGCATATGCATTACAATATTTTTTTACTTTAACAGTCCACCCTTTGGCAGTCAACAATAACTGCCACTATCTAAACATTAAACAGAAAAATATACCATACAATATCTACAGATGATTGGATGGTTGGAGGAGAGGTGTAGGCGGGAAATGGATGACCTAGTGGGATAGTAAAAGCATGTATGTATGAAATCCGTCTGAGGGGCATGTATCATCGTGCCGTACATGTTCTAGATAAGCTTCGAGGTATTGCGAAGTATACATTAAATCCTTCTTATCCCATATTAAGGGTCTGTAAGTGGGCCAACAAACACTACCGAGCTCTTTTCGGCTTCCTGTTCCAACAAATGGGGTGCACATTTAGTTGATGATACATGGAGGTGGGGGAACATATGTGAATGCTAATATATGGGTATTACTTATCGACTATGTGTGACACTACCTGAAGGTTGTAGAGATGAAGATAAGACACGTATCACAAATACATTCACATAACATTTGTGCAATCGTTCTTGGGTGTTGGTTGAAGTCTTGTCCGGATGGGTGTATCTTTGCTGAAATTGTTAATCAAAGTCTTTTCTGGATGGATGTATTGTTCATCAAAAGTCTTTTCCGAATGGATGTAGTGTTCATCAAAGTCTTTTCCGAATGGGTGTATTTTTCATCAAAGTCTTTTCCGAATGGATGTTTTTTTGCTTGAGGGAAAACAAAGGAGAAACGGGTGAAAGAAACAGACCGTGGAATCACCTCTTATCACAACATTGTCTCTATTGATGTGTCATAAATTAAATCAGTTGTTGTAACAATGCCCCCGCTCCTCAAACTCATCACTTTGGTACTGCACTTGCGCCGCGTTAAAACTCGAACACACCTAAATATCAAGCCAATCATTATGACATCTCCCAGGATACAAAGGAGAAACTTTCCTACACTCACGATAACATTTTGAGCCCATTCTAACCAATTGCGTGGGTTCAACCATGAGACCCAGCCGGTCAGTTCATTACTCACAGCAGTAAGGGTAAGGTTGTGTCTCCTTCGGAACTCCCACTTCAATTGCAAGATATCATCCATCTTTTGATCTATGACCTCGGTTGGGTCATCAGTGCTGTTTGTGATGTACGTGCAACACTTCACACCATACTGAGTTGCCAAGGTGACACAGTACCCGCCTGTCACCGCTGTGATATAATTTAGAACCATCCTGTGCTGGATCAGTTCCGTTTTGTAAGCTTGCAACTCCCTCCCTGTATACCTGAAGGTGTCATCATACATCTCGGTGATATTATCTATCAGGTTCGCTAGCGCATGAATATACCTATAATTTGTAATTCCTCTGGGGGTACGGGTGATATCTAGCGTGAGTAGGAATTGAATCCCGGTGGATTCGTAGATCAAATCAGAGGCTGCGTGCTCTGTCCTATCTATAAGGTGTCTCTTAATGATGTGTTCATAGTGAGTATGAGTGTAAGGAGCTTGAGCATTGCGGTGAACGTCTTTCATCTTATTATGGGTTATGGTCATAACTTCTGGCAACACTCTTCCAATGTAACACACTCCCTCTGAGTTTGGGGCAAGCCACTTATACGCCTTCCTCCCGCATATGAAATATGCATCATCGGGGAGAACATATGGGACAGAATATGACATTACCATATTGCAAACCTTCCAAGTGAAAAATCCTATCCCTAACTCTCTCATTTGTTCAGTACACGTATTAGGCTGTATGATATGCGCACAGTACCCTGGTGATACTTCTCCAACCCTCATGGTCCTACTTCCTAGAGTATACCTGTACCAAAAATACCTTCCACCGTCAGCTATTTGGCGTATAAGTTCTGAGTCTACGGGCATTCTGTCGGCTCTGTGTGAAAATGCCATGGTTTGGTTATTCCATGTCACTTCCCAATTTCCCGGCTTTCGGGAATTGGAAATGTTGAAACATACTAAGGATTTATCCACATGATATTGGTGGAGCTTCAAACTAGGGGGCCTAGAAATATTAAATTTCTTGTCCACTGGTCTCCCACCCCTTAATTCAAGTACCTCATCTATTGTTAAAGGATACGGTGCTAGTCCTGACTTGCTCTGACCTTGAGGTACTTGTGAGCACACCCAGCATTCTGTTTGGTTTAAAACCTTACCCACTAATGAGTGGTAATCACTCAATGGATGACGGTCCATGTTGATATTAAGGCTGGACTGACATCTCTGGATGCACCCGTCCTCAACTATGTTTTCACAGTTTCTACAAATACAATTTTCCTGAGCCAATAACCCTTCACAATGTCTCCTAGTTTCTTGACTACCAGATCGTTTTCTGATACTCGCCTTTGCTCGATGGATGTGTTGCTCTTGGAATTGTACAAATCCGTCCTTGCCATCAGAACCCATTCCAGATCCTTTCTCGACCTCTCTGGTACTCTCACCGAAACAGACTGCTCTGGTCAACAACAGGGTCAACAGGAAAACCCGGAATGCAGTCTCTTGGGGTAAGTCCATCTTGTTAAGGGGCGAGAAAAAAGAGCAAGGAAGGGGGAAAGGAGGGCAATGGGAAATGGAGAAAATAATAAAAAGGAAAAATAAATTTGGTGCGACAACCGCCTCTGGTCTTGTAGTTCTCTGTGCTCAGGTGCCGTCTCAACAGTGCTGCCTCTCAGTCTTCCCGGAACAGACACTCCAGTGATACGCTATTCTTTCCGAGTCAGCGACCTTTCTATAGGGAACATAAATCTTGCATTACATTGTGTTTAACTGTTGTATGAAGTAAAGCATCCGTGAAAAATGAAAAAGAGAGAGAGAGAGAAAATAATAAAAGGAAAATTTGTCAGATTTGCGTTCACCATCAGGCTGTCACACCATCATGTCTATCGGTATCTATGCACAGTCTCCCTTCACCAGTATTTCCACTCTCCACCCTCTGTGCATGGCCAGGCACAACGATGCTGGTGAGATATACTGGGGTTAGGCAGACCTCTGAAAAGACCGAGTAGATATGTGACGTTTGAGCTGTAAATCTGTCGGTGAACGTCAGAGATGAAGAGGAAACTTTAAAGATAAATCACAGAGTTTACCTGGCCACCCCTGCATCTACAAGGAATGATCTACCAGCTACATCAACTGTGACCTCAGGTTTACTACCAAGGCTAACAATCAACTTCACTGGCTGCAGACTACGGGTGCAGCCCAAAATTTTTCCTATGTGATCCCTGATCCCAATTACGTGTATCATGCTGTGAGTCATGTTCTGGTCTAGGGGGTCGATATACGTTGCTTTTATAATTACAATTCCGTGCGTAATGTCCTTCTCTCTGACAATTATAACATTTCACTACATACGACTTACCATCAGGGGTCTGGGGTTTCGGCTGATGTGGCTTCCTTGTCAGGGCTTTGATACTTACGGTCATCAGCTTATCCCCCTGTGACTCCCTGTGCTTAATGATGTTCCGATCGTGCTCGATAGCGGACTCTCTTAATGCAGCCACCGAAATACCTCTCCAGTTAGGTTGAGTGGTTTGTACCCTTGTTCTCAACGTTTCTTTCAAGCTGTCCATTAATACGGACACAGCTACCTCTCTATGATGTACATTTTCCTTAATGTCCTCGACCCCAGTGTATCTAGCCATTTCCTGCAGTGCTCGATGGAAATATTCAGAAGCAGTTTCACCTTCTTTTTGTCTTATGGAAAAGATTTTATTCCACTTGACAACAGTAGGGAAATATACCCCTAACTGCAGATTGATCTGTTTTACATTCTCCTGAGTGTATTCATCAGTGAGAGGTACTTCAGCGTCTGATTTACAATCAGCAATGAATTTCACAGGGTCAATATTGGAGGGCAAACATGCCCGTAGCACTGTCCGCCAATCTTTGTTTGTGGGTTCGGTGGCATTGCCTAATTCTCTAATAAACCTCTGACATGCGGCTAGGTCCTTTCTGGGATCGGGAAATTCATACATAATTGTTCTCAATTCTGTCCGGGACCAAGGACAATGCATAGCAATGTTCCTGACGGGAGTGATTCCCTGAGCGTCAGTCTTCCCATTGGGGACTGCGATCACCCTGACAGGATTTAGTTCAATTACATCGTTCTGGGTTGCTTCTACAATGTGAGGTGCAATTGTCTCTGCATAATGTACTGTACCATACTTACCTGTGGACACGACCTTACTTATGCCTCCGCTAGGGGGCTTTACTACTGCTCTTACCGGTTGGGCCGTGCCCACCTGGGTGTCCTGTATGGTGGCTGCTGGAGAAAGTGCCGATATCGTGCTGGGTTCATCTTCTTGCTCGTATTCCTGAGGGAAGTTTAAGATGGGATACAACTTGCACGGGTTAGCATTAATACATTTATTAAGTTCATTCTTATTATCATTACTACATTTATCAATTTTACTCTTAGCATATATCAGTATGTCACTGTCTGTAGCCACTTTCTCCCCTGTAATATACGGTGGTGGTGGTGCAGTTGCAATCAGTTTCCTGCCAGGGTTGGAACCAGCTGCGTGAGCTAGATCCCTTTGCATATCACTCTCTCGTTGCCATAAATGTAAACAGTTTGAGTGTCTGATCCTTTCTTTTTGGGATTTTAACAGACATATCCTAATCCTTAAATTCTGCAACACCTCTGTATTAAAACTGCCTACCTTAGGGAATGGTTCCCTATCTTCCGCAGTCATACGTTTCCATTCATTGCATAAAACCTCTGCGTGTGAGCCATATTTCTCACACATTATGTACCTCGCCGACCCCTTGGGCCGCGGAATATCAACCTGAACCCTGGTTGATCGTCCCTTACTTGAGCAACTGGCCCCCATCTTTTGCAGGTATTGCCTTCTCAGCTAATTCCTACAAAAAAACAAAATACTCAGTGATAAGGCAACGGTGAAAGTTCAACGAGTGCTCTCACCCACTCACGCCCACGTTGGCCAATACACCTAAACACTGTCGTCAGCGCCGGTCGTACCCAACCTAGGGCCCCTGTGTAACCTTTATTTACTGGAAATGTATGGGAGTGACTTACCAAAACCAGTAAATATTGGTCGTTGGAGATTTCCTGAGTGACCAGCGAAACTCCCTTAAAATAAAAAAAACTGTTACACAAATCACGTTGCGTGTGCTACACTTAGCGCCTATGATCCCGCGATTTTACGCAAATGTCGTAAAAGGGTATCACGTTGAGCTAAATATTGCACCCACTAACGCGCGGTACAATCGCACAGCGTATAGGTAACTGTTACTTATCCGCTGTATGACCAATGGAATCGTTTTTCAAGCTGCGAAACCTCAGCCGGAGCGTTTTAAAACGGGCCTATATGGGTTCTACGCCAACCCCCTGGGCTGCGCTCTCTACACAAAAACCTCGCTGACCTTTTAGGCCGCGGTATTCAGAGCTTCGCTTGACTTTGTCAGCGGTTTTCTGACTTCGCTGACCTCTTGGTCTGCTGTTATCTACTTTGCTCCTTTGTACCTTAATCAATGTTAACGTGAGCAAGCCACTCTCAAGCCACCAAGTGTCCACTCACCTGGTGTGGTCTCCTACGGGATCCCGAATTCCCTGAATCCACAAAACCTTTTTTGTTTGCACACTCACGCTCGTTCACTCATATACACTTTGGTTTTTCTGTACAGAAAATTAACTTTCATTCAGATAAAACAGTCTTAGTTCCAGAGGTGATACAGTAAAGAAGGTATTTAAACTAAATATTGGAAACTGATCAATTTGTGCTATTATCGCGTGGCTACCGTCTCGCGCCTAAACTAAAACAATGCTATTGTGTGATTTGTACTTAGTGGGCGTACCTTTTACGCATGTTGCGTAAACACGCCACGTGCGTAGGCCTTTACGTAGCGTACGCAGTCCTGTACTTTGTCTGAGACACGTGTACAAAGGCCGTACATCCGCAGTACTACAATTCCCACACTTCTATAAATGTAAGCGATATTAACTATAATCGCTCACTTAACACTACACACAGTTTCTACTGTATAAACCTTTATAACTAGGCCAGGCTGCATGTGCATCTTACACTTATTTCTTAAATATTAATATTTAAACTAAATAGCAACAAATTTTTTCAGTACAGGTCAAAATTAATCTAATAATCCTCAATAATTCAAATGGTATGATTCAGATTGGATAGCTATCTTGCAGAACATACACTGATATAAATATACACATAATTATATTATTATATATATGTACCATTCACTGGTCTCCTGAGACTCATTTACCCATTAAGTGCTTCTAATTTGCATATGAATGCTATGTGCTATTGGTTGCCTGTAAAGGTGGGGTTTTTTTTCACTGTTAGGAAAAAGCATTTACACAGGTTAATTTTCATTTCAATGGCTATCTTATAGCAAGCAGAGTTAACTGAATCCTAGAGGTAGAAGGAAAAAAAAACGTTGTTTTTATCTGTGTGTACTTCTTACATCAAGTATCCATCTCACTATTAACTTTCACTAGGCCCCATCTGAAACTATTTGTAATTGACTATGGCATGGGTTAAATTAATGCATTGGTAACTCATAAATGGTGATTGATTGTGACCAAGAAAGCTGATTATTCTTGAGCAGACTGAAAATCAGCCATTTAGAAAAATGACCTTCCCAAAATGGCCGCTGCTCCTCCCCCTTCCACATCCCTGAGGGTTACACAAAATGGTGGACAAGCCATGTGGTTAGTCCAAAATGGAGGACAGACCATGCGGCTTCCTTTGTCACAAAGAAATCACACACCATGCAAGCCCCTGAAGTTATTTTAGACCTGAGTTAAAAAAAAAACACTATATCAAGGCTTTTGCAGCAACTTTTAAATGTACTTTTACACTACTTAACAGATAAGCAATCCAATCTGAATCAAACACAATATGACTCATTTGAACCTTGTTTTGCAACAATATGATCAGATATGCAGAGTACAAAATACAGGTGTATGTGTGTATTGTGTGCACATTTTGCGCCAAACAGAAATTCACAGACTTTAAAAATAGCTTTGCGTTCTTACCTTCCGGATTCCACCAGCATCCCAACAAACCTTGCAGAGCAGACGCTTATCTTATCAGCACTAGTGTATCCACCAACCAGGAGAAGGTTTGTGTGGGATACCTTCCCGCCCTTTGCTTAAAGATAAAGTCTGCTGTACGCTGCTAGGCTGTGGGTATGAGGAAAAACTGGACGAGCTCCAATTGATATTGTTGATATTATCTTAGACCGAAAAGCTATACCTCTAGATACACTATTACCGTGGAGCCGCTATGGCCGCTAGACTGAATACACGTGCTACGCACTTTGTACGCTATTTGCGTACAAAGTCCCGTACGTGGTACGTACTTGGCGTACACACGCCGCGCTGAGTGTACAAAGAACACACAGCGAGCGCACACACAATTGATAACCTTTAAACCTTGTTAATGATACAATGTAATGATATGATCACACTTTAAACCCTTAACAGCAAAGTACTGCAACGATGTTATACCTTAAACCTTAAGTAGCGCTGACAGTATAAAGTAACCGCAGTGCGTACACCTCATCAATACTTATACACTTTATACAGATTAATACACCATAAAGCCCATGCAGGAAAGTGAAGACACAACACTGATTTGTAGTTGCAACCACAGGGTTCTAAGGCCACAGTGGATTAATTCCAAAAGGTAAACAGTACAAATCATACACTACAGGCTAACAAGATAAATCTAAACAGAATAATGGCTACAGAGAATGTACATACGTGAGAATGTTCGCAAGCACAACCCGGCCGGTCCTCCGCTAGTCAGATAGAAAGCGTTCAGAGTCTTCTGACCGGCCAGGCAACAATGGGCTTTTTATACACAACATGCATACACAATACAATGGTCACTGTAATCTCATTGTCCATTGGACACAGGGATGTGTCTTTACATTACAGAAGAGGTCATAGGTGGATTTGAAAAGGTGGGCGATGTCTTTCTCAACTGCTCTTGTGGGTGGTCTCCTCTGGATTCCCCCCGCATACATTATATACAGTAAATACAGTTTAAACCTATATTCTGCTCCTGTACATAACTATCCACAGGTACATGCGATCTTCCTCAAACCAACACCAGAATGTTTCCCTTAAAATACCCTACAGCTGGATACCAAACACCACCTTGTAACCTTGTTCTGTCCCCTCCTATCCTGTAAAGGTGAATCCCTTTGTTCTGTTACCATTTTAAACAGCTATTTCTTTCTGATGTGGTGCAGGGGGCTATGTGTACAATGTGCACTATTTGGGTTAAATATGTAATGTTCTAATAACCCTCTATGCGCTCACAAACTCTACCGTAAATGCGCATACCATGCGCATGATCGCCGGAGCGATCCTACGCAAATTGCGGTAATGTGCACGCACGGCAGACTGAGTGCACGAGCAGCGGGCATGTGCATGGGGTTAGTACAAGGCATATGCATTACAATATTTTTCGACTTTAACACTGCATAGCTGGACATTGAGCCTGCTTGTGTTTCTACACAGTCTCGGGAGATGATGGGGTAGACTGGCTAGGTATTGGGTGTGTGTGCGTAGGCAATCAATATTCTGTGCCTGTTGTTGGTTCCATGTTACCCAAAATGATGGTTCATGTTGTTGCGGGGGGGTTGTTTGGCTCAATTGTGGGTGTGGTGACATTTGAGGTGGTGGGGTACTTTCCTGAGGCGTGCTTGGTTGGTTAACATCTATTGCTTGCAGATGGAGGGTGTATGTTTCCTGTTCAGATTCCTGCTGGGCTTCCGGAGGCATGATGTCTGGTTCTGTATGGGGTTGAAGGGGACAACACTTGAGTTTATTCTAAAATGATGTCGTTTTTCATATTTAGTTTAACTTTCTAGACTTGTTTGCCAAACATTTTTCTAAAGCAAATTAGGATGTTCACCAACGCTCGTATACACAATCAAAAAGGCCAATTATGTAGGTTTTTATGAGGAAAAAATTGACATCAAAACAAAAGTGGACACATGTTTGACAAATACCACACTTACGAAACAAACACACAGAGGTACAAAGTTTACACCATGAAAAAAAGTGATTTGTCACCTGCCATATCGTACTTGCATTAAAATATCAAACAGTAAATGACAATATGAATTCTATCACCATTGTGAAAGGGTGTGAATCTACCTGAAGCTCAATATTTTACTATTCAAATAAATAATGACAACACAATACTACTGTAAGGCGCAAGAGAACACTCTAAATTTGCAAAAAATGTTTAGTGTTTTTTTGTTTTTAACAATTTGCAAGCCATGTGCTTGCTGCTGTGGATAAGTACTAGGATTGTTTCATTTTTTGGCTGATGTGTAATTTGTGTTTTGTGTTTACTCACCAGACAGCTGAGGGGAATGTGGTCCCGGTGATTGAGTACTCTCCAAAATGTGTTCTGGTGGCTGAGGCAACACAGTGGAAATACGACGTGGGGGTGTGCTTAATGCTGGTGTTGGTGCGTCGTCAGGATGACGTCTCTTGCTAGGCCAGCTAGTGTGGCTGCCAGACCCTGTGAAGGACGTCTTTGTGGACTGTGATGCGATGTTGAAGTTCCTATGGATTAATGCAAACATTAGATTTTTTTGTTTTTTTGTGGTGGCCACATTAACAGGTGTCATTTTTGCGTTGACAATAAAAGCAAATGAAGGCTGCGCTAAATTATTACATAGAACAACAATAATATCTGATAATTCAATATTTAATTAAAAGTGAATATATTTAATATAGGAATATAAACCATCAATGGTAGTTCCAAGTAATAACATTAAAAAGTACACATGGCAGAATAAATAAAACCAGGGTTACCCATAGGCCAGGAATATATGCAGTATTGGATTCAGGAATTTTTGATTTAACATATATATAAGGCTGATATTTAGCGTTTTTGATAACGAGGGTGGAAGTGTTACTATAATAATACTTCAACATCCCCCTCTCTTAGATATAAGTTGAGGGCAAAAACAACGCCGTGCTGAGGGCGGAAGTGACCTTTTCCATGTCTACCCACAATTTGGTGATGAAAAGCGCCGCTCACGTGACGTGACACAGGTCACGTGATCGGTCCATTTTTGATTCCCTCAGTCTTTCATGTACACACTAAGGGCGGAAGTGATGCTGCGCCGAAGGGCGGAAGTGATCCGTCTCGGCGCCCGCCCCGATATTAACAACAAACACAGCCGATCACGTGACACGGTCTAGGTCACGTGACCGGATCATTCACCACTCATATATTGTGGGTGATATTGGCTCTGGTCCCTATTACGGGACACGGTATTGGCTATAGCTCCGATCATGTGACATGATGGTGGTCACATGACCGGGCCTTGATACACATATCCTTGATAGGGAAAATCATGTGTCCTTTTAATACTGTCCCCATCCAATCAGAGGTTCTGAAAAAAGGTTCCCATAGTGATCCAAGTCCCAACAAAGTCTCTGATTGGTTGCTAACCTTTGTGAACCTCCTGGTCCTTCCAGCTATTACAATTAGATATACTTTTTAAAATCTCATATTCTTTAATTAAAAATGCATTTCTGCCTGTGTTTTCCCACCATGAGAGAAGTAGGTCTGTCTTCTTTATAAACATGTTTTATTATTTGTTCACTATCTGATAATTATGTCATACTAGTTCCAGGTGCTAATTAGCCACCATATTGAAATGGGTACATAAACCCCACATGTTTTATCTATGGATACCTTTGAAAAAGCTGCCACCCCAGTGCAGCGAAACGCATCAGACTACAGGGATCCACGCCAGGAACTTCTACCTAAAAGTCCGGACCATCCCCTACTACATTCCAGCACAAGATCCACATCGGAGGGCATCTGTTATTTGGCTGAACTGTCGAACTTTTGTCACCGCATTGCATGAGGAGCTCACCATTCACCACCTTGGAGCAACATATCCTCTAGCGGTAAAGCCACAATTTTGGATATATACACCTCCTAAATCTGTAGTTGCTGGACTATTGGGGGAACAAATCTGGAACGGACTTCCTGAATCCAATTCTGCATATATTCGAGGCCTATGGGTAACCCTGGTTTTATTTATTCTACCATGTGTACTTTTTAATGTTATTATTTGGAACTACCATTGATGGTTTATATTCCTATATTAAATATATTCACTTTTAATTAAATATTGAATTATCAGATATTATTGTTGTTCTATGTAATAATTTAGCGCAGCCTTCATTTGCTTTTTTTGTCTACCTATTGTGGGAGTGACTTCCCGTCTTTACGGCTGCTGCTTGACAGAGCACCCCATATCTAAGCGCCCGAGAACTCTGGGTTATTCCTTTCCTTTACACAGTCATTTTTGCGTTACCTGTATCGCCAGCATCCACAGCTCTTGACAGTGTTGCTTGTGTTCTGGAAGTGGTGGCTTGCTTTCGTACTGTAAAAATGATACATTGGTGTTTATGACCTTTAATTACAGTGTGTACTTTTGTAAGCAGCAACATTTAGTGATGTGGACATATGATTACCATTATGGGTACAGTTTCTAACAATAGATGTTGAAACAATGGGTTGCTTAATTTTTTTGAAAACAGGCTAATGAGGTTCCATTTCCAAAGACAAAAACATAGCCAAGTAGTCTAATTTTCCATGGCCAACAGCTGAATATACACACATGTATTACCATATATTTTTAATTATTACATTAATGAGTAAATTTGAAAATGTAATTTGAAAAAAACAAAAAATTAGAAATTTAAATAAAAAGAAAACATACAATACTTAGCCATCTACACTAACATATTGGCCACACAGACAAGTAAAATACAGCAGACATTAAACAAAAAAAACAAACAAAAATAAAATACCATTACTACCTAACACCTCACTATACAAACACAAAATAATTAAAAAACAAACACAAATAGATAATAAATTTATAACATAAAAATATATTAACAATACGATATCATTTAAAAAATACTAATTAGACATAAACACATATGCAGATATAACAGATTGGTAAAAATACACTCACCATCAGGCCTAGGACGATCCGAATCCCGCACATTAGTCGCACCAACAACTTCATGCGGAATAAGGGTCCGCACAGGTTCCTCCCACTCCCGATAAGACGCTATAAAGGGATGGCCACCCCCTGTATGCCTGGCTGACTTAGCCTCCTTTGCCATCTTGGCCTTGACACGGCGCTTGATGTCGTAGAATCTCTTCCGACACGTGTCCTCGGTCCTCTTCACCACACCCTCACTGTAGACTGCCGCTACTACCTTCCCCCACAGAACAGTTTTCCTGCGCGAAGGCACCTTGGCCGTATCACGCCCAAACAGCTGGCGATGATGGCGCATCAACTCATGCACCAAAGCCATATTTTCCGCAAAGCTAAAGTTAACATTTCTGCCCGTCTTGGTAGTGGTGCGTGGCTGCGGAGCAACACCACCATCACTGTCACTATCACTCGAGGCCACAGCAGCAACCTCACCCTCCTCCACCTCACTAACCTCCTCCCCCTCACTCACCTCCTCCACCTCACTCACCTCCTCCACCTCACTCACCTCCTCCCTCTCACTCACCTCCTCCCTCTCACTCACCTCCTCCACCTCACTCACCTCCTCCACCTCACTCACCTCCTCCCTCTCACTCACCTCCTCCACCTCACTCACCTCTGACTGGGACATAATAATGACAAACAACAAATAACACTAATAAAAAAAGAACACAAAACACACTCCTCCACTACCACTACACACCAACCACACACACACACACACACACACACACACACACACACACACACACACAAACAATGACAATAAACTGAAACTAAAATGCACCAGTGGCGTGCGGTGAGGTCAGAGGCTGGTGAGGCACTACAGCCATAATGTCCACCGAATCCTGCCGATGACCCCTACCGCCGCCGAGCCAATGCCCACTACTGCCACTTAGCCGATGCCTGCTGCCACCGCCAATGGCTTACAAACTAGCCCACCATCAACTGACCCAGCCCTCCGCCACTAATTTGCACCTCAGTCCAATGCCGCCAATGCCCGCGGCCTGCCTGCTCATCATACTTGCGATATATTGTACATTTTTATAGAAAAAAAAAAAATTAGTGTTTGGGAAGGGAGTGGGAGGAGGACATGAATGCAATTTTGTTGTCCAGGGCTTCCATTAACTTAATGGAGAAGGATCTGAATGGGTAAAAAAAATTTAAAAAAAAAATGCGTGAGGTCCCCCTTCCTAAGTATAACCAGCCTCGGGCTCTTTGAGCCGGTCCTGGTTGTTTAAATACTGGGAAAAAATTGGTCAGGGGTTCCCCGTATTTAGACAACCAGCACCGGGCTCTTAGACCGGTCCTGGTTCCAAAAATACGGGGGACAAAAGATGTAGGGGTCCCCCGTATTTTTAAAACCAGCACCGGACTCCACTAGCCAGGGACATAATGCCACAGCCGGGGGACACATTTATGTAGGTCCCTGCGGCCGTGGCATTACCCCCCCAACTAGTCACCCCTGGCCGGGGTTCCCTGGAGGAGTGGGGACCCCTTAAATCAAGAGGTCCCCCCCCTCCAGGCACCCAAGGGCCAGGGGTGAAGCCCGAGGCTGTCCCCAGCACCCCTGGGCGGTGGGTGCCGGGCTGATAGCCATAAGTGTGTATAAAAAAGAATATTGTTTTTTGTTGAGGAACTACAAGGCCCAGCAAGCCTTCCCCGCTTGCTGGTACTTGGAGAACCTCAAGTGCCAGCATGCGGGAAATAACGGGCCCGCTGGTACCTGTAGTTCTACAACAAAAAATACCCAAATAAAAACACAACACACACACCGTGAAAGTAAAAATTTATTAAAACACACTTACACACTCACACATACTTACCTACATCCCACGCCGGTCACGTCCACTTGTCCAGTAGAATCCAATAGGTGGTTCCTGTAAAAATGAGAGAGATCACTTACCTACATCCCACGCCGGTCACGTCCACTTGTCCAGTAGAATCCAATAGGTGGTTCCTGTAAAAATGAGAGAGAGATCACTTACCTACATCCCACGCCGGTCACGTCCACTTATCCAGTAGAATCCAATAGGTGGTTCCTGTAAAAATGAGAGAGAGATCACTTACCTACATCCCACGCCGGTCACGTCCACTTATCCAGTAGAATCCAATAGGTGGTTCCTGTAAAAATGAGAGAGAGATCACTTACCTACATCCCACGCCGGTCACGTCCACTTATCCAGTAGAATCCAATAGGGGTATCTGTAAAAATGAAAATTATACTTACAAACAAAGTAATCCACAGGAGGAGAGAGAGAGAGCGAGAGAGAGAGAGAGAGAGAGAGAGAAATAGAGTAATAGAGAGAAATTAATGAATATTATGCCCTCGCTGACGCGGGAGGGCGTTAGCATAGACAGGGGAGAGTGCTGCTGCTAACTGGGATGATGGAGCAGGTGCCCCCAAAAGTTGTCAGCCTAGTAGCTGTACCCCTAGTAGCTTTGCCCCCTGTAGCAGTGCCCCCAGTAGCAGTGCCCCGAGTAGTTGTGACCCCTGTAGTTGTGCCCCCAGTCGCTGTGCCCCTTGTAGCTGTGCCCCCTGTAGCTTTGCCCCTTGTGGCTGTGCCCCCCAGTTGCTGTGCCCCTTGTACTTGTGCCCCTTATAGCTGTGCCCCTTGTTGTTGTGCCCCTTGTTGTTGTGCCCCCCAGTTGCTGTGCCCCTTGTTGATGTACCCCCCAGTTGCTGTGCCCCTGTTGCTGTGCCCCTTGTTGTTGCGCCCCCCAGTTGCTGTGCCCCTTGTTGTTGCGCCCCCCAGTTGCTGTGCCCCTGTTGCTGTGCCCCTTGTTGTTGTGCCCCCCAGTTGCTGTGCCCCTGTGCTGTGCCCCTTGTTGTTGCGCCCCCCAGTTGTTGTGCCCCTGTTGCTGTGCCCCTTGTAGTTGTGCCCCCAGTCGCTGTGCCCCCAGTAGTTGTGACCCCAGTCGCTGTGCCCCCAGTAGTTGTGACCCCAGTCGCTGTGCCCCTTGTAGCTTTGCCCCTAGCTGTGCCCGAAGTAGTTGTGCCCCCTGTCGCTGTGCCCCCAGTCGCTTTGCCCCCAGTAGCTGTGACCCCTGTAATTGTGCCCACAGTTGCTGTGCCCCTTGTACTTGTGCCCCTTATAGCTGTGCCCCTTGTTGTTGTGCCCCCCAGTTGCTGTGCCCCTGTTGCCGTGCCCCTTGTTGTTGTGCCCCCTCAGTTGCTGTGCCCCCCAGTTGCTGTGTCCCTCTTGCTGTGCCCCTTGTTGTTGTGCCCCCCAGTTGCTGTGCCCCTGTTGCTGTGCTGTGCCCCTTGTTGTTGCGCCCCCCAGTTGCTGTGCCCCCCAGTTGCTGTATCCCTCTTGCTGTGCCCCTTGTTGTTGTGCCCCCCAGTTGCTGTGCCCCTGTTGCTGTGCCCCCCAGTTGTAGTGCCCCCCAGTTGCTGTGCCCCTTGTTGTTGTGCCCCCCAGTTGCCCCTGTTGCTGTGCCAGTTGCTGTGCCCCCCAGTTGTAGTGCCCCCCAGTTGCTGTGCCCCTTGTTGTTGTGCCCCCCAGTTGCCCCTGTTGCTGTGCCAGTTGCTGTGCCCCCCAGTTGTTGTGTCCCTCTTGCTGTGCCCCAACACAAACACATAAAAAAAAAACACACACATACTTACCGCTCCTGCAGCGCTGTCCTCCGTCCGTCCGCCGCCGGCTCGTCTCTTCTGTACTATGGGAGAGACGTCATGACTCATGACGTCTCTCCCATAGTAGCGGCGCTGGCTGCAGCGGGCGCCCACACAGCCGGGAAGGGGGGGATTGGACAGCGGATCCAGCACTGGATCCGCTGGGCCAATCACATCTGGACACTGACAGGGGCGTGCATTCATCGCACGCCCCTGTCATTGCGGCACCAGTATAGGTGCCGCTTCCCCATTCATTTTCAATGGGCTTTCACAGCCCATTGCTGCGCCCCGCCCCCTGCCCGCCCCCCGCTGCCCGGAGTTTTAGTGTTAGCAGCGGGAGGCATCTCTCCCGCTGCCTCCCACCCTCACAAGCAGCCACAGGGGGGAATTATTAAAATAAGGAAAAAAGATATTGATAACAGACTCTGTTATAAATATCTTCTTTTTATTATTTTAATCATTATGACAGGGGAGGCACTGCCTCCCCTGCCTCCCCTGACTGCACGTCCCTGAAATGCACAAACACTAAAAATGACACAAACTTTAAAGAGACTACACAACAATTACCACAAGACTACTTACATACACAATACAGCACTCAACAATCGCAAGAAACCTCCAAAACCGACCAACAAATCACCAACTCCAAAACACCAACTTCCTCTCACCTCTCCACTAGCTAAACCCACGAGGTGCGGCTGGTTGGGGGCGTTTTTATACTAATGAGCATAGACACTCCTCCATGACACAAACAACCAATCATGGATGAGTGACGAAAACGAAAGTTAGAAAATAACGCGGCCGGGAAGGGTCAAAAACACTGCCGTGGAAATTAAAGATACGAATTCATAAAAAGCCACCAAAATACGGCCGCAAAAACAAGGGTCGGCCGCGATCACATAAAATATATTATGAATGACATCGACATCGGAAAATACGAAAACACAAATTACGAACGCTTAGTAAATGAGTCGTAAAAAAAAAAAAGTTGCAAATTCACAGTACCGATGTCAGTCGTGTTTCAACTTCAACCAAATTCTGAACATTACGAATCTTAGTAAATATAGTTACCCCATTGAAGGCAAAGCACTTTCCTTTATTCCCAGAGGCCGGATTCGGATGGACGCCCAAGACCGGTTTGCTGCCTTGGGAATCAGTGATGGGCTTACCATGTTGCGTGATCTCAAGCCACACCTCAACGTCCTTAAACTCCAAGGGTAAGGTCGGGTTGCCGTTCTGGTTGCGACTGAACTTTTTGTCATATTCCCACCACGCGTAACCCTTGGAGGTTAAGTACATTTCGTGGACCAGGAACAGATATTTGACAGTGTTATGATACTCGGAAGGCCTCGTTTCGGCATAGCACGCCATAAATACCAAAAACCCGCGGAGCCACTGATGAAAATTGCAAAATGCATTTTCACCAATGCCTCCAACTTTCTTAGCCTTATCGAAAGCCTTCCTCATGTCATCCGTAAGAGTGAATATGTCAACATATATTATTTACCCTTCCTGATCTTTTCCTTCATCCATTTCCGCAAACCCCTAGTGACCGCGGTCTTCACGCAGTGGACCATTTCCGTAAATAGAGGAGGCTCCGACGTGACTGGGGCACCCTTACCCTTGGCTTTCCTATCCTTCTTGTGTATGCGATGCGCAATGAGCCTGGCTAATTTACGTGGGCGCCTAGGGGACCCGGAAGACCTTGTGTCTGAAGAACTGGAAGAAGAATAAGTAACCAGCTCACCTGTTCCAGAGGGACCTCCTGCCTCTTCAGTTGCGGCAGCGGGACCGGACAACTCCTCTTCGGGGATCCCCCAGCTTCGCCAGCTTCCAAAGGCCTGGTCTCCTGCGCTGATGACCGACTTTGCACGGCACTGGAACCGGCATCCGCAGGGGTCACGGACAACCTCCCGGGTGGGGAGACCCACCCGGTATCACCAACACCTGATGTGGAGACAAAAGTAGGGGGCAGGGGGGACAAAACCTGCTGCGGCCGGGGGAAAATGGGAGACAAGGGAGGGGGAGGAGGGGGGAAGGGGAGCTGGGAAAGGTGAGCTTGCGCGATTAAAGGAGCTCCGCCCGCGGCACCACCGACCATACCGAAAGCAGGAGGCCAGTGTGGCCGGGCAACGGAACCTTGATGAAACGCATTAGGGGGTGCGCAAAAGGTGGAACCCAATAGTGATTCTGTGGGGGGCGCAGCGTTGCCCAGTCCCAGTGAGTAAGACCCTGGAAATGGTGCGGGAGGGGCCGACCCAGGTGCCATAGACATGGGCCACGATTATACCGAGCCCTGCACCTGTGAAAACTCTGCAGAAAAATAAGAGGACAAAAAGGGGGCCCGGGACACCGTCAAGCTGGGCGAGATGGCCGCACTCATGGTGGGCAAGTGCTGTGCCCCCGACCAGGTCCCAGATATGGAGGAAGTTGCCAGGAACCCCGAGGGAGTAGCATAAGCGACCCCGCTAGGTGCTGCAAAAGTGGTGGCCATGGCGCTGTGAGTGGAGACCACCTGCAATAACGCATGCTGGCCAGCAGGTGGCACCACCCTCCCAGTGACATCACAAGTAAGAGGGAGGACCTTCTGTGATACAGTTGTGAACAAATATTTTTGGTGTGTATATATAAATAATATTACTTGTCATTGAGTTTTTACTTTAGGACATGTTTTTTTAATAATATTATTATACAAGTGTGATTATGTTTAGTTCATAAAGTTTAATGTAGAAATGTAAGACAGTATGGCCGCAGTTCTGGAATTGTAACAAACCATCCCCTCTATGAAGGAAGCCATTGTATCCGCATATGGGCCCTCATTCCGAGTTGTTCGCTCACTAGCTGCTTTTAGCAGCCGTGCAAACGCTAGGCCGCCGCCTACTGGGAGTGTATCTCAGCTTAGCAGAAGTGCGACCGAAAGGATCGCTGCGCGACTACAAAAAAAGATTGTGCAGTTTCTGAGTAGCTGCAGACTTACTCCTACCTTGCGATCACTTCAGACTGTTTAGTTCCTGTTTTGACGTCACAAACACGCCCTGCGTTTCCCCAGCCACTCCTGAGTTTTTATCAGGCACGCCTGCGTTTTTACACACACTCCCCAAAAATGTTCAGTTACCTCCCAGAAACACCCCCTTCCTGTCAATCACTCTGCGGCCAGCAGTGCGACTGGAAAGCGTTGCTAGACTTTGTGTAAAACGGCACCAGCTTTTGTGAAAGTACGTCACGCGTGCGCATTGCGCCCCATACGCATGCTCAGAAGTGCCGATTTTTAGCCTGATCGCTGCCCTGCGAACAACGGTAGCTAGCGATCAACTCGGAATGACCCCCATGGTGTGAGTACAGGGGAGAAGACCTAACATGGTGAGTGGAGCACAGAGAATGGAACGATTAATGGACACGCATGGACATAATGCACATACTGAACATACATGGAGTTTACGTTTGTCCTATCCTGAGATGTCCTAACACAAATTCTAGTAGATGGTGAAAGGCGAGGTGAGCATCATTTGTTTTACCACTTGAAGGTGAATGATGCAATAGTGACGGTGGGTTGCTGATGCAGAAGTCCGGGTTGTTACCATGGTTACGACGTGCATTTTTGGCTACTAATATAGGCGTGCAATCAGTGGCGGATCTTGCCACGGGCAAGCAGGACTTTTGCCCGAGGCGCCGCCTTACGGAGGGCGCCGACGCCATCCGGAGGTCGCCGCACCATGGCAAGATCCGCCACTGTGCAGAGTGTCCCCCAGCAGTCCCCCCGCGCTGTGCCTCCCCCTGCTGTGAGAAAGGAACCAGACGCTACGACCTTTGCTGTGCGGTGCGCGATGATGTCATCGCGCACCGCACAGCATTGTAGCACAGACGCTAGGGGTCATAATTGACCTCTAGTGCCTATGCTGTGCTATGGGGGAGACGTCTCTCCCATAGATCCGAGGAGAAAAGCGGCGCCGGGGGGAGGTCTGCAGGTCTGGAATCAGGAGCGGGGTATAGTAAGTATACTTTGTTTGTTTTTATTTCCTTTCAGCGGTGCTACAAATGGGGGCGTGACTGACCACGCCCCGCATTAAGCCACACCCCTAACTTTTGCCCGGGGGCGCCACAAGGGCAAGAATCGGCCCTGCGTGCAATGTGGTTTACCAAACTCAAAATCTAAATGTTGTGGATTATAAGACAATGTCACATATGAATGTAATAATGGTGTTTTGTCTTCTTATTTCCCCTTTAAACTACATCACACCCTTTGAAGAGTGGATTCCTGGGACCTATATATCTGTTTTGGAATGCTGTGAATATAACACTTTTTTGTTGTTGTTATGTTATAAATTCATAGTAATGTTTTAATTTCTTGTGTCATAAACATGTTGAATATTATTTTGTTTATAATAAAAAGTCAATTAAACGTCACAATCATTTTTTTTAAGGTTATTTTTAATTTCAGTATATTTGTATGAAAGAACAAATAAAATACTTGTGAGCGACCTCTGGTGACATATTAATAAGGATATACTATATAATCTTTTTTTATATATAAAAGTTAAATACAAAATTTATTTCAGGATTAATACAGTAATAAAAAAGTATTTTACAGAGTTAAAATATATATAAAAATAATGGTAACAACATACAGTATACACAAAAACTGCACCTAGATTTTTCCTAAAATATTAATGTATCACCGTACACAGAAAAGCACCAAGGATAAGAAAGCTAATACAAAGTGCTGAACGTTAGGAAGAGGGATGGATCAGATTTGTGTCAGCCAAGCCATAGATAACATATGAGGTGTGTGTTTATATAGTAAATGTGCCATTAGTGGTGTAGTTTTAAAAACACTGATCTGCGTTCCCATTGCGTACATACACAAGAGCAAAAGTATGCATAGTCAGGGGGCGTGGCCTGGCACGGATTCTGGAGAACGTGCTTTCACACTGCGCCTGCCGGGTGACCCCCTTATGTGCCCTCTCCCCCGGATCCTTGGTCCCCCGGGTTCCTATTGTGTGGAGGAGACCATCCTGGGTCTGTGTTGCGGAGCAGGGAGACCCTGTGCTGATCTCTATGGGTTGCAGCCTACCCAGACCCAGAAGCCATGGCCTTTCCGTTTCCTGCCTCCTGGGACCCGCCAAAAAGAGGTGCTGCTGGCATGGAGGTCATCACCATGGTGCCGCGTCCCCGCCAGAGCCCCGGGACACTATCTGCCTGTCAAAGTCAGAAAAATATCTCTATGCACACTACCATATTTGCACCTCACACAGGTCCGTGCTGCGCATGCGTACGCTCTCCCGTACGTGCGCATACTCACAGTCGCGGGCACCCGCAGGCGCATGGTATGCGTATTTACGGTAGAGTTTATGCGATCGTAGCGTGCGACTCAATCATTACATATTTTCACTAATAATGTAATTTGTAGATCATGGTCCCTTTGATAGATTCTGAAAGTTTGGTTAATATAGAATGTTTATGAACAGAGGAATCCCTCTTTGTTTGATACGAAGGGTCAGACAGGAGTAATACAGTGGTGTTTACCGGAAGAATATTTAATTAGAAATATTCCGGTGTTGGTTTGAAGCAGATCAATCGCTCGTGCGAATAGTTATGGACATAAGAAGTTTATGAACATTTACTGTATTTGCACTTTATTACCCATGCGGCGGGAAACCCAGTTTCCCTCCCACCTGAGCAGTTGGAAATAGTCACAGCCCACCTGTATGAATCAACCTATGACCTTTTGTT
This sequence comes from Pseudophryne corroboree, assembly GCF_028390025.1. Classification (NCBI taxonomy): domain Eukaryota; kingdom Metazoa; phylum Chordata; class Amphibia; order Anura; family Myobatrachidae; genus Pseudophryne; species Pseudophryne corroboree. The sequence continues at coordinate 1,867,147 of NC_086444.1, forward strand.
ATAATGCGAAGCCGAATTCCTGTGTCCAATGAACAATGAGATTGTAGGGACCATTGAATTGTATTGTGTGTGGGGCATAAATAGGCAGGCCGACCGTATCCAGTTCACTCTCTTCAACGGTTCTCATTGCTGATAATCGGGAGCTGGATATCGAGGCGCATGCGATCGTTTCCCTTTGTGCGTAAGTTTTCTCCGTAATCATATTGTCTTACTGTGAGCCATCTCTCTCTCTCTCTCTCTACTCTTTCTCTCGTATTTTCCTTTAATTGTATTGTATTGTATTTCCTGTGTAGTTTATCTGGTTAGTTGGTTTATGTTATATTGTAGTGTATGCTTTGTACTGTGATTCTTTTTGCAAGTATAATAGTCATAATACATATAATAGGTTTCGGACCCTAAGCCCAGGTATCTGTGTATTCTTTATAGTTTTAAGTATTCTCTGAGCGTCGGTGACGCTCAAGCAGCTTTGTAGTTAATCAGGTTACACCAGGTTGCACTTACACTCTGTCTCTACACTAAGGTATACTGTGTATCTCAGCGTTAAAGGTATAGAGTTAAAGGTTTAAACGTTGTAAGCGTCTGCACCACTGGTGATCTCCTCGTGGTCCCGAGCGTACGCTACGCTATAGCGAATCATTACGTTAGTCGGCAGCCAATAGCGTGCCTGCCTGTGATCACTGGGCCGTAAGCGAACGTGACGCTTGAGTGTCTCGACTACGGTTGAGCGATCGCTACACAACTTGCGTACCCTTACGGTACTTCTTACGTAGATAGCATACAGTGTTCTTAGACCTCTTAAAGTGTTTTATATACGATAAATATTTAGCTTTATCAATTGGCGGCTCGCCCGTCCTTCACATATCTGCACTAGGTAGATCAGCAGACATTATCCCTCAGCAAAGGGCGGGAGGTTGTATCCCTCGTAGTGCTGACAGGATAAGCGTCTGCTTCGCTTAAGTAAAGAGTGCTGAAGGAATCCGGGAACCGGAGGTAAGAACAAAACGCTAGTGTCTTTTAAAAAAAACTGTTTATTTTTCTGTCTTGCGTACACACGCACGCACACATATATATATCTGCATTTCTTTTTCTTTTTTCATTTTCGTATATCACTCTCCTGTCTGCCAGTTTTATAGTTGATAGAAGTGCTAAAAAAGATTTACCGTTATTTCATAGTTTAAGAGTAAAGGTAATATAGTTAAAAGATAGACAAACACACAGTTTTGCCTGGGAGATAAGGCGAAGTCAGTGTGTTGTGTGGTAGATGATCAAGGATCATCTACATTGATAAAAGTATAAATTTGTGTTACGGTGGATCTTTGCTTTGCGTATACGTGTCTCTAACAAAGACTTGCGTACGCAATCCAAAGGCCGATGCACGCAGCGTACGTTACGCAACAGAGCGTCCGGTTACGCCCACGTAGCTCAAGTCACGATAAGTTGATTTTTAACGCAAAGCGATAAATAACGCGAGGCGAGAAATAACGCAAGTCTATTTTTGGGTGTCCGAAATTTTAATTAACAGATCCTGCTCCTAATTGGTAACACACCTGATCTGAAGAAAAATTTCTGCGCAGAAATAGAAATAGAAACAAAAGTGTACATGTGATGAGTGAGTGTTTTTACAATTTTTAAAGGTTGAACCACAAGAAAAGTCGAGTACTCGTGAGGTACATGCGTGTAAGTGACGTGCACTGTGGCTAGGGAGGCATCTCTGGTTAAATATACAATTTTGAGCATTAGAGTATAGCAGACCAGGAGGTCATACTGTAACAAGACCAGGAGGTCATAACAGACCAGGAGGTCCAGGTACAGCCGACAAGGAAGTCCGCTATACAGTTCACAGGCACAACACCGAAAAGGGTTGGTGCAACACCCATATAGGCCATATAAGCTCTGGCTGAAGGAATTCGCAGTCGTAAGTTTCGATTCCATTGGTCTTTCCGTACATAAGCTTAGTTGTTTGTGTACTGAACGACTGGACCGCACGTAAGTGTGTGCAGTAGTTAGTAATCTGACCTAATACCATTAGAGTAAAGGGGTCACAAACGCTATTTGTACACTCTAACGTGATTTGTGTAATTTTTTTTATTTTAAGGGAAGTTCGCTGCTCACTCAGGAACTATCCAGCAACCAATAGTTACTGGAAAGAGTAAGTGTTCTTCGGATAACCCTCGCAGGTTCCAGTAAATAGAGGTTCAGGTCGCAGGGGCCCTAGGTCGAGTACGCCAGCACCATATCGGTGTGATCAGGTCGTATTGGTCGGCGTGGGCGAGTGAGTGGGGTACTCGGTAAACCGCCACCGTCAGCCTATTGTTGGCATTTGGTTTTGCGTAAAGGGTTGGCTAAATAAAGCAACACTTTCGAACTATGGGGGCCACTTGTTCAGGTAGGGGGCGATCAACCTCGGTTCGGGTTGATTCAGTGGTCCGACCAATTGGGTCGGCCAGGTATATAATGTGTGAGAAATATGGAAGTCACACAGAAACTTTATGTGATGAATGGGAGAGAATGACTGTACATGACGGGGAGAAATTCCCAAGAGTAGGGAGCTTCAGCTCAGAAGTGTTACAAAATTTAAGGAGGAGGATATGTCTCATAAAATCAACAAAGAGACGAATCCAGCATTATGATTATTTACAGTTGTGGCAACAGGAAGGTGAGATACAGAGAGGTTTGGCTCAGGCGGCGGGATCTGGCTCTAACAGAAAACTGATTGCCACGGCCCCACCGCCACCATATATATCAGGAGAGAAGTTGATTGCGGAGAAAGACGCACTAAGGTGTAACACAAAATCACTTAGTAACTGTGTAAATGTTAATGATAATGTTAACCCATTAACCCATGCAAGTATTAACCCGTGCAAGTTGTACCCTGTTTTGAACTTTCCTCAGGAGTGTGATCAAGAGGACGAATCGGCAACGATTTCAGCGCTCTCTCTAGCAGCCACCATAGCAGAGACCACAGTAGGCACAGCTCCACCCACGAGATTAGTAAAGGCCCCTAGCGGAGGGATAGGTGAGGTCGTATCAACTGGTAAGTACGGCACCATGCATTATGCTGAGACTATTTCACCACAGCCTGTAGAATCTACACAGAATGAGGTTGTTAGAATTACACCTGTTAGAGTAATAGCAGTGCCAAATGGGAAAACAGACGCATCAGGAGCCACTCCCATTAGGAACATTGCCATGTACACTCCATTTTCCCGAATGGAATTAAGGACCATAGTGTCTGAATTTCCTGACCCTAGAAAAGACTTAGTTGCCAGTCAAAAATACATCAGAGACTTAGGTAACACTGCAGAGCCCAACAATAAAGACTGGCAGATATTGCTGAGAGCATGTTTACCCTCAAATGTCGACGCAACTCAATTTTTAGCTGATTGCGGACTAGATCATGATGTACCTCTTACAGATGTGTACAACCAAGATAATGTGAAAAGAATAAACTTGCAGCTAAAAGAGTATTTCCCAGCGGTAGCTAAATGGAATAAGATATTCTCCATTAAACAGAAGGAGTCAGAGACAGCTGCAGAGTATTTTCACAGAGCATTATTAGAAATGGCAAAATACACAGGCATAGAGGACATTAAAACAGACACAAACCATCGGGAAGTAGCAGTATCGGTACTGATGGATGGTTTAAAAGAGTCATTGAAGACTAGGGTACAGACCACACAACCATGTTGGCGAGGTCTGTCTGTGGCTACTTTGAGAGAGGCTGCTATTGATCACGACAGAAACATCACCAGACACAGGGAGCAACAAGGTGATAAATTAATGTCAGTAAGTATACAGGCTCTGACCACAAGGCAGCCTTTGTTTGTATCACCAAATCCTGTGGGTAAGTCAAGTATGGTTACTTGTTATTCTTGTCACAAACAGGGACACATGGCACGAGATTGTAGAGTAAAGAATCCACGAAACTCATACCAACCCCCTAGACAACGACACGACACACGACATTGGGAGCAAGGTCCGCAGAAACGGAGTTATGAGCCACATACAGGGGAAACAAAAAGATATCCCCCAAACAGAGACTGGCATGCCTCTGGTAGTTCCCAACTATCTCCCTCACAAGTAGTTGCTGCCAGCGGGATTCAGGGAGGTCACCATACCCAATAGGGGTGTGGCCATACCTGTAATCTGCAGCCAGTAAAATTAATTGCCAATCTTGGAAGTGAACCCGAGATCGCAATTAATGTAGCTGGTAAAACTTTAAACTTTCTTGTAGACACAGGGGCGGCCAAGTCAGTGATAAATTCGACAGTGGGCATGAGAACCACTGGTAGGACAATTCCAGCCATGGGAGTAACAGGAGTAGTCCAGCACTACCCTGTTAGCAAACCAGCCGAGATTACAATAGGGCCTTTGCATACCAAGCATTCCTTTTTGCTGGCTGCATCGGCACCAACTAATCTCCTGGGAAGAGACTTACTGTGTAAAATGGGGTGCGTCATTTATTGTACTCCTGAAGGTGTATTCTTGGACATACCTGAGAAACACGCTCAGGAAGTGCGAGACATGTTAGACTCCCCATCAAAATTAATGTCACATACCATTATGACAAATAGGAATCCATCCCAAATAGAAGAGATGACATCTCAGATACCAGAGTCACTTTGGACAAAAGACGGACAAGACACTGGATTAATGGCAAACGTAGCTCCAGTAGTTGTACAAGTAAAAGATGGTAGGATAGCTCCAAAAATCCCACAGTACCCTCTGAAGCCAGAGGTGGAGTTAGGAGTTTACCCAGTAATAGAGCGCTTGCTACAACAGGGCATTCTGGTAAGAACGTCCAGCACTGCCAATAGTCCCATCTTCCCTGTTAAAAAGAGTGGGGGGAGGGGTTACAGACTAGTGCAGGATCTAAGGGGGATTAACAAAATAGTTGAGAGTCAGTTCCCCGTAGTGCCAAATCCAGCTGTCATCCTAATGCAAATCCCTCCCACTGCCAAATTTTTCACTGTTATTGACCTCTGCTCCGCTTTCTTTTCGGTACCTCTGCACCCTGACAGCCAATATTTGTTTGCATTTACATACAGAGGAGTCCAATACACGTGGACTCGATTACCTCAAGGTTTCATAGATAGTCCAAGTATATTTTCTCAGGCTTTGCATGATTGTTTACAGTCTTTCCAACCAGACAGTGGATCAGTATTGATACAGTATGTGGACGATTTATTACTGTGTTCAGATTCACTGGAAGCATCTCTGAAGGATACGAAACAGCTCCTGTTTCATCTTTCAGACACCGGACACAAGGTGTCCAAAGACAAGTTACAATTATGCCAAACTAAGGTAAAATATTTGGGACACTGTCTAACACAAGGACTGAGACACCTGACCGCTGATAGAATTCAAGCAATTAGAGACATGACTCTGCCACAAACCCAGCAACAGATCAGAACGTTTTTAGGAATGTGTGGGTATTGCCGTAATTGGATCCCAGGGTTTTCCATTTTGGCGTTACCTTTGCAGGAAATGGTCTCCTCAAACAAACCTGATAGGATTTCACATACAGACAAGTCCGAAACAGCATTTGAGAGACTCAAACAGTGCCTAACGCAGGCACCAGCACTAGGTATGCCAGACTATGGGAAACCCTTTGAACTATACGGAACAGAAAGTGCTGGTTGCGCGGCAGGTGTACTAACCCAAAAACACGGTGATGCCAGTAGGCCAGTTGCATACTACAGCGCTCAGCTAGACACGGTAGCGCGATCCCTCCCCACATGCTTGCGAAGCGTTGCTGCGATAGCATTGCTAGTGACAAAAAGCGAAGATGTCGTGCTAGGCCACAACCTCACAATCCATACGCCACATGCAGTATCAGCCTTATTGAATTCTGCCCAAACCAGACACGTCTCATCAGCGAGGTTTACAAGATGGGAATTGGCACTAATGGCCCCCGTAAACATCACCATAAGGAGATGCAGTGCATTAAATCCTGCAACGTATCTCCCAGGTGTGCCTGGTCAGGCACAAAGGGTGGAAGGTGAGAGTGATGGGGAAGGAGGATTTAATACAAAGGAAGATACACATGATTGTATGGAATATTTGACCCAAAATTTTACCGCAAGGCCTGACATCAGTGACAACCCACTGGAAGATGCAGAACTCACGTTCTACACGGACGGTAGTTGTCATAGACAGTCAGACTCGGGAGACTTGTGTACTGGATACGCAGTCGTAGATGACCAAGACACCATAGAAGCGGAACCACTAGGCCCACCTCACTCAGCCCAGGTTGCTGAACTGGTCGCCCTAACCAGAGCATGTGAATTGGCTAAGGGTAAGTCAGCCAATATCTACACCGATTCTAGATACGCATTCGGGGTAGTCCGTGATTTCGGAGCCCTATGGCGCCTCAGAAATTTCATGACGGCAGCTGGTACACCGGTAGCGCATGCAGCTCACATAAAAAGGCTTCTAACAGCGATACAGGAACCCGACAGAGTGGCTGTTATCAAATGTAAAGCACACACATATAGCCAAGACCCGGTATCACTTGGTAACAGCCGAGCAGACGAAGCTGCTAAGTTAGCAGCTGCTACCCCCATACAGACAGACACCACACAATTAATGGTATTTAATACCATTAACACACAGAAGTTGTGTGAAATGCAAAATTTGTGTTCCACACAGGAAAAGGCAGTCTGGAAGGCAAAGGGATGTGGCCAGGAGTCTTCAGGACTCTGGACGGATGGACATGGTAAACCAGTGGCCCCCAGAGCATATCTTCCATGTCTGGCTGAAGCAGCTCACGGGCTGACTCATCTAGGCAAGGAGGGGATGTGCAAATTGGTAAGAGCCTATTGGTGCGCCCCAGGATTCTCCTCTCATGCGAGTAAAAGAGCAATGTCATGCCTTACCTGTTTGAGAAAGAATATTGGAAAGGCAATACCTACAGAACCATCCCATATCCCACCTGCCGGCGGCCCTTTCCAGGTAATACAAATTGATTTTATACAATTACCCCCTTGTCGGAATTTGAAATATGTACTTGTTTGTATAGATGTTTTCTCAAATTGGGTCGAAGCATTTCCTGCGGCTACAAATACCGCTATGTTTACTGCTAAGAAAATTGTGCAGGAATTTGTATGTAGATATGGTATCCCTAGAATAATCGAAAGTGATAGGGGTACCCATTTTACAGGTGATGTCTTTCAAGGAATGTGTAAGTTGATGGGAATTGATAGCAAGCTGCACACTCCGTACCGTCCACAGGCGAGTGCGAAGGTCGAAAGAGTGAACAGCACTATTAAAAATAAATTGAGTAAAGTGATGGCAGAGACAGGATTGACATGGCCAGAAGCTTTACCCATTGTATTGTACAGTATCAGAACCACTCCCAGGTCCCCTCTTAATCTGTCCCCTTTTGAAATCTTGTTTGGTCGACAACCGCATGTCATGATTAACCCTCAGGATGATTTGAAATGTAACAATGAAGTGACTGTAAAGTACTTGATTAACATGAGTAAACAGTTAAGGAATCAAAATGATAATCTGAAGTTGGTGATTCCTGATCTACCTGATAGTAATTGTCATGACATTCAACCTGGGGATTATGTAATGATACGGAATTTTCTACGCTCAGGTTGCCTTATTGACAGATGGGAAGGACCATACCAGGTCTTATTGACTAGCACTACAGCATTAAAGGTTGCTGAGAGAGAGACTTGGGTCCATTCATCCCACTGCAAGAAGGTTGCTGATCCAGAGAAGTCCCGTGATAAGGAACAGACGGTAGAGGTTGTATCACTGGAGTGTCTGTTCCAGGAGGACTGAGGCGGCACCTGAGCCTTGAAGACCGAGAGCTGTTGTCGACTCCCCACTCCCTTTTATTATTTTCCTCCACTTCCCATCCCCTCTCCCTCAAATTTCTTTTTCCTCCTTCTCATTCTTCTCCATTTCCTCCTATAAGATGGACTTGCCCCAAGAGACTGTGATCCGGATTTTCCTGTTGACCATGATGTTGACCAGAGCAGTCTGTTCCGGCGAGAGTACCATGGAGGTCGATAGAGGTTCTGGAATGGGTTCTGATGATAAAGATGGAGGCGTAGTTTTCCAAGATCAACCTAACCAACAAGCAAAGGCGAGTATCAGAAAACGATCCGATAGCATTGACCATAGAAGGAATTGTGACGGATTGTTAGCTGAAGAAAACTGTATCTGTAGGCTCTGTAACAATGTCATTGAAGATGGGTGCATTAAGAAATGCCAATCCTGTTTTAATATCCATATGGACCGGCATCCATTGAGTGACTATCACTCCTTAGTGGGTAATGTGTTAAACAAAACAGATTGTTGGGTATGCTCTCAAGTACCTCAAGGTCATAGCAAATCAGGGCTAGTGCCATTTCCTTTAACGATAGGGGAGGTACTTGAGTTAAATGGTGGGAGACCGGTGGACAGGAGGTTTAATATCTCCAGCCCTCCTAGTTTGAAGCTCCACCAATACCATGTGGATAGGTCCCTATTATGTTTCAACATCTCCAATCCCAGAAAGCCGGGAAATTGGGAAGTGTCATGGAGTAACCACACCATGACCTTTTCGCATAGAGCAGATAGAATGCCTACAGATACAGAGCTTGTACGCCACATAGCCAGTAGAGGAAAATCTTTCCGGTATAGGTACACCTTAGGAAATAGGATTACGAGAGTTGGAGAAGTATCACCAGGATACTGTGCACATATCGTACAACCTGATACGTGTATTAAGCAGATGGAAGAATTAGGGTTAGGAGATTTCACTTGGAAGGTGTGTAATATGGTTATGTCCTTCTCCGTCCCATATGTTCTCCCCGATGATGCATATTTCATATGCGGGAGAAAGGCGTACAAGTGGCTTGCCCCAAACTCTGAAGGATTGTGTTATATTGGAAAAGTATTGCCTGAAGTAATGACTGTAACACATGACAAAATGAAGGACATACATCGTGGTGCCCAAGCTCCTTATACTCACACCCACTACGAGCACGTTGTTAAAAGACACCTGATAGAGAAGACAGAGCATCCGGCCTCTGATCTGATAAGTGAATCCACCGGGATTCAATTCTTAATCGCGTTAGATTTCACCCGCACCGCTAGAGGAGTGCTAAATTATAAATACATATCGGCGCTCGCAAATTTGTTAGATAATATCACTGAAATGTATGATGACACGTTTAGATATACTGGAAGGGAACTTCAAGCTTATAAAACAGAACTGGTGCAGCATAAAATGGTTCTTAATTACCTCACAGCAGTGACAGGTGGATATTGTGTTACATTGGCAACACAGTACGGCGTGAAATGTTGCACGTATATCACGAATAGCACAGAGGATCCGGTCGAGGTCATAGACCAAAAGATGGACGATATTCTCCAATTGAAATGGGAATTTCGCCGAAAACACAATCTCACTCTTGCTGCTGTAGGTAATGAGCTGACTGGTTGGGCGTCATGGTTGAACCCGCGAAATTGGTTCTCCGGTTTGGGAGACTGGGCTCAAGGAGTCATAATGGATGTTGGGAAGTTTCTCCTATGTATCTTAGGTGTTATCATAACGATCGGTTTGATATTTAGATGCGGTCAGGCTTTAATGAAGTGCAAACATCGTACCAGGGTAATGAGTTTAAGGAGTGAGGAAACTGTAATTAACCTGGATTTGATTTATGACCCAATGATAGAAACAATGATGTGATGAAAATGCGATTTCTACGGTCCGTTTCTTTCACCTGTTTTTCTGGTTTTTCTCCAAGATAAAAAGACCCACTTGGACGAGGAAGTTGACGAGACGCTATACAGACAACGGATAGACCAAAGAAGAAGTTTTGACCACTTGAGATATGGACATTTGATGAACTTTGCCATGGATCCCCAGTTTCCCTAGAATTCTTAAACTTACGCTAGCCCAACATTTTTTGTAAATCTAATGGCATTGACAAAGCTTTTTGCTCACACCTAATGGGCAACACAGCGCAAAGAAGACGACTTTCAACTGATACCGAACAAAACTTCAACCGACAGATGTACATTAACCTGACATAGAATACCACCGCATTTACCGTAATTATGTCTTTTCTTCATTTCTACAACCCTCAGGTAATGACACACATAGTATAGGGAATACAGGCACAGATATCAGCAATCACATATTCCCCCATTCATGTATCATCAACTAAAATGTGCTCCCCATTTTGTTCAAAATCCGAAAAGAGCTCGGTAAAGTTTGACAGCCCATCCACAGACCCGTACCACGGGATAAGAAGGAATTCAAATGTATACTTCGCGATACCTCGAAGCTTGATTTACAACACGTACGGCACGATGATACATGACCCCCCAAACATGGACTCATACACACATGCTCCTGCTATCTCACTAGGTCATACCCTCTTCCCACCTACTCCTCTCTCCTCCCTTACCCAACCATGGAAATGAATTAACCCCTGACATATATTTTTCTCCTTTTGAAATGTTTTAGAAGGTGGCAGTTATTATTGACTGCCAAAGGGTGGACTGTCAAAGTCAGAAAAATATCTCTATGCACACTACCATATTTGCACCTCACACAGGTCCGTGCTGCGCATGCGTACGCTCTCCCGTACGTGCGCATACTCACAGTCGCGGGCACCCGCAGGCGCATGGTATGCGTATTTACGGTAGAGTTTATGCGATCGTAGCGTGCGACTCAATCATTACATATTTTCAATAATAATGTAATTTGTAGATCATGGTCCCTTTGATAGATTCTGAAAGTTTGGTTAATATAGAATGTTTATGAACAGAGGAATCCCTCTTTGTTTGATACGAAGGGTCAGACAGGAGTAATACAGTGGTGTTTAGTATCCATCGGATGAATATTTAATTAGAAATATTCCGGTGCTGGTTTGAAGCAGATCAATCGCTCGTGCGAATAGTTATGGACATAAGAAGTTTATGAACATTTACTTTATTTGCACTTTATTACCCATGCGGCGGGAAACCCAGTTTCCCTCCCACCTGAGCAGTTGGAAATAGTCACAGCCCACCTGTATGAATCAACCTATGACCTTTTGTTATAATGCGAAGCCGAATTCCTGTGTCCAATGAACAATGAGATTGTAGGGACCATTGAATTGTATTGTGTGTGGGGCATAAATAGGCAGGCCGACCGTATCCAGTTCACTCTCTTCAACGGTTCTCATTGCTGATAATCGGGAGCTGGATGTCGAGGCGCATGCGATCGTTTCCCTTTGTGCGTAAGTTTTCTCCGTAATCATATTGTCTTACTGTGAGCCATCTCTCTCTCTCTCTCTCTACTCTTTCTCTCGTATTTTCCTTTAATTGTATTGTATTGTATTGTATTTCCTGTGTAGTTTATCTGGTTAGTTGGTTTATGTTATATTGTAGTGTATGCTTTGTACTGTGATTCTTTTTGCAAGTATAATAGTCATAATACATATAATAGGTTTCGGACCCTAAGCCCAGGTATCTGTGTATTCTTTATAGTTTTAAGTATTCTCTGAGCGTCGGTGACGCTCAAGCAGCTTTGTAGTTAATCAGGTTACACCAGGTTGCACTTACACTCTGTCTCTACACTAAGGTATACTGTGTATCTCAGCGTTAAAGGTATAGAGTTAAAGGTTTAAACGTTGTAAGCGTCTGCACCGCTGGTGATCTCCTCGTGGTCCCGAGCGTACGCTACGCTATAGCGAATCATTACGTTAGTCGGCAGCCAATAGCGTGCCTGCCTGTGATCACTGGGCCGTAAGCGAACGTGACGCTTGAGTGTCTCGACTACGGTTGAGCGATCGCTACACAACTTGCGTACCCTTACGGTACTTCTTACGTAGATAGCATACAGTGTTCTTAGACCTCTTAAAGTGTTTTATATACGATAAATATTTAGCTTTATCATGCCAAAGAGACATCCCCATCCGCCTGTTGTACAGCCGGTGACCCCTCCGCTCTGGCGCTCCTCCGTCCGCGGCCTCTCGCACCCGCTGCCCTGGTGAGTTTCAACTGCTTCCCGCCTGGTGCTCCCGCTGTTGGTCTGGCAGCCAGGGAAGGTGTGGGCTTCTATATTGAAGGGCCATGAACGCCTGCTTACGGGGCTGGCTACCGCTATCTGCATCACTCACTGCTCCCTGCTGCCTTGAGAGTCACTGGTGTGCAGGGGGTGTCTGCTGCAGGGGCTAGTTCTGGCTCATCCTCAGTGAGACTTTTTACTGCAGTTGAGCTCTGTATTGCCACCCCATCTGTGCAGCAGAGTTCAGGGAAAGGCGGCAGTGCCCTGGATTCAGGTGCCTGGGTGGCCTGGCTGCTTCGGGGGACATCTCCCCCTGCTGATCTGCCATATTATAGCACTGTAGCGGATCCAGGATCTTAGTCCAGCGCTGCTGGTCCTTGTTTGTGACCTGTCCTGTCCAGTGCACATCTGGACTATACCTCCCCCCGTGACCTGGTGATCCAGCTGCTTGCTGTCCGAAGTCAGAGCCCTCGGGTACACTGCGTATCTGGCTCATGCTTCCATTGCACTGATCTGGGGCCTCCTGCTTGGCCATGATCCACCTTCAAGCAGAAGCCCCAATGAGCATGAAGGTCGCCATGTTACTCTACAGTACCCGGAAGATCTGGATGCCTTCTGTTCACCACCTGGTCCTTTCATCAGTCTCGAGGCTCGAGTTCACACAAGATGGAGGTGCTATTGTCCCCTCCCATCCCTTGTTCCTTTGAATCCCCCACACCACGGACTATACTAGCAGTGAATTAATGTTCTTCTGATTTAAAAAAAAATGTCTGTACATACTATGCCTTGTCGTTTGTTCTGTTCTGTTTTTCATATTGCTGTTGGGCGTATTTTCTAATCTTCCACTTATGACAATATTGGCCTGGACGCCCCCATGCCTCATGACTGTTGCCCATTTATCCTGGTTGGTTCACTCACCACCACACCCCAGTTGGGTTATCCACCATCCTGTACTGGATTCTGGGTCATGGGGCTAGCCCCTGTGGCCCATTGGCTGTTTTGGTGTCATATATAGTGTTTATTCAATTCTTTATTGTGTTACTGTGTGCCAATGTATGCGATTATTCTTTTGTTCCTTTGTTCTTTTCTTTTCCCCCCCCCTCTTCCTCCTCCTCCCTCTCCTCTCCTCTCCGATCCCGTTCGTCATCGTGGTATGCTGCTACCTGGACTTGTCCTTTGGAAGGTCATCTTCGGCTTTTGGTGAGTAACCACGCCGATATTCTATTTTCAATGTTGTCAACCACTAACACTACTCCCCGTTTACATGGCGCCATCTAGTATTAAATTATGCTCCTTCAATGTCAAGGGGATCAACATCCCTGAGAAATGGTCCACCCTATTACATGAACTCTGGTTTCAACATGCTGATGTCACATTTATCCAGGAGATGCACTTTAAATTTTAGGCCTCCCCAAAATTGGGCAGCTAATTTTATCCCTCGGTTTATTGCAGCGACAATCCCCAGGGTAAGTCCCTCATACTCCCTCTCTCAAACATCTCACACTCGGTTCTTGCAGAAGGCAGATCTCAGGTCCTCAAGTGCCAAATTTTTGATCGAAACTACTCTTTTGTTAATATATATTCTTCAAATCAGGGTCAGAGACAATTCCTTTCTAGAATGTTGCACTTAATAGAACCTCTTTGGGTCTGTTGTCTGGTGATTGGGAACGACTTTAATTGGTCACTAGACCCTACCCTTGACTGACAACTTCTCCACGACAACTGACTCGTGACCACAGGAAGATGCGCTGGCTCCTCCATGAGTTCCAACTAATGGACTTATGGAGGATCCACCACCTGACTGTGAAGGACTACACTTTCTTTTCCTCCCCCCATAATATGTACTCTAGGCTAGACTGCTTTCTTTTAGACCATAGGTTTCTGCAATCTTTTCCCTCTAGTAAGATAGGACGGATATCTTGGTCAGACCATGCACCGGTATATGCCTCGGTTAACTTGTCCCCATCGACACGTTCGCCCTGGACTTGGAGGTTTAACTCTTCCATGCTCTGCAACCCATGCCTCACATCAGAGATTAGCTCTGCTATCTAAGAATATATTGAATATAATGAATAGCCTGATGTTGGAGCGTTGGCCATCTGGGAATCACATAAATGTGTCATCAGGGGTAAATGCATACAGTTGGGCACACAGTTAAAGAGAGAAAAAATGGCCAAGAGGCGAATTCTTATTGACCGTATTGCAACCTTGGAAATTCAACACCAGTCCACACTAGGATCCTCAAGTTCTGCTCAACCTAACTGAGGCCAGACAGACACTGAACAAATTCCTTACTGATACTACCAAAAGGGATTTGGGTAAATTATTTATTATTATTATTTATTACCAGTTATTTATATAGCGCACACATATTCTGCAGTGCTTTACAGAGCTTTAACTGCCAACGTAAATCCTTTTTCGGGGCAATAAGCCAGGCTCCATGCTTGCAAGAGCATTGAGGGCACAGAGACTTCAATCTTATGTCCACTCGGTCCAGAATCCCCATGGTAACCTGGTCCACATGCTCCCATTGATAGCGGAATCTTTCCAACAATACTACGGCTCCCTTTATAACTTACGTGCAGGCCAATCACCTTCGGAGGTCTTTGACTTGAAGACTCTGCTTTACAACTACCTACATGAGATTGATTTTTCAAAACTTTCGGAGACGGACCTCAATTCCCTGGAGTCACCGTTCACGATTGAGGAGCTTGAGGTGGCTCTGTCATCATCCCCGCTGGGCAAAAGCCCAGGTCCGGATGGTTTCACAGTGTGTTATTATAAAGCATTTAAATCTTCCCTATTACCCCTATTTCTAAAGGCTTGCAATACGGTATCCCATGATAGGGGCTTTCCCAAACAGACTTTGGAAGCTCATATCTCTGTAATACCTAAAGAGGGCAAGTTACAGGCCTATTTCTTTACTGAATTGTGACGTGAGACTGTATGCCAAATTGCTAGCTATTCAGCTGAACCCTATCCTGTCTGATGTGGTTCATGTGGACCAAGTGGGCTTCATTCCGGGCCGAGAAGCAAAGGATAACACGTCCAAAATCATAGATCTTATACATTTTGCTCGGTCTGGGTTGGCCCCTGTGGTTCTCCTGTCCACCGACGCGGAGAAGGCCTTCGAGAGTGGACTGCCACTTTATGGAAGGCCTCCTTAATCATCTGGGTCCTGTCTGTCTCCAACGCATCATGACCCTATATGGATCCCCTTCAGCCGGAGTCTGAGTAAATGGTACCCTCTCCAGCACTTTTGAGATTAGAAATGGACACAAACTTGGTATCTGCACACTCTTATACAGGTTGAGTCTCCCTTATCACAAATGCTTGGGACCAGAGGTATTTTGGATATGGGATTTTTCCGTATTTTGGAATAATTGCATACCATAGTGAGATATCATAGTGATGGGACCTAAATCTAAGCACAGAATGCATTTATGATACATATACACCTTATACACACAGCCTGAAGGTAATTTTAGCCAATATTTTTTATAACTTTGTGCATTAAACAAAGTGTGTCTACATTCACACAATTCATTTATGTTTCATATATACCTTATGCACACAGTCTGAAGGTCATTTAATACAATATTTGTAATAACTTTGTGTATTAAACAAAGTTTGTGTACATTGAGACATCAAAAAACAAAGGTTTCACTATCTCACTCTCACTCAAAAAAGTCCGTATTTCGGAATATTCCGTATTTCGGAATATATGGATATGGGATACTCAACCTGTACTACTAAAATATCATGGGTATATGTAATTCATCAATATATACCCACTTGATGGAAACCCCTTTTCCCAAATAGTTAACAATGTTATTGTATAAGGGGGTGCTGTCAACTACAGTGTATATGAACAAGAATTTGAGAGGAAAAACAAGAGGAAATCTGCACTGTTGACGCACTGAACAGAATGAATTAATCATAAAATATAACCTTTATTAAGTA
This sequence comes from Pseudophryne corroboree, assembly GCF_028390025.1. Lineage (NCBI taxonomy): Eukaryota > Metazoa > Chordata > Amphibia > Anura > Myobatrachidae > Pseudophryne > Pseudophryne corroboree. Next base: position 1,883,111 of record NC_086444.1, read on the forward strand.
TGTATTAAAATTGGATATATATTAGTGTTATTATCCCAAACTGCAGTGAAACATAAAGGTTAAAATCACAAAACTAACATATATGTGAATAAAGAAAATAAAGAAATGTGAAGAAGAATTTAAAAAGCGTGTCCACGTGTGGTTATTTTTGAAGGCACAACCCTCACAAGGTTGTTTATATAAATATATATGTTGCTAATAATCACTTTTTAGCGTAATATTATTAAATAGCTGTTTATGTCTATATCGTCTGGTGCCACTTAGAGATGAGCGGGTTCGGTTCCTCGGAATCCGAACCCGCCCGAACTTCAGCTTTTTTTACACGGATCCGAGCGACTCGGATCTTCCCGCCTTGCTCGGTTAACCCGAGCGCGCCCGAACGTCATCATGACGCTGTCGGATTCTCGCGAGGCTCGGATTCTATCGCGAGACTCGGAATCTATATAAGGAGCCGCGCGTCGCCGCCATTTTCACACGTGCATTGAGATTGATAGGGAGAGGACGTGGCTGGCGTCCTCTCCATTTAGATTAGAAGAGAGAGAGTGAGATTGAGACAGAGACACTTGATTTACTGGAGCTTAGGAGTACTAGAGAGTGCAGAGTTTACTAGTGACTGACCACTGACCAGTGACCACCAGTGCAGTTTTATTTAATATAATCCGTTCTCTGCCTGAAAAAAACGATACACAGTGACTCAGTCACATACCATATCTGTGCTCAGCCCAGTGTGCTGCATCATCTTATAATATCTGACTGTGCTCACACAGCTTAATTGTGGGGGAGACTGGGGAGCAGTTATAGGTTATAGCAGGAGCCAGGAGTACATATTATTAAAATTAAACAGTGCACACTTTTGCTGCAGGAGTGCCACTGCCAGTGTGACTGACCAGTGACCTGACCACACTGACCACCAGTATAGTATACTATATTGTGATTGCCTGAAAAAGTTAAGCACTCGTCGTGTGACTTGTGTGGTGTTTTTTTATTCTATAAAAAACTCATTCTGCTGACAGACAGTGTCCAGCAGGTCCGTCATTATATAATATATACCTGTCCGGCTGCAGTAGTGATATATATATATTTTTTATATCATTATTTATCATCCAGTCGCAGCAGACACAGTACGGTAGTTCACGGCTGTAGCTACCTCTGTGTCGGCACTCGGCAGTCCATCCATAATTGTATACCACCTACCCGTGGTTTTTTTTTTCTTTCTTCTTTATACATACTACATCTCATTATCATCCAGTCTATATTAGCAGCAGACACAGTACAGTACGGTAGTCCACGGCTGTATCTACCTCTGTGTCGGCACTCGGCAGTCCATCCATAATTGTATACCACCTACCCGTGGTTTTTTTTTTCTTCTTTATACATACTACATCTCATTATCATCCAGTCTATATTAGCAGCAGACACAGTACAGTACGGTAGTCCACGGCTGTAGCTACCTCTGTGTCGGCACTCGGCAGTCCATCCATAATTGTATACCACCTACCCGTGGTTTTTTTTTCTTTCTTCTTTATACATACTACATCTCATTATCATCCAGTCTATATTAGCAGCAGACACAGTACAGTACGGTAGTCCACGGCTGTAGCTACCTCTGTGTCGGCACTCGGCAGTCCGTCCATAATTGTATACCACCTACCCGTGGTTTTTTTTTCCTTCTTTATACATACTACATCTCATTATCATCCAGTCTATATTAGCAGCAGACACAGTACAGTACGGTAGTCCACGGCTGTAGCTACCTCTGTGTCGGCACTCGGCAGTCCATCCATAATTGTATACCACCTACCCGTGGTTTTTTTTTCTTCTTTATACATACTACATCTCATTATCATCCAGTCTATATTAGCAGCAGACACAGTACAGTACGGTAGTCCACGGCTGTAGCTACCTCTGTGTCGGCACTCGGCAGTCCGTCCATAATTGTATACCACCTACCCGTGGTTTTTTTTTTCTTCTTTATACATACTACATCTCATTATCATCCAGTCTATATTAGCAGCAGACACAGTACAGTACGGTAGTCCACGGCTGTAGCTACCTCTGTGTCGGCACTCGGCAGTCCATCCATAATTGTATACCACCTACCCGTGGTTTTTTTTTCTTTCTTCTTTATACATACTACATCTCATTATCAACCAGTCTATATTAGCAGCAGACACAGTACAGTACGGTAGTCCACGGCTGTAGCTACCTCTGTGTCGGCACTCGGCAGTCCATCCATAATTGTATACCACCTACCCGTGTTTTTTTTTTCTTTCTTCTTTATACATACTACATCTTATTATCATCCAGTCTATATTAGCAGCAGACACAGTACAGTACGGTAGTCCACGGCTGTAGCTACCTCTGTGTCGGCACTCGGCAGTCCATCCATAATTGTATACCACCTACCCGTGGTTTTTTTTTCTTCTTTATACATACTACATCTCATTATCATCCAGTCTATATTAGCAGCAGACACAGTACAGTACGGTAGTCCACGGCTGTAGCTACCTCTGTGTCGGCACTCGGCAGTCCATCCATAATTGTATACCACCTACCCGTGGTTTTTTTTTTTTCTTCTTTATACATACTACATCTCATTATCATCCAGTCTATATTAGCAGCAGACACAGTACAGTACGGTAGTCCACGGCTGTAGCTACCTCTGTGTCGGCACTCGGCAGTCCGTCCATAATTGTATACCACCTACCCGTGGTTTTTTTTCTCTTCTTTATACATACTACATCTCATTATCATCCAGTCTATATTAGCAGCAGACACAGTACAGTACGGTAGTCCACGGCTGTAGCTACCTCTGTGTCGGCACTCGGCAGTCCATCCATAATTGTATACCACCTACCCGTGGTTTTTTTTTCTTTCTTCTTTATACATACTACATCTCATTATCAACCAGTCTATATTAGCAGCAGACACAGTACAGTACGGTAGTCCATGGCTGTAGCTACCTCTGTGTCGGCACTCGGCAGTCCATCCATAATTGTATACCACCTACCCGTGGTTTTTTTTTCTTTCTTCTTTATACATACTACATCTCATTATCATCCAGTCTATATTAGCAGCAGACACAGTACAGTACGGTAGTCCACGGCTGTAGCTACCTCTGTGTCGGCACTCGGCAGTCCGTCCATAATTGTATACCACCTACCCGTGGTTTTTTTTTTCTTTCTTCTTTATACATACATACTACATCTCTTTATCAACCAGTCTATATTAGCAGCAGACACAGTACGGTAGTCCACGGCTGTAGCTACCTCTGTGTCGGCACTCGGCAGTCCATCCATAATTGTATACCACCTACCCGTGGTTTTTTTTTCTTTCTTCTTTATACATACATACTACATCTCTTTATCAACCAGTCTATATTAGCAGCAGACACAGTACGGTAGTCCACGGCTGTAGCTACCTCTGTGTCGGCACTCGGCAGTCCGTCCATAATTGTATACCACCTACCCGTGGTTTTTTTTTCTTTCTTCTTTATACATACATACTACATCTCTTTATCAACCAGTCTATATTAGCAGCAGACACAGTACGGTAGTCCACGGCTGTAGCTACCTCTGTGTCGGCACTCGGCAGTCCGTCCATAATTGTATACCACCTACCCGTGGTTTTTTTTTCTTTCTTCTTTATACATACATACTACATCTCTTTATCAACCAGTCTATATTAGCAGCAGACACAGTACAGTACGGTAGTCCACGGCTGTAGCTACCTCTGTGTCGGCACTCGGCAGTCCATCCATAATTGTATACTAGTATCCATCCATCTCCATTGTTTACCTGAGGTGCCTTTTAGTTGTGCCTATTAAAATATGGAGAACAAAAATGTTGAGGTTCCAAAATTAGGGAAAGATCAAGATCCACTTCCACCTCGTGCTGAAGCTGCTGCCACTAGTCATGGCCGAGACGATGAAATGCCAGCAACGTCGTCTGCCAAGGCCGATGCCCAATGTCATAGTACAGAGCATGTCAAATCCAAAACACCAAATATCAGTAAAAAAAAGGACTCCAAAACCTAAAATAAAATTGTCGGAGGAGAAGCGTAAACTTGCCAATATGCCATTTACCACACGGAGTGGCAAGGAACGGCTGAGGCCCTGGCCTATGTTCATGGCTAGTGGTTCAGCTTCACATGAGGATGGAAGCACTCAGCCTCTCGCTAGAAAAATGAAAAGACTCAAGCTGGAAAAAGCACAGCAAAGAACTGTGCGTTCTTCGAAATCCCAAATCCACAAGGAGAGTCCAATTGTGTCGGTTGCGATGCCTGACCTTCCCAACACTGGATGTGAAGAGCATGCGCCTTCCACCATTTGCACGCCCCCTGCAAGTGCTGGAAGGAGCACCCGCAGTCCAGTTCCTGATAGTCAGATTGAAGATGTCAGTGTTGAAGTACACCAGGATGAGGAGGATATGGGTGTTGCTGGCGCTGGGGAGGAAATTGACCAGGAGGATTCTGATGGTGAGGTGGTTTGTTTAAGTCAGGCACCCGGGGAGACACCTGTTGTCCGTGGGAGGAATATGGCCGTTGACATGCCTGGTGAAAATACAAAAAAAATCAGCTCTTCGGTGTGGAAGTATTTTACCAGAAATGCGGACAACATTTGTCAAGCCGTGTGTTCCCTTTGTCAAGCTGTAATAAGTAGGGGTAAGGATGTTAACCACCTCGGAACATCCTCCCTTATACGTCACCTGCAGCGCATTCATAATAAGTCAGTGACAAGTTCAAAAACTTTGGCCGACAGCGGAAGCAGTCCACTGACCAGTAAATCCCTTCCTCTTGTAACCAAGCTCACGCAAACCACCCCACCAACTCCCTCAGTGTCAATTTCCTCCTTCCCCAGGAATGCCAATAGTCCTGCAGGCCATGTCACTGGCAATTCTGATGATTCCTCTCCTGCCTGGGATTCCTCCGATGCATCCTTGCGTGTAACGCCTACTGCTGCTGGGAGTCGATGGTCATCCCAGAGGGGAAGTCGTAAGCCCACTTGTACTACTTCCAGTAAGCAATTGACTGTTCAACAGTCCTTTGCGAGGAAGATGAAATATCACAGCAGTCATCCTGCTGCAAAGCGGATAACTGAGGCCTTGACAACTATGTTGGTGTTAGACGTGCGTCCGGTATCCGCCGTTAGTTCACAGGGAACTAGACAATTTATTGAGGCAGTGTGCCCCCGTTACCAAATGCCATCTAGGTTCCACTTCTCTAGGCAGGCGATACCGAGAATGTACACGGACGTCAGAAAAAGACTCACCAGTGTCCTAAAAAATGCAGTTGTACCCAATGTCCACTTAACCACGGACATGTGGACAAGTGGAGCAGGGCAGGGTCAGGACTATATGACTGTGACAGCCCACTGGGTAGATGTATGGACTCCCGCCGCAAGAACAGCAGCGGCGGCACCAGTAGCAGCATCTCGCAAACGCCAACTCTTTCCTAGGCAGGCTACGCTTTGTATCACCGGTTTCCAGAATACGCACACAGCTGAAAACCTCTTACGGCAACTGAGGAAGATCATCGCGGAATGGCTTACCCCAATTGGACTCTCCTGTGGATTTGTGGCATCGGACAATGCCAGCAATATTGTGTGTGCATTAAATATGGGCAAATTCCAGCACGTCCCATGTTTTGCACATACCTTGAATTTGGTGGTGCAGAATTTTTTAAAAAACGACAGGGGCGTGCAAGAGATGCTGTCGGTGGCCAGAAGAATTGCGGGACACTTTCGGCGTACAGGCACCACGTACAGAAGACTGGAGCACCACCAAAAACTACTGAACCTGCCCTGCCATCATCTGAAGCAAGAAGTGGTAACGAGGTGGAATTCAACCCTCTATATGCTTCAGAGGTTGGAGGAGCAGCAAAAGGCCATTCAAGCCTATACAATTGAGCACGATATAGGAGGTGGAATGCACCTGTCTCAAGCGCAGTGGAGAATGATTTCAACGTTGTGCAAGGTTCTGATGCCCTTTGAACTTGCCACACGTGAAGTCAGTTCAGACACTGCCAGCCTGAGTCAGGTCATTCCCCTCATCAGGCTTTTGCAGAAGAAGCTGGAGACATTGAAGGAGGAGCTAACACGGAGCGATTCCGCTAGGCATGTGGGACTTGTGGATGGAGCCCTTAATTCGCTTAACAAGGATTCACGGGTGGTCAATCTGTTGAAATCAGAGCACTACATTTTGGCCACCATGCTCGATCCTAGATTTAAAGCCTACCTTGGATCTCTCTTTCCGGCAGACACAAGTCTGCTGGGGTTGAAAGACCTGCTGGTGAGAAAATTGTCAAGTCAAGCGGAACGCGACCTGTCAACATCTCCTCCTTCACATTCTCCCGCAACTGGGGGTGCGAGGAAAAGGCTCAGAATTCCGAGCCCACCCGCTGGCGGTGATGCAGGGCAGTCTGGAGCGACTGCTGATGCTGACATCTGGTCCGGACTGAAGGACCTGACAACGATTACGGACATGTCGTCTACTGTCACTGCATATGATTCTCTCAACATTGAAAGAATGGTGGAGGATTATATGAGTGACCGCATCCAAGTAGGCACGTCACACAGTCCGTACTTATACTGGCAGGAAAAAGAGGCAATTTGGAGGCCCTTGCACAAACTGGCTTTATTCTACCTAAGTTGCCCTCCCACAAGTGTGTACTCCGAAAGAGTGTTTAGTGCCGCCGCTCACCTTGTCAGCAATCGGCGTACGAGGTTACATCCAGAAAATGTGGAGAAGATGATGTTCATTAAAATTAATTATAATCAATTCCTCCGCGGAGACATTGACCAGCAGCAATTGCCTCCACAAAGTACACAGGGAGCTGAGATGGTGGATTCCAGTGGGGACGAATTGATAATCTGTGAGGAGGGGGATGTACACGGTGATATATCGGAGGATGATGATGAGGTGGACATCTTGCCTCTGTAGAGCCAGTTTGTGCAAGGAGAGATTAATTGCTTCTTTTTTGGTGGGGGTCCAAACCAACCCGTCATATCAGTCACAGTCGTGTGGCAGACCCTGTCACTGAAATGATGGGTTGGTTAAAGTGTGCATGTCCTGTTTTGTTTATACAACATAAGGGTGGGTGGGAGGGCCCAAGGACAATTCCATCTTGCACCTCTTTTTTCTTTTATTTTTCTTTGCGTCATGTGCTGTTTGGGGAGGGTTTTTTGGAAGGGCCATCCTGCGTGACACTGCAGTGCCACTCCTAGATGGGCCCGGTGTTTGTGTCGGCCACTAGGGTCGCTTATCTTACTCACACAGTCAGCTACCTCATTGCGCCTCTTTTTTTCTTTGCGTCATGTGCTGTTTGTGGAGGGTTTTTTGGAAGGGACATCCTGCGTGACACTGCAGTGCCACTCCTAGATGGGCCCGGTGTTTGTGTCGGCCACTAGGGTCGCTTATCTTACTCACACAGTCAGCTACTTCATTGCGCCTCTTTTTTTCTTTGCGTCATGTGCTGTTTGGGGAGGGTTTTTTGGAAGGGACATCCTGCGTGACACTGCAGTGCCACTCCTAGATGGGCCCGGTGTTTGTGTCGGCCACTAGGGTCGCTTATCTTACTCACACACCTACCTCATTGCGCCTCTTTTTTTCTTTGCGTCATGTGCTGTTTGGGGAGGGTTTTTTGGAAGGGACATCCTGCGTGACACTGCAGTGCCACTCCTAGATGGGCCCGGTGTTTGTGGCGGCCACTAGGGTCGCTTATCTTACTCACACAGCGACCTCGGTGCAAATTTTAGGACTAAAAATAATATTGTGAGGTGTGAGGTATTCAGAATAGACTGAAAATGAGTGGAAATTATGGTTTTTGAGGTTAATAATACTTTGGGATCAAAATGACCCCCAAATTCTATGATTTAAGCTGTTTTTTAGGGTTTTTTGAAAAAAACACCCGAATCCAAAACACACCCAAATCCGACAAAAAAAATTCGGTGAGGTTTTGCCAAAACGCGGTCGAACCCAAAACACGGCCGCGGAACCGAACCCAAAACCAAAACCCGAAAAATTTCCGGCGCTCATCTCTAGTGCCACTGGGTCTTGTCCTATACACTCCCTTCACTCAATAGGGGTTACCTCCCGGGAAGCCATCCCCATTGGCGAAAATTGTGGGGGTGAATGGGTATGACAGATAAGCTGACCTCCAATTGTGGGATATTTTGGTAATTGGGGATCACTATTTCTCTATGTCCCCTAAGGCCATATTCCTAAATCCAATGCCACTGGAGGATAACTTTCCATATATCAGATAGGGAATCACTTAATAAATAAATCTACAGATATCATGGAAAAGTCATATTTATTAATATCCAGGAGGAAAAATGAATTGCTTTAATTTAGCCGTTTAGGTATAGTTAATTGGCAAGATATACCAATAGGTGGGGTTGCCTTAAGGAATATAGCAATTCCAATTCTCATATAAATAGCAACCTTCCTTCATATAAGCAGCCAGATCTTATTTAATCTGATCCAGATATAAGCAATATTGCTTTCCTTAGAGGTATAGCCACCTCAATTCTTACTAGAAAGCAAAGTATCTATCATAACGGTTTAGTTCTTACTATTTCATATCCAATTTATCTGAGAAATAATATATTCCATGTGTCGGAGATTTATTAATCTCTATTTACACTGTTAAAGGATTAACCCTTATTATGTTACAGTGTAATGAAATTATCATATAGGGAGATGTGACAATCCCATATGCTATATCTATATTAGCCTTAGTGGTCCAGATTCCACAATATGAGATTTTATTTATCTTATAGATGAAGCATCCTAGCCTAGTTATTATGGACCCTTCCCTGTTCTTGTCAGATGGGGTACATCTGTCTGAGCAGGGGAAGACCATATTCCTGCAGGAGTTCATGGAGGCCATTCAGACTTGGCTGCCTAGATTTCAGTCAGACTGAAGGGTGTAGATCTCATTCACACTGAAGGGTGTAGATTTGGCTTAGGGATTAGGTAGCCATAGAAGGTCTGAGTGCTGGTATGGTGGGGGGGTTCTGGGAACCTGTGGTGGGTGGGATGGCCTATGGGTCATTTTGTGACCATGTCTGTTATGCCCTGGGGTGTCTTGTGTTGGTCAATGGTGGAGGTGTGAGATCTTTGTAGGAAATGGGGGCACCACCGGGCAAGGTGGGCTCCCCTTTCCCTACGAGTTGGTACTGTACATTGACAGACACCCCAAGTTTGGGTTGGTTGGCATAGGCAGAAGGCCACCACCCTGCCCGCAGTTATCCCAAAAAGGAGGGCAACAGCAGGCCGGTATGTTGATGAGACACCTCCTTTTTGAGTTGCATGGAAGGTCGGGCTGGAGCTTGGGCCTTAATCCTGGTTGAGTTGTTTGTTATGCATGGTTTGTTATTACACATTCATCATTCAAATAGGCTGTCTCTTTCCTGACCACCATACCCATTTAATAACCTTAAATAAAAAGCTGACCTATTGGTTATTCAGCAATTTGGGGGCCCGTCTCAATTATTTCGTAGGTGGAATGCTTGAGAATGCATGGAAGTATGCAGGCATTGGGCTGATATAGGTTTATACCCTTCTGAGGGCTAAAGCTGGACAAAAGCAGTTGGTGCTCAGTTATAAGACTGAATCTATTGCAAAGTAAATACTGATTGAACCATTTTTCCCTCCAAACCAGACTTAAGACTTCCCAGTTAATCTGTGCGCAGTTATGTTCCACCTTAGCTAACGGCCCACGTGGTGGCTATTGGATGCTCCTTTCCATCTGGTATACAGTACAAACAGCTCCAATGCCATAAGCTGAGGCCACTCTGACAGGAAGTGGTGGACATAGGTGGTCATTCCGAGTTGTTCGCTCGCAAGCTGCTTTTAGCAGCTTTGCACACGCTAAGCCGCCGCCTACTGGGATTGAATCTTAGCATAGTAAAATTGCGAACGAAAGATTAGCAGAATTGCGAATAGACACTTCTTAGCAGTTTCTGAGTAGCTCCACACTTACTCGGCATCTGCGATCAGTTCAGTCAGTTTCGTTCCTGGTTTGACGTCACAAACACACCCAGCGTTCGCCCAGACACTCCCCCGTTTCTTCTGACACTCCCGCGTTTTTCCCAGAAACGGTAGCGTTTTTTCACACACACCCATAAAACGGCCAGTTTCCGCCCAGAAACACCCACTTCCTGTCAATCACATTACGATCACCAGAACGAAGAAAAAACCTCGTAATGTCGTGGGTAAAATACCTAACTGCATAGCAAATTTACTTGGCGCAGTCGCAGTGCGAACATTGCGCATGCGCAATTAGCAGAAAATCGCTGCTATGCGAAGAAAATTACCGAGCGAACAACTCGGAATGAGGGCCATAATGAGTTAATACCATGTTGGACATAATCAAGTCCTTGTAAAAGCTCACAGTCTCTAGAACATGGGTCTTCAACCTGCGGCCCTCCAGCTGCTGTGGAACTACACATCCCAGCATGCCCTGCCTCAGTTTTAGCATACCTTAATAGCAAAACTGTGTCAGGGCATGCTGGGATGTGTAGTTTCACAGCAGCTGGAGGGCCACAGGTTGAAGACCCATGTTCTAGAACATAGCCATTTCTGATCCTGCTGGAGCATTTGTTAAGTTAGTTAAGAATCTATGGTTATAACTAATGAAACCCAAAAAGTAGTGAAGCTGGGACACATCTTTTGGCAGGGTAGCTTTAATCTCCCATAGCATAACCTTCGTAGTGCGCCCAACATGGCGGCCTCTCCTGGTGCGCTTGTGGATGCAATGAAAATTGACATGGATTTGATGGTTATATTGGGATACTACTCCTAGCGTTAGGATGCTGCAACCACCCATTCTGTGTCCTCTTTAATGTGTGGCCGCCTCACCTGGTACCTTTCATGGGTGGACTATATATCCCATAGAAGTTATAACCCAAAATGTCTGCACCAACCCTGCATTACAACTAGTTTAGTTGTTCTGAATTATTTATATATGTACCACGTCTTTGAGATAAGCGCTATTTAAAATAAAATTATTATGAACACTTGGTCCATGGCGCGTTGCTAAAGGGCAGAAGTGATGCCAAACGATTGTAGCTATAAAATCCTGTGTGTGTATTAAGTGAAAATAGACATTATGGTAAGAACTTACCGTTGATAACGTGATTTCTCTTATGTCCACAGTTATCCACAGGATAACATTGGGATATGCCGGAGCGACAGCGGAAATGGCACCAAACGGTCACAAGCTTTCTGGCCTCCCAGGATGCATTGGGGCTTCACCATATAATCCCGTCCACTGACTCAGTCAAATCAGCTCTTTCCACAGCAATTAGGCAGGAGCATCAGGTAGAAACCTATTCAGGTGATAAGAACACACATGCACACCCTTCCATGCAAGAGGGAAGAGGTTTTAGTGATTGTCTAGATCCTCAAATCAGGTGCGTCCGGGTAGGACCCCTGTGGAAACCTGTGGACATAGGAGAAATCACGTTATCAACGGTAAGTTCTTACCATAACGTTTATTTCTCTGGCTGGGTCCACAGGATTATCCACAGGATAACATTTGGATTCCCAGAGCCAGTTTTAGTGGCGGGGACGCTCCTGATTGCACAGGAGAACCTTTCGCCCAAATTCTGCGTCATGAGAGGCAAAAGTATCTAAGGCATAATGTCTGATGAATGTGTTTATGGAAGACCATGTGGCTGCCTTACAAATCTGTTCTGCTGAAGCACCATGTTGTGCTGCCCAAGAAGGACCTACCTTACGTGTAGAGTGAGCAGAGACATTAGTCGGAGTAGGGAGATCTGCATGAGAATAAGCTTCAGATATTACCACTCGGAGCCATCTCGCCAGCGTCTGTTTACTAGCAGGCCATCCTCTTCTATGAAATCCGTAGAGGATGAAGAGAGAATCTGTCTTTCTGATGGCACTAGTACGATCTATGTAGATACTTAATGCTCGGACTACGTCCAGCGACGCTTCTCCCGCAGATAGTCCCGATACCTGAAAAGCTGGGACTACAATCTCTTCGTTAAGGTGAAACTTTGAAACCACCTTCGGAAGATAACCAGATCTAGTTCTGAGAACTGCTTTACCTGGAAAATAACTTAGGAAAGGAGACTTACACGACAGTGCTCCTAAATCTGATACTCTTCTAGCTGAGGCCATTGCCAGTAGAAAGAGTACTTTAGCCGTTAACCATTTAAGATCTGCTCTCTTAAGTGGTTCAAACGGAGGTCCCTGAAGGAATTTAAGAACTAGATTCAAATCCCAGGGAGCTGCAGGAGGAACAAATAGAGGTTGAATGTGTACAACTCCCTGAAAGAAAGTACACACATCCTGTAAATCAGCAATCTTTCGCTGAAACCATACAGTTAATGCTGATACTTGAACTCTCAAGGAAGCTACTTTCAAACCCTTATCCAATCCTGCTTGAAGGAACTCCAAAATCCTGGATACTAGAGATGAGCGGGTTCGGTTCCTCGGAAACCGAACCCGCCCGAACTTCATGTTTTTTTACACGGGTCCGAGCGACTCGGATCTTCCCGCCTTGCTCGGTTAACCCGAGCGCGCCCGAACGTCATCATCCCGCTGTCGGATTCTCGCGAGGCTCGGATTCTATCGCGAGACTCGGATTCTATATAAGGAGCCGCGCGTCGCCGCCATTTTCACACGTGCATTGAGATTCATAGGGAGAGGACGTGGCTGGCGTCCTCTCCGTTTATAGAGAAGAGAAGAAGAGAGTGAGACTAGAGTAGAGAGAGACACAGTAGTAATTTTGGGGAGCATTAGGAGGAGTACTACTACTTGCTGAAGTGATAGATAGATAGTGTGACTGTATAATGTATATCTGACTTGTGGGGGAGACACTGACAGTGGGGAGCAGTTAGAGTCTGAGAGCAGGACTCAGGAGTACTACATATAACGTACAGTGCACACTTTTGCTGCCAGAGTGCCACACTGCCATTGTGACCACACTGACCACCAGTATAATATATATTGTGATTGTCTGCTTAGGAGTACTACTTGCAAGTTGCTGATAGTGTGACCAGTGACCTGACCACCAGTTTAATAATCACCACCAGTTTAATATATATATATATATATATATATATATATATATAATTGTATATAATATATATATAATATTGTATACCACCTACCCGTGTTTTTTTTTTTTTTTTCTTTCTTCTTCTTTATACATACTACTATAGTAGCTTACTGTAGCAGTCTGCGGTGCTGCTGAGCTGACAGTGTCCAGCAGGTCCGTCATCAGTCATTACATAATAAATATATCTACCTGTCCGGCTGCAGTACTAGTGATATTATATATATATATATATATATATATATATATATATATATATTAATTTCATCTCATTATCATCCAGTCTATATTAGCAGCAGACACAGTACGGTAGTCCACGGCTGTAGCTACCTCTGTGTCGGCAGTCGCTGGTCCATCCATAATTGTATACCACCTACCCGTGTTTTTTTTTTTTTTCTTTCTTCTTCTTTATACATACTACTATAGTAGCTTACTGTAGCAGTCTGCGGTGCTGCTGAGCTGACAGTGTCCAGCAGGTCCGTCATCAGTCATTACATAATAAATATATATACCTGTCCGGCTGCAGTACTAGTGATATTATATATATATATATATTAATTTCATCTCATTATCATCCAGTCTATATTAGCAGCAGACACAGTACGGTAGTCCACGGCTGTAGCTACCTCTGTGTCGGCAGTCGCTGGTCCATCCATAATTGTATACCACCTACCCGTGTTTTTTTTTTTTTCTTTCTTCTTCTTTATACATACTACTATAGTAGCTTACTGTAGCAGTCTGCGGTGCTGCTGAGCTGACAGTGTCCAGCAGGTCCGTCATCAGTCATTACATAATAAATATATATACCTGTCCGGCTGCAGTACTAGTGATATTATATATATATATATATTAATTTCATCTCATTATCATCCAGTCTATATTAGCAGCAGACACAGTACGGTAGTCCACGGCTGTAGCTACCTCTGTGTCGGCAGTCGCTGGTCCATCCATAATTGTATACCACCTACCCGTGTTTTTTTTTTTTTTTCTTTCTTCTTCTTTATACATACTACTATAGTAGCTTACTGTAGCAGTCTGCGGTGCTGCTGAGCTGACAGTGTCCAGCAGGTACGTCATCAGTCATTACATAATAAATATATATACCTGTCCGGCTGCAGTACTAGTGATATTATATATATATATATATTAATTTCATCTCATTATCATCCAGTTTATATTAGCAGCAGACACAGTACGGTAGTCCACGGCTGTAGCTACCTCTGTGTTGGCAGTCGCTGGTCCATCCATAATTGTATACCACCTACCCGTGTTTTTTTTTTTTTCTTTCTTCTTCTTTATACATACTATTATAGTAGCTTACTGTAGCAGTCTGCGGTGCTGCTGAGCTGACAGTGTACAGCAGGTCCGTCATCAGTCATTACATAATAAATATATATACCTGTCCGGCTGCAGTACTAGTGATATTATATATATATATTAATTTCATCTCATTATCATCCAGTCTATATTAGCAGCAGACACAGTACGGTAGTCCACGGCTGTAGCTACCTCTGTGTCGGCAGTCGCTGGTCCATCCATAATTGTATACCACCTACCCGTGTTTTTGTTTTTTTTCTTTCTTCTTCTTTATACATACTACTATAGTAGCTTACTGTAGCAGTCTGCGGTGCTGCTGAGCTGACAGTTTCCAGCAGGTCCGTCATCAGTCATTACATAATAAATATATATACCTGTCCGGCTGCAGTACTAGTGATATTATATATATATATATATTAATTTCATCTCATTATCATCCAGTCTATATTAGCAGCAGACACAGTACGGTAGTCCACGGCTGTAGCTACCTCTGTGTCGGCAGTCGCTGGTCCATCCATAATTGTATACCACCTACCCGTGTTTTTTTTTTTCTTTCTTCTTCTTTATACATACTACTATAGTAGCTTACTGTAGCAGTCTGCGGTGCTGCTGAGCTGACAGTGTCCAGCAGGTCCGTCATCAGTCATTACATAATAAATATATATACCTGTCCGGCTGCAGTACTAGTGATATTATATATATATATATATATATATATATATTAATTTCATCTCATTATCATCCAGTCTATATTAGCAGCAGACACAGTACGGTAGTCCACGGCTGTAGCTACCTCTGTGTCGGCAGTCGCTGGTCCATCCATAATTGTATACCACCTACCCGTGTTTTTTTTTTTTTTCTTTCTTCTTCTTTATACATACTACTATAGTAGCTTACTGTAGCAGTCTGCGGTGCTGCTGAGCTGACAGTGTCCAGCAGGTCCGTCATCAGTCATTACATAATAAATATATATACCTGTCCGGCTGCAGTACTAGTGATATTATATATATATATATATATTAATTTCATCTCATTATCATCCAGTCTATATTAGCAGCAGACACAGTACGGTAGTCCACGGCTGTAGCTACCTCTGTGTCGGCAGTCGCTGGTCCATCCATAAGTATACTAGTATCCATCCATCTCCATTGTTTACCTGAGGTGCCTTTTAGTTGTGCCTATTAAAATATGGAGAACAAAAATGTTGAGGTTCCAAAATTAGGGAAAGATCAAGATCCACTTCCACCTCGTGCTGAAGCTGCTGCCACTAGTCATGGCCGAGACGATGAAATGCCAGCAACGTCGTCTGCCAAGGCCGATTTCCAATGTCATAGTACAGAGCATGTAAAATCCAAAACACCAAATATCAGTAAAAAAAGGACTCCAAAATCTAAAATAAAATTGTCGTCGGAGAAGCGTAAACTTGCCAATATGCCATTTACCACACGGAGTGGCAAGGAATGGCTGAGGCCCTGGCCTATGTTCATGGCTAGTGGTTCAGCTTCACATGAGGATGGAAGCACTCAGCCTCTCGCTAGAAAACTGAAAAGACTCAAGCTGGCAAAAGCACCGCAAAGAACTGTGCGTTCTTCGAAATCCCAAATCCACAAGGAGAGTCCAATTGTGTCGGTTGCGATGCCTGACCTTCCCAACACTGGACATGAAGAGCATGCGCCTTCCACCAATTGCACGCCCCCTGCAAGTGCTGGAAGGAGCACCCGCAGTCCAGTTCCTGATAGTCAGATTGAAGATGTCAGTGTTGAAGTACACCAGGATGAGGAGGATATGGGTGTTGCTGGCGCTGGGGAGGAAATTGACCAGGAGGATTCTGATGGTGAGGTGGTTTGTTTAAGTCAGGCACCCGGGGAGACACCTGTTGTCCGTGGGAGGAATAGGGCCATTGACATGCCTGGTCAAAATACAAAAAAAATCAGCTCTTCGGTGTGGAAGTATTTCACCAGAAATGCGGACAACATTTGTCAAGCCGTGTGTTGCCTTTGTCAAGCTGTAATAAGTAGGGGTAAGGACGTTAACCACCTCGGAACATCCTCCCTTATACGTCACCTGCAGCGCATTCATCATAAGTCAGTGACAAGTTCAAAAACTTTGGGCGACAGCGGAAGCAGTCCACTGACCAGTAAATCCCTTCCTCTTGTAACCAAGCTCACGCAAACCACCCCACCAACTCCCTCAGTGTCAATTTCCTCCTTCCCCAGGAATGCCAATAGTCCTGCAAGCCATGTCACTGGCAATTCTGACGAGTCCTCTCCTGCCTGGGATTCCTCCGATGCATCCTTGCGTGTAACGCCTACTGCTGCTGGCGCTGCTGTTGTTGCTGCTGGGAGTCGATGGTCATCCCAGAGGGGAAGTCGTAAGCCCACTTTTACTACTTCCACCAAGCAATTGACTGTCCAACAGTCCTTTGCGAGGAAGATGAAATATCACAGCAGTCATCCTGTTGCAAAGCGGATAACTGAGGCCTTGACAACTATGTTGGTGTTAGACGTGCGTCCGGTATCCGCCGTTAGTTTACAGGGAACTAGACAATTTGTTGAGGTAGTGTGCCCCCGTTACCAAATACCATCTAGGTTCCACTTCTCTAGGCAGGCGATACCGAGAATGTACACGGACGTCAGAAAAAGACTCACCAGTGTCCTAAAAAATGCAGTTGTACCCAATGTCCACTTAACCATGGACATGTGGACAAGTGGAGCAGGGCAGGGTCAGGACTATATGACTGTGACAGCCCACTGGGTAGATGTATGGACGCCCGCAGCAAGAACAGCAGCGGCGGCACCAGTAGCAGCATCTCGCAAACGCCAACTCTTTCCTAGGCAGGCTACGCTTTGTATCACCGGTTTCCAGAATACGCACACAGCTGAAAACCTCTTACGGCAACTGAGGAAGATCATCGCGGAATGGCTTACCCCAATTGGACTCTCCTGTGGATTTGTGGCATCGGACAACGCCAGCAATATTGTGTGTGCAATAAATATGGGCAAATTCCAGCACGTCCCATGTTTTGCACATACCTTGAATTTGGTGGTGCAGAATTTTTTAAAAAACGACAGGGGCGTGCAAGAGATGCTGTCGGTGGCCAGAAGAATTGCGGGACACTTTCGGAGGACAGGCACCACGTACAGAAGACTGGAGCACCACCAAAAACGCCTGAACCTGCCCTGCCATCATCTGAAGCAAGAAGTGGTAACGAGGTGGAATTCAACCCTATATATGCTTCAGAGGTTGGAGGAGCAGCAAAAGGCCATTCAAGCCTATACAATTGAGCACGATATAGGAGGTGGAATGTACCTGTCTCAAGCGCAGTGGAGAATGATTTCAACGTTGTGCAAGGTTCTGCAACCTTTTGAACTTGCCACACGTGAAGTCAGTTCAGACACTGCCAGCCTGAGTCAGGTCATTCCCCTCATCAGGCTTTTGCAGAAGAAGCTGGAGGCATTGAAGGAGGAGCTAAAAGGGAGCGATTCCGCTAGGCATGTGGGACTTGTGGATGGAGCCCTTAATTCGCTTAACAAGGATTCACGGGTGGTCAATCTGTTGAAATCAGAGCACTACATTTTGGCCACCGTGCTCGATCCTAGATTTAAAACCTACCTTGGATCTCTCTTTCCGGCAGACACAAGTCTGCTGGGGTTCAAAGACCTGCTGGTGACAAAATTGTCAAGTCAAGCGGAACGCGACCTGTCAACATCTCCTCCTTCACATTCTCCCGCAACTGGGGGTGCGAGGAAAAGGCTCAGAATTCCGAGCCCACCCGCTGGCGGTGATGCAGGGCAGTCTGGAGCGACTGCTGATGCTGACATCTGGTCCGGACTGAAGGACCTGACAACGATTACGGACATGTCGTCTACTGTCACTGCATATGATTCTCTCCCCATTGAAAGAATGGTGGAGGATTATATGAGTGACCGCATCCAAGTAGGCACGTCAGACAGTCCGTACTTATACTGGCAGGAAAAAGAGGCAATTTGGAGGCCCTTGCACAAACTGGCTTTATTCTACCTAAGTTGCCCTCCCACAAGTGTGTACTCCGAAAGAGTGTTTAGTGCCGCCGCTCACCTTGTCAGCAATCGGCGTACGAGGTTACTTCCAGAAAATGTGGAGAAGATGATGTTCATTAAAATGAATTATAATCAATTCCTCCGTGGAGACATTGACCAGCAGCAATTGCCTCCACAAAGTAGTACACAGGGAGCTGAGATGGTGGATTCCAGTGGGGACGAATTGATAATCTGTGAGGAGCGGGATGTACACGGTGATATATCGGAGGATGATGATGAGGTGGACATCTTGCCTCTGTAGAGCCAGTTTGTGCAAGGAGAGATTAATTGCTTCTTTTTCGGTGGGGGTCCAAACCAACCCGTCATTTCAGTCACAGTCGTGTGGCAGACCCTGTCACTGAAATGATGGGTTGGTTAAAGTGTGCATGTCCTGTTTATACAACATAAGGGTGGGTGGGAGGGCCCAAGGACAATTCCATCTTGCACCTCTTTTTTCTTTCATTTTTCTTTGCGTCATGTGCTGTTTGGGGAGTGTTTTTTGGAAGGGCCATCCTGCGTGCCACTGCAGTGCCACTCCTAGATGGGCCAGGTGTTTGTGTCGGCCACTAGGGTCGCTTATCTTACTCACACAGCTACCTCATTGCGCCTCTTTTTTTCTTCTTTGCGTCATGTGCTGTTTGGGGAGTGTTTTTTGGAAGGGCCATCCTGCGTGCCACTGCAGTGCCACTCCTAGATGGGCCAGGTATTTGTGTCGGCCACTAGGGTCGCTTAGCTTAGTCATCCAGCGACCTCGGTGCAAATTTTAGGACTAAAAATAATATTGTGAGGTGTGAGGTGTTCAGAATAGACTGAAAATGAGTGGAAATTATGGTTTTTGAGGTTAATAATACTTTGGGATCAAAATGACCCCCAAATTCTATGATTTAAGCTGTTTTTTAGTGTTTTTTGAAAAAAACACCCGAATCCAAAACACACCCGAATCCGACAAAAAAAATTCGGTGAGGTTTTGCCAAAACGCGGTCGAACCCAAAACACGGCCGCGGAACCGAACCCAAAACCAAAACACAAAACCCGAAAAATTTCAAGTGCACATCTCTACTGGATACTTTAAAAGATCTTGGATTCAAACTTTTTTCACTACACCAATGAATATAGGCTTGCCATATTCGATGATAAATACGAGCTGAGGAAGGCTTTCTTGCTTTAAGCATAGTTTGAATTACTTGCTTCGAAAATCCTCTAGCTTCTAGGATAGAGGTTTCAACAGCCACGCCGTCAAAGACAGACGATCCAGATGGCTGTGACAACAAGGATCCTGCATTAGCAGATCTGGACGTTGAGGGAGCAGTATCGGTGTTTCCACGGACATCCTCAGTAGATCTGTGTACCAATGCCTTCTTGGCCAAGCTGGAGCTATTAGAATTATGGCTCCTTTTGCTTGCTTTATTTTCCTCACTACTCTGGGTAACAGAGAGATTGGAGGGAACAGATATGCCAGATGAAATTTCCATTTCACTGACAGTGCGTCTATAAGGACCGCTCCAGGATCCTTTGTTTTTGATCCGTACCTCGGAACTTTGTTGTGTAGACGAGACGCCATGAGGTCTATTTCTGGTAGACCCCATCTGTTCACTATCGTCTGAAACACTTCTGGGTGTAATACCCATTCGGTTTCCTGAATGGTGTATCGACTGAGAAAATCAGCTTCCCAGTTCAGTACACCTGGAACAAACACTGCTGACAATGCTGGAAGATGAAGTTCTGTCCACCTTGGTATGGGAGTTACTTCCTCCATCAATCTTTTGCTGTGAGTTCCGACCTGATGATTGAGGTACGCTACTGCTGTTGCATTGTCTGAGCGAATCTGGACTGGTCTTCCTTGCAGACTGTCCTTTGCCTGAACTAGAGCCATATATATGGCCCTTATTTCCAACAGATTTATTGGCAGGCGACTTTCCCTTATGGTCCATTTTCCCTGGAACCAAAGGCTTTTGAGTACCACTCCCCAGCCTTGAAGACTGGTATCTGTTGTCAGGACTTGCCATTCCTTTATCCAAAAGGGTCTCCCCTTGTTTAAATGGTCTGTCTGTAGCCACCACGCTAGAGATCTTTTTACGTTTACTGGAATCTTTATCATCTGTTTTTTTTATTGTCTGATGATTTCCGTTCCATTTTGACAGAATAAGGTGCTGTAGCGGTCTGGAGTGGAATTGCGCATATTCCACCATGTCGAAGGTTGACAGGTCAGACCCAACAGTCGCATTGCAGCATGGACTGATATTGTCTGAGTGTGCAACACTTCCTGAGTCATGACCTGCACCTTGACTACCTTTTTCTCTGGTAAGAAAACTATCTGTAGACCTAAATCCAATATGGCCCCCAAATGAACCATCTGCTGTGACGGATTCAGAGACGACTTTTCCCAGTTTATGAGCCACCCGTGTCTCTGTAAACAAACTACTATCTGTTGAAGATGGCTCAAAAGTAACTCCTGCGAATGTGCTAGGATTAACAGGTCGTCGAGGTATGGGAATATTCTTATCCCTTGCTTGCGCAGACAAGCTGCCATCACCACCATGATCTTGGTAAACACCCTGGGTGCTGTTGCTAGCACGAAGGGCAAGGCTTGGAACTGAAAATGTTCCTGGAGGATGGCAAACCTGAGGTAACATTGATGAGACCTTGCTATAGGCACATGTAGGTAAGCATCCTGTATATCCATGGATACCATGTAATCTCCCTGTTCCATAGCCAACATTATGGAGCGTAATGTCTCCATGTGGAACCTTGGAATCCAAATGTATTTGTTTAACATTTTGAGATTGAGAATTGGTCGATATGACCCATTTGGCTTCTGAATCAAAAATATATTGGAGTAAAAACCCTGTCCCCTTTGTGATGGAGGTACTGGGACAATCACACCCGAATGAAGCAATTTTTGGACTGCTTCTTGCAGGGCATTGGCCTTCGACTCTATACAAGACGGGCTGGTGCAAAAAAATCTGTGAGGAGGCTGCCTCCTGAATGGGAACCCATACCCCTGAGATACCACCTTCTGCACCCAAGCATCTGTTGTTGACTGTTGCCATATGTGTGCAAAATGAAGGAGTCGGCCCCCAACCCTGGAATCCTCCAGGCAGAGGCCCGTCTCTTCAGGCTGATGGTTTCTGTTCAGGCTTGGAATCTGGCTTTCTACTAGCCCATTGCTTCCTACACCTGGCTGATCTATTGAACTGGGGTTGCTTAGACTCCTCTTTAGATTTCGCTTTGCCTTGCCATCGAAATGGCCGAAACTTTGAACCCCTAGTCTTAGGATTATAACTAGCCGGAAATCTGACCTTTTTGGATTCAGCTTCCAATTCTAGAATATCAGACAATTGTTTCCCAAACAATATATTACCATTGGAAGGCAATGATTCCAATTCTTTCTTGGATTCAGCATCTGCTTTCCAAGTGCGTAGCAGTGGCGTGCGGTGAGGTCAGTGGCTGGTGAGGCACTAAAGCCATAATGTCCGCCGAGTCCCACCGATGATCCCTACCGCCGCCGAGCCAATGCTCACTACTGCCCCTGAGCCGATGTCTGCTACTGTCACCTTCCCTGATGCCCGCTACCCCTGCCACTAATGGACACCACCCCCACCAATGGATTACAAAATCACCCACCATCAAATGCCCCGGTCCCCCGCCACTAATTCGCATACAGTACCAGTCCGATGCCACCGCCGCCAATGCCTGCAGCCTGCCTGCTCATCAAACTTGTGATGAGCAGGTGGCTAATATATTGTAAATTTGTATAAAATAAAATAAAAACTAGTCTTTGGGACTGGGGAGGGAGTGGGAGGAGGTCATGAATGCAATTTTGTTGTATAGGGCTTCCACAGAGTCTGGCAGAGTAGGCCAGAGACGTTCAGTGAAAATGAGGTGGGTGCAAGGTACAGGACTGGGCAGAGTCGGCCCGACTATTTTAATGCCCTAGGCAATATTCTTGCTGATGATTTTTTCCCCCCGGAGATAGTGGGTGACTGGGACAGGGTGACATGGAGATAGTGGGTGATGGAGGTAGTGGATGACATGGTCAGGGAGATGGGGAGATAGAGGGTGACAGGGAGATAGTGGGTGACATGGTAAGGGTGACAGGGAGATAGTGGGTGATGGAGGTAGTGGGTGACAGGGAGATAGAGGGTGACAGTGGGTGAGATAGAGGGTGACAGGGAGATAGTGGGTGACATGGTTAGGGTGACAGGGAGATAGTGGGTGACATGGTTAGGGTGACAAGGAGATAGAGGGTGACATGGTGAGGGTGACAGGGAGATAGAGGGTGACATGGTGAGGGTGACAGGGAGACATTGGGTGACAGGGAGATAGCGGGTGACATGGTTAGGGTGACTGAGATAGTGGGTGATAAAGGTAGTGGGTGACATGGTCAGGGTGACAGGGAGATAGAGGGTGACAGTGGGTGACAGGGAGATAGAGGGTGACAGTGGGTGACATGGTTAGGGTGACAAGGAGATAGAGGGTGACAGGGAGATAGAGGGTGACAGGGAGACATTGGGTGACAGGGAGATAGCGGGTGACATGGTTAGGGTGACTGAGATAGTGGGTGATAAAGGTAGTGGGTGACATGGTCAGGGTGACAGGGAGATAGAGGGTGACAGTGGGTGACATGGTTAGGGTGACAGGGAGATAGAGGGTGACAGTGGGTGACATGGTTAGGGTGACAAGGAGATA